>NC_069375.1:62659772-62982045 GCF_021730395.1 Mercenaria mercenaria | reverse complement strand
AATAAAATCCACATGCAAAATATTATTATCAACATAAAGTATTTCCCCAAATTTTAACAAGTTAAAGCTCTGAATCTTACCTCAATATTTCAAAATATATTTTCTATTGTCTTGCATTAGTATATATTTTCTGAGCCCAAAAAGAAAAAAATTAACAGAAAGCAAGTTTTTCAAAAAGGGTGCAAACAGGAAAAAATGCATTTCTCACCAGTATTTTTCTTTGGGTTTTGCAGTTTTTTGACAAAAAAGAAACTAAAATAATTAAATAGTACTTATATATTTCGATAATAAATATTTCAAATACAGTGCTTAATTAAAAATAAAAACGTTAAAATATATAAAATATATAATATATATATATATATATTATATAAAACCTTACTTTATTTGCGACATTATCCCCCAAACCTTTTAGCTTAACAATAGTGTTCAATCAAAAAACTCCAGATACAAAAAACATCAAAATATATAATTGTGACGTCCCGTGACCCCGTAAAAATCTACAGGGGTCGGGGAATTTTCGCATGGTGATAAATTAATTGTTTTTTAAAAAAAGGGATGACCCCCAAATTTTTCTGTAGTTTGTCAGTTTAAAATTCAAATTTTAATCGTTGAATTTTTAAGCTAAAAGTTAATTTCATTAACGAGATTTCGAATAAAACCAAAATGCGCACGCGAATTGGAAGGCTCTCCTTATGTTTTCCCAAAATGGTCTACTTGGGAAAATGTTTTATATTTATAAAAAAAGATAAAACAAAATTAAAAATTTTTGTATGTTTTTTTGTGTAAAAAAAAATTTTCTGAAAAATGTTGCGAATGGGGAACGGCTCCCTCCCTCCTTCAAAGACTACGAAGCAAATTTTAAAAAATAAAAAAAAACTTCAAAAACACATTTTTTTCATTTTTAGACTAAAAATGGAATTTCTTTAAAATGTCGACTTTCTAAATTTCTACCAGTGGAAATTGGTAATTACAAGGAATTTGGCAATGACATACCCGGTGTTCCCAGATTATCTACTTGTTGAAAAATTTGATATGAAAGAACAAAAAATAGAATTATATGAATTTTTTTATGCACTGTGTCGAAAAAACGGGTTTTCTAAAAAATATCGGAATTTGGGAAAAAGTTCTGGGAATTTTTGACTTTTTAATCATTTAAAAGAATAAATAAACATAAAAGAAAAAAAAAAGGGTTAGAATGTTTTTTCATGTTCTACCCAAAAAAATGATGTCAGTAAAAGTCGAATAACAATGCCTCCAGTATGCATTGGGTTTTCGCACGCGAAAGGCAATGGGGCCCCCTGAGTTTTTTAAACCCGACCTTCGTTGAAAGGTTTGGATTGGTAGAAAAAACAAAATTTGTAAAATTGAATTAATTTTTTTTCATATGTGTCTAAAAAAAGGGCTTTTTTGAAACTATCGCGAATTGGCAAAATGGCTCTCCCGGGATTTTGAGACTTTTTAATGCATTTTAAAGGGAAAAAAATTAACATTAAAGAACAAAAACAAGGATAAGAATGAATTATTTATCATTTTTGACCTAAAACCCAGACTTCTGTAAAAAGTGAAAATCCAACTGCCCACCAGAGGGAGTTGGTTATTTGCACGCGAATTTGGGAACGGTTCCTGAGTGTTTCCAAAGACGACCTATACTTCACATGTCGGATATTGATATGAAAGAACAAAATATAGTAAAAAGAATTTTTTTATGCAAAGTGTCTGAAAAATCGGGTTTTCTAAAAATACGCGAATTGGGGAACTGGCTCTCCTGGTGCATTTTTGGGCTGTTGGGTGCACTGAAAAGGGAAAATATATTAACATTAAAGAACGAAAAAAGGACTAGATGATTTTTTTCATCATTTTCGACCAAAAATTTTTGACTGTCTGTAAAATGTCGAATAACCAACTGCCCCCCAGTATGCATTGGGGATTCGCCCGCGAATTGCAAATGGTCTCCCAGTGTTTTCAAAACTACCTTACGTTGGGAAAGGTCAGATATGTCGAAAAAACAAATAATGTAAAATTTTAATTTTTTATTTATATTTTCTGAAAATGGCTTTTCGAAAAATCGCGAATTGGCAAAATGGCTCTTCGGTGCATTTTGGACTCTTGAATGCATTGGGAAAGGTAAATTAACATTAAAGAACAAACAAGGCTAGATTGATTTTTTTTATCATTTTCGCCAAAACTATTACGTCGTAAAAAGTCGAATAACCACTGCTACCCGAGGGAGTTGGTTATTCGCATGCGAATTTCAAAATGGTTTCTGAGCTTTTCAAGATGCCTATAATTGAAAATTTAGATATTGATACAAAGAACAAAATATTTAAAATTTATAAAATTTAATTTTTTTATTCTATTTGTCTGAAAAATGGCTTTTCTAAAACTATCGCGAAATTGGCAACTGGCTTCCTGGGAATTTTTGGGTGTTGAATGCATTTAAAAAAAAAAATACTAAATAAAAAAACAAAACCGGGTTAGAATGATTTTTTTTATCTGTTCTACCAAAAAAAAAAGACTGTCTGTATAATTCAATAAACCCCAAATGCCTACCATAGGCAGTTGGTTATTCGCATGCGAAATGGCAATGGGTTCCTGGTGTTTCCAAGACTGACCATACGTTTTAAAGTGTGGATATTACATGAATAACAAAATATATGTAAAAATTTAATTTTTTTTTCATTTTTGTCTGAAAAAATCGGTTTTCGAAACATATCGCGAAATTGGGAACTGGGTGCCGGGGCGTTTTGACTGTTTAATGCATTTGAAAAAATAAAAACTAAAAAAAACAACAAAACAAGGGGTTTTGAATGAATTTTTTTTCATGTTTACAAACCCATGACTGTCATAAAAAGTCGAATAACCAATGCCCACAGTAGGCAGTTGGTTTTCGCACGCGAAATTTGGGAACTGGCTCTTGACGTTTCCCAAGATGACCTATATTGGAAGGGTTGGGTATTGTATGAAAGAACAAAATATCTGTAAAATTGAATTATTTTTTTTCATGTGTCGAAAATGACTTTTCTGAAAAAACCCCGAATTGGCAACTGGCTTCCCCGGTGCATTTTGAGACTGTTGAATGATTTTAAAAAGGGTAAAAAAATTTTTAAAAGTAAAGAAGGAAACAAGGACAATTGATTTTTTTTTATATTTTCGACAAAAACTTTTACTGTCTGTAAAAGTTGAATAAACCAATGCCTCAGTAGGCAGTTGGTTTTTGCACGCGAATTGCAAATGGGTCTTTTCCCGTTTTTTTCCAAGACGACCCATACTTTGAAAATGTCGGGGATTGATACAAAAAAATGAAAATATGTAAAAATTTAATTATTTTTTTTATAGTGTCTGAAAAATCGGCTTTTCTGAAACATATCGCGAATAACCCAATGGCCTCCCGGGGCTTTTGAGACTGCGGAATGCATTTTAAGGGAAAAAATTTATCATTAAAGAACAAAAAAAGGTTTAGAAAAAATTTTTTTCATGTTTCCAAAACATGACTGTATGTAAAATGTCGAATAACCAACGCCTCCATAGGCGTTGGTTATTCGCTTGCGAATTGGCAACTGGCCCCTGGTGTTTCCAAGACTGATTTTTACGTTGAAAATGTGGATATTGATATGAAAGACCCAATAAATTCTATTGAAAGATTTTTTCCTTTTTGGGCTGAAAAAAAAAAAGCTTTTCTGAAACATATCGCGAAAATTTGGGAACTGGCTCTCAGGTATTTTTGAGATGCTGAATGCTTTTAAGAAATGAAAATTAAATTAAAGAACAAAACATGGTAAAATGTTTTTTTATATTATGTTTTAAAAGGTAAAACAGACTTGCTTATACATTTTGAATAACCAAAAATGGCAACTAGTACGTTTGGGTTTTTCAATGTTCAACTACCAAATACCAACTGCCTACCAAATTTACTGAAAAAATAATTGTTTTTACGCAAATACATAACAAAGTATATTAGACCCGGGTTATTCGCAGTTTCTGTGTCACGTCCGACATCTTCTTCGCCGTCCCCGGGAGGTCAAATGCATGTTATTTATATTCATTGCTAAAAAGCACACGCAAAAAAATGAACGTAGAATTTTTCTTTTTGGGTTAAAGAAAACATGGAAAATTCAATTTCTTTTTCTTCGATTGTTTGACTACCTGTTAGATAGCAATTTCATGAAAAAAATAACCCAAAATAATTTTAGCCGCCATTTGTTTCCCCTGGATTTCAGTTTAGATTAATTTCTGAATAGGTTTCCTTCACATGGTAATTGTCAAACAATTTTTAGTTTTTCATAAAGCACGAAACATATTTTTTCCCGTTATGTGGTATTCGTTGCCCCCGTGGTGTGTGTGCTTGTTTCGTTTGTTTTCTTTGGCGGGCCCACAGTTGCTGTTTCTTATTGTCTTTTATCCCCTGTAAGTTAGTTGTGCGTCCGTGGGCGTCTCGTGGCGTGCACGCGTGGTTTACATTGTGGGGGAAAAGTGATTAAGGAACGTAGCATTCCCTTTTTTATATTTACCTTGTTCACTTTCCCCCTTTTAACCCCTAAAACCTTCCTCCCTTTTTTTCCATTTTTCATAAATTCAAATGTATTGTTGGATGTTTAAAGCAAAAAGTCTATAATATTTTTCCGTACAGCTTCTTTTTTTTGTGACCATGTGCAAGTGCGTGACTTGTGGCTTTTTTGTGGTGTTCTTTGCTTCCGAGAAAAATTACCCCTTATCTTTTTTCTTTGAAAAATATAACAAAGATCCTAAAACACATAATCCAATGATAAACAGTGAACGCCTGTGTGATCAATTTTTATTCCTTTTTGGGTAAACCATTTAAAACCAAATTTGGGGTAAATTTAAAATAGTGTATCAACAAAGCAAATTCATCCAGTTAATTTATTGTTTTAGATCTAAAGTGTTGAAGAACACAGAAAACGAGAAGTTTCGTAAGGGGTTTTTTCTCTTTAAAAGAGAGACGTCTCTTTATCTATAGATGTATAAAAGCTGTAAAATATACGGTTTTTATTTCAAGTAAAAACGAACAGGAAAATTGTAAATATTTGAAAACCAACCAAAATCATGCTGGTCTGGCTTAAAGCTTACTTTTATGACCCCGTTCTTAATAGTTCAAACCGAAAACAAAAGGAAGCTTACAGATTTTTCCCTACGACCCCTTTTGACATCAATTGCAAAATTCTGGAAAAATTAGTAAAAGACATATTTTGTATTCATTTTTAATATTTTTGTAATAAAACAATTTTGTAAAAATCATTTTCTTTAAATTTTATTAGTTTTCAAAACCCCACTAATGAAAGAGTTTCACTTTGAAATATATTTGAAGTTACAGTGTGTTTTTTTTTTTCGTGAAAATTTTAATATATGGAGGGGAAAACAATAAAAAGGGGGATTACAACTGTGCCTTGATTTTGATGTGTGTGACAGGTTTTTGCGTGTTTTTTCAAAAATTTTTTTTTTAAAATGATGGTGTTTTTTCTACATGTAGCATGGCCAATGCCCAAAAATTTGTTGTGTCCCCATTCTATGCTGCCATAGATACGGGACAAATGATATTCACCCCGTAACATAATACGACACCCAGTGACCAGTCCCAGAAATTCCTCTTGTGCTGAGGCTAAAGCGGAACTTTCAATACCCTTTTTTACGCCTTTAAAATGACGCGGCCAAGGATCGCCCCCGGGGATTGTGCACCCACAGGGTCTACAATAGACCATTGATGCGAAAAAAATTAAAGAAAAAGATAAAATAGTTTTGCTGAGACGACAAAAGGTCTCTATGTACTTTACTACAAAGTTTTCGCACCTAGGATTCTGTTGCATGTGAAGAATTTTGGTAACATTTCGAGGAAATCTGAAAAAAAATCCCAATGAATTCGATTTTCCCGAAATAAACAAACAAAGCCTCTGAATGCAGGTTTTGCCCCCTCGGTCCATAAAGCATTAGATAAAGGGACTCGTTAATAAGTTTTTTTTAGCCCTATTGCAATCTTCACATGCGTCTTTGTGATCATCTCCAGCTACCAGAAATATTTAAAGGCGCATGGCAGAGCCAATAAATAATAGAAAGTATTTTTTTTCGAAATGTACGTAACTATGTGCGCTTTTAAGTTAAGGATGCCCCAAAAAAAACGATGCATGACACGCATACAGATTTTGTTTGTCAAATGTGTTTCACCAAGCAGCCAATGAAACAGAAAAAGTTGAAATCCACAGGTCACAAAAACGACAGTAAAAACGCGGAAACCCGAAATTGCAGGTGAAAAAAAACAAGCAAAGGATGAGCTGGGGGGCTTCTGTATGTCGTGGGGTGGTCAGCGGTCAGTTGTACAATTACGAAAAAAAGGGTGGCAAAGACTGCTGTTGTTTTTGCTTTACAATTGGTTTCTATCCTGGCTGGCGGCTTGTTTGGCCACTACTGGGAAAAGGCTTTCCCCCGTATGGCAATTTTTTATTTGCTTGAACATTTGCGTTTGTTGTTTTTTGTGTCTCTGGTCGACCAACATTTGATAGCTCAAAAGAAAGACGCAGAAAATGTGCTGTTCAAACTGTGACAACTTTTTTGTCAGGCCTCAAAGGAAATTAAGAGTTCACAATTAGAAAATTTAACCCAAAGGTCACAATTTTTAAATTTAACAAAAAAAGAATATAAACTGGGTAATGAAAAACTTCAGAATTAGGTCGCGCCCAAGTAAGCGATAAGTATTTATAACCAATAAATAACCCAAATAAACCCGGGATCTTACGCGCAAAATCACAAGAAAAAAAGTCCCTTTGGGATACTGGGAAAAAAACCCCGGCTTTAATTAAGCCTGATTTTTATTTTCCCCAGTTATTTTAGCATTGAAATAAAGCCCAAAGTATTTGCGTGTGGTTTACTCTCAACTGTCACTGAATTAAATATTTTTTCAGGGTATTTGATTAAAAATCCGGGGCCAATAGTACGTGGTTTTTAAAAGGGGACCATTTTTTGAGTATTATTGAATCACCCCCGTACATATTTACAGTCGGGGTCCTGGCATACTTTTAAGCTTTGCCAGACCTGTTGTGGTAAGGGTATTGTATTGCTCAGACATGGTGATCAAGCAGAATGACAAGCCATTTAAAATGGCGTCCAACCAATGAGGTCCTTGCCCTTTCATTTCATCTTGATCTTGGTTAAAAATTTGGGAGCATTTTAAACAGAATTACACAAACCTTTTAAAAGTGTTTCGTGCCAACAGATGAGCTTTTTTTACCTCAATAAACCACAGCGTTCACAGGTCAAACAAAAAATTTTCTTAAAAGATACTTTAACCATAAAATTCTTGGGCCTTTTTGTTTTTTTAACATGGGGGAGCTTTGTAGATAATCTCAAAAAATAGTCTTTTAATTTTTAAAAATTTTGCATTTGTTTGCTATCGTTCCCCTCGAACAAACCAACCCTTTAGTGTATTCTTATCCTATTAACAATTTCAAGCATATTAATCATTAGGAATACTCACATATAAACTGTCTAAAGAAAAAGCATTTCGTTAGTTAATACAAATGGGAGCGAAATATCTATAAATCTCCGTTTATACTTACATATACTTTCAGTAAACTAGCTGTGTTTTTCAAGTTCTTGTGCTTTTGCTGCCAGTATGATTGACGTATAAAAGGAAACCGACTTCATATACAAATAACAAAATACCTGCCATTTTTAGACGAACGCAACAATAACATATTAAATAAACTACAACGGGAAGGTTTAAAATAGAAAAAGTGGAAACTCCACAGGTAAATAAGACGAAAAACAGACCACCACGCATATAAACATTACATAATTTTTCTTTGCATGATATCATTGGTTATAATAATTTATTTATACATTCATTGATATAAGTTACATCTAATAATTACAATAAACGCGCACAATGGAGCGAAAAGCTTAAATGCAAAGGCACGGCTTCAGGATCTTAATGACGTCATCCTAAATATCACTTACTTAGTTTCAATGTCTGCCTTTCTTTCTCGTTATAAGACTACAAATCAAAAGTTATCAGGGCTGTCAGTAACGACATGTACCAAGAGTCAAGACGTGCAAGTCGGTAGAAGAAAGATGCACATGGGCAGTGTCATCAAGGTTATCTACTTGACGCCTCTTCTTAAATGGAATCTCCACAACGTAAATCATGTCGGTATGTGTATAAACTTCCTATAAAGGAAATGAAAACCTTTACATGAGACAAGTCTATCGTTTTGTCTATTTTTGGAGCTTAAGGGGGCTCTTAATTTGCGTTCGAAGTGTGAAGGAAGATTTAGGCTACCGTTGCTGAATACTCGTGCAACTGTTTTAAAGCGGCACAACATAGAACACCACCTTCATAGCAACAATTGTGCAAAACAAAACAGTTATAGTTCTCTTATAAAATTAGTATTTCTATTGTACGTTTTCAAAGTGTCAAATATTCTTTAATGGAACTAAGTAAACGTCCCTGGTTCAAGTTAAAATGCATTAACTGGCAATAAAAACAATTCATGGAAAATTAAGAATGAAAAGGGGCAGTCTCCATAAGGCTGTTTTGCTGGTACAAACATATTTTGATATATTTTTGCTAACAGTTAGCCTTATGAATGGGCCTTACATCCCATAAGTAGTTAGCCAATCGGAGATTTAGTTTTGAGAGAATTATGTCTTAAGTGTTGGCGGGGTAATTCCATACTTGTCCTGCCTTACATAACAAATAGGTGAATTTCAATGTTTTTATATCAGCTGAACTGACATTTGATTCTGCAGCATACCTTTACAAAGATATGCCACTTCATATGCACTTTGTAGAATCTTATACATTTTGCATCTACCATCTTTGCGGAAAACCACAACATCTCTTGATACAAGAAGAGAGACAAATCGCATTTATTGAATATAATATATATATATATATATATTATATAATTCTTCCATTTAAATTCACGAAGGCGGAAATTTATTTTATTAATAAACACTTTAGAAAAAATATATAAAAGAAATCTTCTTACAAATGTTTACCTTTTGTTCTTAATTTTGTCTTATCTCTTTTAATGTTTGATTGACATAACTGACTGACACTGTTAAATCAATATTTATTAGAGCAACCTCTAATGTTGTAAAAGTTGTGTTAAAGTACGTGTTACAGGCGACATTATGTATCTTCTGCATATGACGTTAAAACAACTTTGCGCTGAAGTTAACTATTCTTTAAAATTAGTGAAAATTAACCATATGTGGGTTCTCAAACATTTAATTTTACAAAAATGAAATATATATCATTAAAAAGATATATTCATTTAGAATTAGAAATCGCTTGCACCTATGGTTTCATATCAAGGGTTTCATACAAAAAGTTACTTTAAATAAACAGAGTAATGACATTTATAAAACATAGACGGCGAATTGATGGCATCAAAAATAGAGGCGTGGATCAATCGAAATTATACACTGCTACGAATTTGCCCGAAATATCGCTCTTTTTGAGTTAGGTAACCTCAAGGACATGCATCATTAATAGATAATTATAGTTACATGCATCTCGCTCTGTGGCAGAGAAAAATCAGCATGATAGTAAGCATGATTAGATAATGATCTTTAGATTGCTTATGATAAGGAGAAACACATTTCTCTTATATGAGTTTGCAATAGAAAACTATTTGTTTTCTATACATAAGTAAAAATAGATAAACATTTTTCTTTTTAAAAACAGTTTTATTTTCCATTTTAATATGATAATAAAATATTAGTAACAAGAGTAATAAATTGAAACAAAGTTTTAACTACAATAGAAATGATTTATAAAGACATCTTTTCTATAAAACAATTGGTTAATGCATATATAGAGAAATACTTATTCTTACGTATGAAATGCATGCATAGTTAATATATGGTGACACATTTCTTTTAAAAATGAAAATGACAAGAATTTCTGATAAGAACTTTTTTCAGTTGCTAAAAGTAAGATATGTGAACTGTGTATGACATCGATATATATGTATATTAAATATTATAAAGTCTAAACACCAGGACCTATATGTTGCCTTTCATAAATATTTAAAATGACAAATCTGCACTGGTCGCCATTCAGTTCAGTACCTTTTTGTTAAGCACCCCTTTTAACAGGTAATGGCACTGTCATAATTGAATGATGGGCAAGTTCATTGTAGAAATTTAGCAGGGTAAGGGTAATGTGCGTTGACTATAGATATTTTTAATCGAGGGATTCTACCTCAAGTAAAGTGTTACAAACGATTTTCGACTTTTCATTGTAAAATTTAGTGAAAACAAATAATCCTTATGTGTTTCCGTAACATATAGTCTGTCAGTTATAAAGTTCTGAAGAAATATAGCATTGATTTTCAGATATCTAAATCTCTATTATTTGTTGGCAAAACATCTGGAGAACAGTGCCTGGCACTCCTGAATATTTCGCATATTTAAGTAAATTAATTTAATTGAGAAAGAGACCTGGGGTTTGCGCGTGACACTCATTTGCAGTAATCATGGTAATGTTGTTTAAACAAATACTTAAAATTGTCAGTGTTCTCAATACCAGTTATTATTTATTCTGACTAAAAAAGAGGTTAACATTTTCCAGTAGTCCTTAATTTTTACTAAATAATGAAAATCCAGTACCAGCGTTCTTTGATTTTGACTATTGTTTACAGTAACTTATACTTAAATCATTCATTTTTCTGTAATTTTGTTAGTGAATATGAGAGAGAGAGCTTAACTTTTCATTTTTTCGGTAATCCAGGTTGAATCATGAAATCACATCACAATCTTTTGTCTGTTTGACAAGGATACAGTTCTATTTCTGGGCTATGTTCTCAAAACTTAGTAAAACCTGATAATTAGTGTTAAGATTTTACACTCCTTCAGGGATTAGTGGTATCACCCAGTCACATGTCATAACATATTTGATTAATCTCTGGATATCTTGTTAATTGTACTTAACTACTATGACATTTACTGCTATGACATTAGATCTATTTAATTAAATATATACATTGTATATATATTCTAGATAATCAAATTATCCGCCTCGGTAGCCTAGTGGTAGAGCGTCCGTTTCGAGTGCGGGAGGTCGTGGGTTCGATCCCCGGCCGCGTCATACCAAAGACGTAAAAAATGGGACTAGCAGCTTCCGCGCTCAGCATTAAGGGGATAGTGCTAGGACTGGTCAGCCCGGTGTCAGTATAATGTGACTGGGTTGGGTATCATGCCACGTGTCTACGGCGTGATATTCCAGTGAGGCAGCTCTATAAAGTTGGGCATTGTGCTCACTGCTAAAAGTAGACACCATCGTTTATATGACTGAAAATTTGTTGAAAAAGACGTTAAACCCGAACACACACACAGATAATCAAATTGAAATGATAATTATGTGGGATGAAACATTAAGATGACTATGAAAAATATATCTTGTTATCTTATTGGCCGGAGAAATATTCTGCGAAACGATATAACATATAAAATTGCAACAATAGCAAAAAGGTCGTTCAAAAAGGCAAAGCAATATGTATCTGCAAAAATGAACAAATTTCATTGTAACTTCTGTCTATAAAGTATCAGGCACATTTTAGTTCCATTTTATGACGTTTTTCAGTTTTTGAAAATTCTTTGAGAAATTTATTTACGGAAAAAAGACACATTTCATAGAGTTAGAAATCTTTGAAAGAAATATTGTAATTATTCTCTTTTAATATGACATTATTCAAAATGTGGATTTTTTTATTTCATTATTATTTCTAAATTTACACTTGCATTTGATAGATAGATCTATCAATAATATTAAAACAGTATGTAGTTTCGGAATTCATATAATTATCTCCAATCTATCTGTATTGCGTTATCACGGTAGATAAATCGAGGAAACAAGAATTTTACGAACTTGTATTTCTGTTGAATTTCGGCTGAATACATATTGATTTATTTATTTTATACAGTAGTTCTTATAGTCATATGATTTCTTAGACAAGTAGGCTTATTAAAGTTATACACTTGCTAAAATAATCTACAGGGACTACGTAGCCGAGTTGTTAGGGTCGCTGACTTCAAATCACTTGCCCCTTATCGGTGTGGGTTAGAGCCTCACTCGGGGCGTTGAATTATTCATGCGAGGAAGCCATCCAGCTGACTAACGGAAGGTCGGTGGTTCTACCCAATTTCCCGCTCATGTTGAAATAATGCATGGAGGGATGGTCTTCCTCCACCATTAAAGCTGGAAAGTCGCCATATGACCTACAAATGTGTCGGTGCAACGTTAAACTCAACAAAATAAAAATAAAGCTAATCTACCTTGGTTTGACAACAAGTATTGGTAAAACTATTTTTTAAAATACCTGCAGTGATATTGTAACATATATTAAGCTGTCAGTAAACACACATAAGTATAAATGATCATTTGTTAAACTTTTGACCAAATCCATTACTTGATCAGAATCTGGTTAACCATATTTAAAACTGAATAGGTGAAAATGGCGTTTCTGCGTACTTAATGTATAACAGATAGTCATTGTCAAAATATTCTATGACGATGCTTTGTGTGAAACTGAATGTTGCACCTTTTACGACAGAAAGAAAAACTAAATAAAAATACTAATTTCCTTTAACATTTTGTTTTAAGTTTGTCATAAGTTGGATAAAAGTCCTCAAAATATATGAGCCGTGCCATGAGAAAACCAACATAGTGGCCTTGCGACCAACATGGATCCAGACCAGACTGCGCATCCATCCGCGCAGTCTGGTCAGGATCCATGCTGTTCGCTTACAGTTTCTCTAATTCCAATACGCTTTGAAAGCGAACATCATGGATCCTGACCAGACTGCGCGGATGCGCAGGCTGGTCTGGATCCATGCTGGTCGCAAAGCCACTATGTTGCTTTTCTCATGGCGCGGCTCATATACTGATCACTGAACCAGATACTCAGTAGTATTGATTTTGTGTTTTGCTTGTTTCCTTTGCATCGCCTCTACTACACAATACAACAAAGTTCCTACAGTAACAAAACTCAGACACACGTAGATCTTGATGTCTGTACATATATAACTGCTGTAGCCAAAAGCTAAGATAAATCCCGCTGACTCACACAGTCTATGGCTGGCAAAAGCCGTCTCGGGCTTTTGTGTAAATAGGTCACCATACAAGGCTGAAAGTTAAAATAAGAACAACGTAGACGACAGAAAATAAACCTCCAAGTTATAATAAGTGTTAAACAGAAATTTAGACACCACAAAAAGACAATATTTGCTGGTACCTCTTATGCTGGATAATACTCAACTGTTTAAGCTTTAAAAATTGACGAAGAAAAGCTGCGTTTTTAAACATTGCTTTGTCAAAAAGTGATGAAGCTACAAGTTCTGTTTTACCATTTAAAAGCGTCTGTATGACGGCATCTCCTATACCCCACAATACTGCAAACAAATAGAACAGAATGGGATAATCAGGATTCGGCTTCCACATCAACAGAGTTATCAGTGTACCTCCATGTAGTATAAACGCTGGAAAAAATATAAAGAAACGTACGTTTTTATTATCATGTGGTAGATTGATTCAATTATTCTGAATAAAAGAGCTCCATCTGACACGGCACCGGGGAGGCGTGATGGGCGTTGCAACTCTAATTACCGGTCATATGAACAGACAGTCGGACGGAGTCTGCTACTGTTTGCTTGGATCCTTCCTAAGCTTCCAAATGATCCTCATTTTTTTGAGATTGTATTACAGGTAAATATTTACAGTAACCAAAAATTATTAAACTTAACTATTTTGCAGAACATTTTTTTTTTGGAGTTAACGTCGCACCGACACATGATAGGTCATATGGCGACTTTCCAGCTTTAATGGTGGAGGAAGACCCCAGGTGCCCCACCGTGCATTATTTCATCACGAGCGGGCATCTGGGTAGAACCACCGACCTTCCGTAAGCGCAGAACAATTTAAAATAGTCTAAAATAAAAGAAGATAAATGGAAAATATGGTCCTTATGAAGACACGGGTACTAAACAGTGCCTGCGCTACGGCCTCTGCTGATGAGGAATGAAGGTACTCCGCCAATGTTTACGAGACAAGCGTTATTGGTGAGTGATTTTTTTTTATTTTTGTCATTTTCTTATTGCATGGAGTAACGTTTTCAAACATCGGGATATGTAGCGGGATGTAGATGTATCAAAAGTAACCAAATCTTCAATAACTCGCCCACATACGATCACGTATGTTATATTGGTCAGATGCAGCGCTTCTGTTTTAAGAAAATGGAATGAAAATATTTTCAGTTTTTGTCCTTCACCCGCCTTTTATTTTTAATTTCGCAACAACACAAAATTTCAAAATATTTTTGGAACAACTTTACTGACTTATTGAAGGTCAAGTAATTTATGTACAGGCCAGTGTGAAGGTTATATCACAATTGATGCTGTTTGTGAATTTGAAGTAAAACGACAAAGGGGTGAGGAACTTATATGAAATAACATTGACAGACAAATAGCAGGGAAGTGCTCCCTATGTCTCGTCCAGCTCGATTCATACCAACCCGGGCTATCCTGATCACGTGAGTGGTACATCGAAAAGCACTGTATGTTTCGATCGGGCTATTTGGCATGTACCGCAAATATATCGAACTGATGAGCGTGCAACTAGCCCGACTTAAACGAGAACAAATTGGCAAAATTGGTGTATTGGATGAAAACAGGGAGCACAATCAAGCCCACCTAGTTATACACTTATTTAACCTACAAGAAGATACAGAAAGTAGATGTGTGTGAAAATGTGTTAGCTCATACTAATGCTCGATTGTGTTGCTGTAAAGAAAGAAGAACAACACAAACAAACAAACAAGAAAAAAGACCAATAATGGTATCATATCAATATAGATCTATAACCACCCAAAATGAGCCTGAAAAGAACGTGCAAGGAAGGCTTTTTTTTTTAAATAAGTTTAATGTCTTCAGAAAAATACATGTTGGTTTAACTGATCAAAAAGAATCTGGTATTAAAAAGAGTTTAAGATTACCCATGAAGGTAAACTGACTGCTAAACTACTTGTCTAAGACTTCATCAAATGTATTGGGAAGGTTTGTGAATATCATTCATTCCACACTAAACGTTGTTTCACGCTATGTTAACCTAGGTAATCTGAAGTTCACAATGGCATGGTCTAATTATTGGAAATTACCGTCGCCATGTGACAATTACCGATAATGGTATAATTAGGTGTGATTGTCAAACAAAGTCCTAACTGTTAATCCCTCAGAAAACATTTGCCTTCTGTGAATGAAATAAACTGAGTGAATTTCACTTGTGTTTAAAATCCCCTGTGAAGATCTTCCGAACTTTACTTAAGTAACCTTTATATAAGTGTAACCGTTATGCCGATATACCGTAGTTTGAAGTTGTTGGTTATGCAATTGTTGTTAGACTTATATATATTTTTTTTTCAATTCATATGTTATTATATCCTACAGTGTTTTCCTTAAGGTATCCGATCCACAAATAAGCAAGTTCTATATAACAGTGCTATATAAATATATCAAATATTGATGCCTGGTAACCTCATATAATTTTGGTATCATCTGAAAGTATATCATCTACTGAAAAAGAAAATATAAATTACATGATAAAAATATGTTATAGAATATCTATTTTTTTTTACTTTATAGTCTTCAATGATACCTCAACAGAAATCCAGTTGTTACAGTGTAAGATTTATCATTTTGCGGTCATAAAACAGGACTGTAATTATTCTTGCATAGTATTGATGGTCATCTTATTTATTAATTATTGTTCAGCAGACACAACTCTTTCAAATGATACCCAAAAATCATGGGGTCACCAGGCATCGAAATTTACCTATTTGTGGATCGGATAACTTAAATGCAAAGTTATTTTACAACAGTTACCAGTAATTTAGTTTATTGTTTTCATAGGCTATCATTCTCACAACGCCCAAATATGCGAGGAATTTCCTCCTTTTTGGGATAAAAACGCAGAAATTCCTCTTCCTTTTATGTGAAAACGCAAAAATTTAACAAAAGAAATTTATTTCTCAATTTTTTGGACCAAAACGCAGAATATTTTGACCGCAGAAATAACCCGCTATACGGTATTATCTAATTGTCTTCGCAAGTATTTTGTATTTCCAGCGCCGGTGTAGCTCTATCTTTCACTGTATCATATGCTTATGTAGGGGAGGTAACTGTATTCTATAATAATGATTTTCGATAATAATCAGTTAAAATACGTTAATAAGGTTGTTTTATTCTTCGCGCTGTTGCAAAATCTCAAAAAGTCGGGCAAAGGACAAAATCTAAAAATATCTTTATTCCTTTTTCTTGCAATAGCAGCGCTGCATCTGACCAATATATAACATAATTTTTGGCGCGATCGTTTAAGGCCAAATATTACAGATTTGTTTAGTTTTGGGCCAAATGTATGCCACGATACTTTTAGAAGTACCTGCGGAACCTTGAAGGGGCTGTGGCATCGTTGGAGTACCTGCGGCACGTTTCCAAAATTGGCATAACGTTCAAATTCAGAATTTTCTGGACACATTTTATGTTTTGGCAGATCACATGTCATTTATAAATATAATTTACAACGGCAGTGACAATACGGTTTGGGTCAGCAAAAAGAAATGAGTCTAAACAGTCGTTTATGAAAACAAAAATCACATTTCATTCCCAACTTATTTGTCCTTGCTTTTCTAGGTAATTGATCATTTGCCACTAAATTTAGCATGGATATGTACATAAGATACATCTACACCCCGCTACATTCCCCTACGTTTGAAAAAATGCTATTTGCGTTAACAAAATGGCAAAATAAAAAAAAATCGTTCACCGATCTCGATTGTTTTGTAAACATTGGCAAAATACCTGCGGTACCGAAATGGATTTGCCTTCGTTTCTCATCGGCACAAGCGGTACCGTAGGCACTGTTGAGTACCCGTGGAAAATGCAACATTTCGTATGTATTTCTAAGAGACCGGGTCAACTATATCTGAACGCAATAAAAATAGCATACCTAAGATAAACCATGGAAGGAATCCAGTGTATTTTACCAGCCTCCCTATGATCAATGAGCAAGCTGCGTCAGCAACACCATATGCAATCATGACATACCCAACGTTCCATACTCCCATAGAACAACTGATGAATGACTAAAATTTGATAAGATAAACACAATCAGAAGATGGCATGCTGCTAGTAATTCCACGAAATGGTAAACACAGTAATAGTGTATTATATTTATTTGAAAGTTACATAAACAGACAAACAACATTAACATACATAAAGAAGCATACGCATGAAAAAAATATGCTGAATAAACAAACTGATGTAAATATTTAGTTTTGTGTCATATCCCGTCAATATCTAAAATTCCTAATTAAGTCTAGGACATTTAATTATTTCTTTACAGTGCTAAGAAAATATTTGTTTATACATATATACTTTCATCAGTGTCCTTAAAAGTATAACGGTCAAAAGTAAACTGTACGAACGTTGTATTATTTCCGGTTCGTATTGTCAACAAGCTTGCACTGATTGGTAAATTTAAGACCCTGATTTTACTAATTGCATCTGATAAGAAGTACTGTTGCCTTTGTTTTGTTTTTGTTGGGTTTACGTCACACCAACACAACAATATGTCATATGGCCACTTTCTATGTTTTTATGGCGGAGAAAGACCCCAGGTGCCCCTCTGGGAATTATTTCATAAAGTGGGCTCTTTGGTAGAACCGCCGATCATTCGTGATAAAGCCAGCTATATGGAAAAAAGATAAAGATAAAGAATGTTACTCCTCAGGAGGGGTTTCAAAAGGACAGGTGTTCGAATTCAACGATTTTAACCACTCGGCCACGAATGTCTCCACTTGCAGATTTTGTGATAACCTGCTTACAGTTTAGAGAACAAAATTATGACACCCATTACCTACCCGTTACAATGCTCGTGTACAAATATATGAAAAGCAAACAGTAATGCCGTGTGCGCATATACTCAATGCGTTCCATTATGGGTCTAGCGAAACAGGACTGAAATCCTTTTAATATAAGCTGTTTATTACATACCTAAAAATATTTTACATTGGGTTTCAATGGACTGCGATCGTGCAATATTTTTCAATATCATGACTTGGAACGCTTTCATATCGGACGTGGAATACTTCATTAAAGTTTTAATGGAAAGAATCGTGTGACGTCCATGGCGTTCACGCTCACGTTGCGACAACAAGTTGACGTCATTTTGATTTGTTTATTGCATTTTCGGAGAAATTACTTTCGTAGTTTTCCTGTCTATCGTTGCAGAATAATAAATTTAGATATAGATTTATCATTTGATAGTGGATATGTAATAAAAAGGTTATCAACTTTGTATGTGTATATATGCACCCATATACGAAGTTAATGACCTATAAATATAGAAACTATTACGACAATAAAACAAAAAAGACATATATATCTTCTAACAAACAGTGTTACGCAGTAAACATTTCTGGTCATTAGGGAGTAAATTATTAAACAAAGAACTTCTTGTTTTGGCAAATTGTGTAATACCAGCCAGATTATATAAGTATTTCCTAAAAACAATTGGATGTTAAAATTTTTTTACATACCCTGGTATAGTCACCTGCAAAGAAAGCTGCTTCTACTCCGCTGTAGATGGTCAATGGTATTAAAAGCTTCTGATACTTGGAATTGTAAAAATGCCGAGCCATTGCCCCTAGAAGCTGTTTGGTGGTCATTTGACTACCGTCTGTCTCGTGATCTATATTATCTAGGTACATGACAATTGTTACAATGCCTAAACATGCACAGCCGATATATATACCACAAACAGTATAGATCTGAAAAAGAAAAGAAATGTGCAGTGAAAACCATACCTTCAGGATGGTTCGTCAATATTCAAAAAAGAAATGTTTTGACATTTCAATTGTTACTTTTGTAGCAAGAACATTTTTTCTGACAAACTAGACTCTTCCAAAAGAGTATTTTCAAAAATTGTCTTTTTCGGAATACATCACAATGTCACAGGGTTCTACAATCAATCTATGTTTAATTGTAGTACAAACTGGGGACCATATGCCGATTTTCATGAAATTGCAGTGTCGTGTGTCACTAAAGGTTAAATGTACATCAACGTATGAACACATATGTTGTATTTAAAGGCGGTCAATCTAATTTCAACAACATTTATGACAGTTTTCAGTTTTCCAGATACTGTCTTAGAGATTTATTTAAGGGAAAAAGACGCATGACATAGAGTGAGATCCCTGCTCGAAATATATGTTTTATCACTTTTTATGAAATCTGGTAAAAACCCTCACTTAATACAAATTCGATTTCAATATAACTTCAAGTTTGACATTTGTATTTGATAAGTGTTAGTATCGGAATAGTTCAACTACCTGAAACAAAAGACAAGCTTAAAATAGCATGTAGCTTAGGAATTAATGAATTTTCAATCTGTCTTCGGTGTGCAACCGAGATAGGCAAAGAAAGGTAATAATAATATTATAAACTTGCATTACTAATGGATTTTGGTCAATTCATCCTTCTTTATGCAAATCTTACACGACTTTTATATAACAGTGCGTAAATTCGTATAATTCATTGGGCGAAATATGTTTATTAAATCCATACATATGTTAAAATAACACTATCTTAGTTTGGGCAGCAATGTTTTGTATTTCGTGTAATTTAATGTTTTAACAGCTACAATTCCAATTTCGTTTATCTCTGTCCCCTCAAGTACAATTTTTATCCAGGTTTGAAGTACATGACCCTCCAAAGGTATTTTATATTGAAGAAAGAAGGAAAATACGGATATTTAACACTTTTCAGTGTATTTTTGTTTAATTATTATCCGTAGAAGTCTGCATAACTGATAATTTTAATATTATGCACGTTAGCTTTCTAATATAAGCTTAAAATATATATGTCGCGAGGCTCGTGTTTCCATGGTAACGCATTTTTCTCCCATTTTTAAACAACTACATTTGTATATATGAAAACGGATTTTTCGACGGCTTCAGTGCTATTCTGTTAATGACCAACATGGATTATTTGGGTAAAATTATTAGCAAAATACCACACACTTTTCATGGTATCCTATCTTTCTGAACGTTTAAAGTAACCATGGCAACAGAGATGTTTAAGATATAGTTTATGTCTTGCTTTTTATGGTAATTCCTTATAAAAAGTATTAATTTAAATCATCTTTCTTGTTAAGGTAACTTTAAAACATTTTGTTTCTAACGTAAGTAAATTTTCGTGTTATTTGCATTTTTAAAGAGAATTCCTATAGTTTTTTTTCCTTTGTGCTGAAAACAATGAACAAATAAAAACAATGGGTCACCAGGCTTGTTTGTTTTTGAAAGATTGTTTTGAACAAACCCACTTGTGACAGACTGGCCGGACCGGCTACAATAACTATTAGAACAAATCAACACCCTTTACAATATTTACAAATTTATTTACAAAAAAGATTATTAACAATGAAAAGATGATATGAAAAAAAAAATAATTATTAGAAAGAAAAAAATAAAAGTTCAGTATCACCAGGTACAACATTTTGATAGTTCCATTCTTATGTGACGTGGCACAGTTCTTTAATTTAATTGCGAACTTTAAGTAGCACAAACAATATAGAAACGTATCTTGAAATCAAGCCCCTTTAAACAGTGAATACGTTGATTCCATATTGGCTCCCTATGGTGGTAGGTGATTGCAACCCTGAGCTGACTTCAGAGGATAACAAAAATCAGCTTCTTTGCGGTTTACGGCACAACCATGGGACGTAAGCTCTGCGCTGGGAATATCACATCCAGGCGAGTGAAGACAAGTGAACCTCGGGCATTGTACTTCTGGGTAACGACATCACCAGGAAAAATCGTCTGGCGGAAGAAGCTAAAATATATAACATATGGTAAGCACCATAGCTAAACAAATAAGTCAGGGCATAAAACTGCTCCTTTGGGTACACCATACCTCCGTAGGCTCCCATAAATAATACGTGCTACTTATACAAAAAATATATGTGCTACTAAGTTGAGACGTCACGTGATTAAAATACGTCACTAGTTACTTTCATTATTACAAAAATTACTTACTTAAAAGACTAAAGTTGAGAAATGAAAAGGATATGATAAGTATATGATGAAACATTATACATACGGACATGATAAACTGCAGCTATTATTTACAATTACAAATTAACCAAATTCAATGTAAATCAATTGTTATACAATAATTTGTATCAATATAATGTCTAATGTCATACAACAAAACGGACATTGTCTGTATATGCAATAGGCTGGCACACAATATCATATTACTATAATTTATTACATACATGGTACTAGACTTGCCATATAGATTTATACATAAAAATACAATGCAGTAATGGCGTTCCATAACAACGAAATGTTTGACATATGTTTTTGAAACAGAGTACTTTATAAATATCATGTTACAAATTTCAGTACAAATGTTACATCTTATATAAACAAAACATTTTAGATTCCTCTTTCGAAATAATTAACAAAAGTCTAAACAATTTACTAAATTATCCTGACATACCGAAACTAGCAAAAATCACCTGCCGAAAAGTAAATGTTATAAAATTCTGTAGAATGCACAAAAAAAATTACCAAATAAAAATCGTAATTCAAAAAATCATGCAAAAATCTAACAAATAAACTTCTTACCTCCATCGAGCATAAATTTCTAGCAAGAAAAATTACTCAGACATAGATTCGTCTAGTATAATGTCGGAATGATGGTGTGCGCAAGGCATATCTAGTCCAGTCTATTTGAAGGGTAATGTCCCGAAAAATACTAAATTTCATGGGACTCACGGTTAAGCCGTGTACTCCGATTATTGTTACTTTCACGGGATTCACGATCCGGGAAATCTGACTACTTTGGCGCGGACTGAAATTGACAATTAAGGCCCGTTATAGTGGTTTTGGAGATAAAAACATAAATTACTGAAGTTAATAAAATATCAACTTTCTTATTACTGAACCGAATTTAATACAGAACAAGAAATATCTTTAAAAATGATGGTCGGCGAATTGTAATAAGGAAAGAAGTTTATGAATTTTTCATCTAACATTCATCTTTCATCTAACATTTTTCAAATTGCAGAACTAAACACCGCACTTTAACAATTTAAATGGTTCTCTTTTAATTTTTCGCAAAGGTTTCGTAGGGTTGCAATTTGTTTCGTTTATCCTTAGACGAATAATTACAGCAGTAGTTTGATGAAGATTCATGAAGCGGTTCATGAGAAAAGGTCATTAAACGTGTTTATATTTTTAGCTAAATTGGTCCCTATCCCCATTTGTAACAAAATAGCAGGAGACCTTACGATATTGTTACACATCGAGTTTGATAAAAATCCATTACATTTTAGTGGTTAATGCGAAGAAAAGCATATCTACTTTTAGCTATAGTGGTCTCTAATAGGGCCCAAGTTCCTATATAAATAAATTTGGAAGAGGACCTTATAATGATGCTCCAGACCAAGTATGACAAAGATCCGCCAAGCTGTTCATGAGACGCTGTATAAAGGCATTTCTAGTTTTAGCTCTAGCAGCCCCTAAAAGGGGTTAAATGTCCCAGCTGAACAAAGTTGGCTGCGGGCCTAATAAAGATGCTACAAATCAAGTTTGATTAGAATACATGAGAAAAAATCAATTAAAGGATTTTTTTATTATTTATTTTTATTTATTTCTAAAATAGGTCAACTGATCCCGCTTTAACAAATGCATATTCGCTATTCATGAATCTTTGGACAATGACGTCACACCTATAAAAAAGTGAAGGTCAAGCAAAACATACAATTGTAATTATTTCAATATTTCTGTTTCATAAGCAAAGTTTGACCGTAGTCATATCACATAGATAAACTGTATGCAGCGTACCTTTATTTCAGAGTAATGAGATTCAGTCATTATATAGCATATATATAATAAAACAGATTTCAACCGAGTTCAATATTTGCATACCATACTAAAGAAAAATATTCATATATAATAAATCAGTTAAATAATTTATAACAAATATATCAAAGCAATCATGTACTCATTTTAATATGCAATCTGAATAAGTCACAAAAGCAAGAAACCTTTTCATATACAGACGACAATTATAACAAAGAAAATCTTTTAAAAAGCACTTCTCTACATAAAAGACTCTTATTACACCCTTATTCATGTGATACGCAGACCGTATTCAGCTCTTTCTTTAATTTGATATATGTTGGTATTTGAACAGGTTTTTATCATATTTATTAAACTTACTTATCATTTTGAGATATATCGATATTCTTGCTAAATATACTGAGCCAAAGTTAGCTTTAAAACTGTGAACAGCGTCGTTTAGGATAAACGCTTTGTCTACATTTCACTCAGCGTAGCACAATCAACAGAGTGAAAGAAATTGACACTCTCGTCCAATCAGGCAGAGTGTTGCATAAATCTTCCATTTTGATAAATTATCTTTCAAGCGTTATCAAGTAGTTTGATTTGCAAACTGAAGTCACGTGGCATAGGTAACGAAAACGAATTTAGACGGCGTCGCCGAAAAACATAAGAGGTATTTTACGCGTGAAATCTGACATTTACCAAACAGAATGGCGCAGTTAGTTTTTTTTTAATCTTGTATACTTTTCTTCTACAGAAAAGGCAAAACCTAAGAAGAAACCGAGTCTGACACGCAGGAAAAAGAAGTGGACAAAGTACATCAAAGAACGCAGTTCAGAAAGGAGCCCTGGGTATAAGGACGAATGAATCTGCCGACGAGGAGGATTATACTGGACTGAGAAGTGCATATACACGAGAAAAGAAATAGCTACGATATTGGTACCGAAAATAAAAGGAAGATGATATAAATATAATGTGAGAAAAGAAATATTATTTGAGTACTTAATGTGAAAAGGAATGGGATATGAACTAAATGAGGCGAGAAATTTTATACAAATACGGGAAGTGATATAAATACTGAGTGAGAAAAGAACTGTTTTTAAATAGTAAATGGAAAAGAAATTTGATACATTCAGTAAACAATGCCAAACCAGTGTAATTAAGATCATGGGGCTAAATGTAAAAGGACATTATGCGGTATAAATAGACATTCTATTGACAATGTTCTTCTTTCATTTTGTTTTAATTTATTGCATAAATTCTGCACAGATACTGCAAATGAGCTTAACTGATGGCTTTGCTAGTATTCAATCAATATGGATTTTTTTGCACATGTTTTTGCAACATAGTTTTGTTCAGTTATGTATTTAATTGCAATAAAGAAGTAACCGAACTATAACTAAAGTTTCTAATCACTGTGAAATTAAAATGATAGAGGGTTTAGCTAATACCAGCCTCTTTATACGAGAAAGTTATGTAGTTGGTTCTTCCAAAGCCTCTATCCGCCTCTAAGTATCTGGAAGACTGTTTCAATGGACAATATAGCCAACAAAAACAAAATCATTTTAATTATCATAATTATTTATTAATTGTTCATCTTTTGTACGTAAATATTAAATATTTATGTAAACCCATGGTTAAATCACACTTTAATCACAGATCGATGATACTTGAGCGAATTGCAAGTACCTGAATAAACAAAATTGAGAGTAGAAACGATGTAAAAGTGGTGGTACACATAAAAACTTAAAAAATAAACGTCTGAAAAACAACAAAAATAGTAACATTAAATCCGTAAAATCGCGAGTAGAGTATTTATGAAACAATTGTAAGTATTAAATTACCGATATACCAAGACGATCTGTTCACTCCAGAAATATCCCACAGACACATGGGGTCTTGTAAGCAAACCCAATTGGCCAGGCCCTCATAGTAACTACTGTACATCATGAGACACAAAACAATCGTACAAAATATAAAAGTTCACCCAGTTCGCACACATCATATTTAAGGTATATTTAAGCCAATGGTGGGGTGGGTGAACTTCTAAAACGTGACCCGATGAAATCTATATATTTTGTAAGATTGTTTTGAGTCTCGGGATGTACCATAATGTCAAAAGATACTGTACAGGGTGTGGCAGATATATGGGCCCGGCCAAAGGGGATCCAAAGGGGATAATTTTTTCCTGACCCATACACAAAATGTCATATAGTATCTTTACATGATACTTCAAAAAGTAAGAAACGTTTTCTGTTAAATGTTTCAATGGAAAAACTATCGACTAATATGCGACAGAAAAATATATGGTGATATTTATTTAGAGTTTAATTCTTAGTTAAAACTTAAGATGATTTTAGCAAGATACGTGACTTAAATTTTAAAAACAATGTGTTCAAAGCACTAGCAAATCTAGTACGGCGAAGTTTATCAAAGATGTTTGGAGTGATGCCAGCCCTGAATCTAACATTCACAATGCGATCTATTCCCTATTTTTGTATCTGCTCACCATCTTCCAAATATTCTCCAGCCAAGTATTCAAAACATCTTAGCTTTATCCGAGTACTTCATTTGTTTTGTATTTCTGTACCCGAACCAACGAACAACCTCCATCCATAAAAGTTTGTTCAGTAGGAATTTTATTTCTTTAACCAATTTTAAAAATTTGAAACTCAAGCCCATCTTCCTTTGATAATACCGGCAAAACTTCTGACTATGAACTTCATTAATCGCTTTAGTGCTGCTTTCACCATTCACATAACGGGGTCTACATTGTCCGTATTATGAAGTTCTTCACACTGTAATTCAGTGTTTAAGAAGTGTTCTTCATTATCTTTAGTATGACGGTTTCCTCTACAGGTCCAAAAGGGGATCTTGAAGACTTGAACATTAATCGGGCGTTATTGTAAATTTGTTTTTTTGGAAACGACAGGTGACCTAAATGACTTTATTCTTTTATTTGCTGGAGATATGTTGTACAGAGGTGTTTTGAGATGTAGTGAATACTAAACAGCCTTTTTGTATGTTTTCTCGCTGGTGATTTCTTGCGGGTTGCGGTAACTGGAAAGTTACAGTAATATTAAAATTATTGTTTGCTTCTGTGTCCACTTCTTTTTCCTTCTTGTCAGACTCGGTTTCTTCTTAGGTTTTACCATTTCTGTAGAAGAGAAAAGTATACAAGATTAAAAATTTTAAAATTGCACCTTTCTGAAATAAAGTAAATATTTCATTTAATTTTGAAACATGGCAGTTTTAGCGTGCAAATCCCTTTAAACCTAAATAATGATTGTAGCTCTTCCGAACAATCTTAAAAAATGAAAACCACGTTTGAAATAGTTTAATAAATTAATCATCACGCAAACTTGAAAGTTAAATCGCCGTTGGTGACACATGCACGTATTGCGTATCAGACTCCCAACAGTTTGTACGTGTGGCGTATCATAGCACGTGTCACGTACCATTTCAAAAGTGTTTCCTTTTTTTGCAAAAATTCGCGAAAAATCATAAACAAACACTGTGCGTGGTTACTATATGATAAAGACCTTACAGTAACAGATTGAAACAAGTACGAAAAACAGCAAATTACATAGATTTTTTTTTTTTTTTGCAAAGAGTGATTACGTGTATCGTACCGTTGCGTTTTTATAGAAAATTATCCCCGGTTCGGTCAAAACCTCGAAGGTAATTCAAAAACTAGAGGGACCGTAGACAAGACACATACATCGCTGGAAAAAGCATTAAAATGCGAATAGACTGTGCAATATTACGAGTGAAATAGATGCTGTAGTTTTTACTTACCTTTGAAAATTGGTAAAAAAATAAAAATCCGCCATGTTGATTTCCGTGTTCCGTACCATTTTGGGTCACGTGATTCCCCACACTGTGTTCCATAGAATTTTTTCCTGTTTTTTCTCGTGTATAAATAATTGTATTGTGAGCATAAAAAAGCTAAAAAGGTATGGGCCACCAGACTAAATTTTATGTTAAGACCGTTTGAATACAACACCTGTTCGGACGAAAAATGACGCGAACCTGACCAAATGAATTATATGTATATCTGCTAGAAGTTAAAAAAAGAAAGAAAAATTCTTATTTCTTTCTATAATTGAATACTAAATAATCTGAAAGGTGATATTGTCTTATCAGTATTAAGTCAATTGTCTTACATTATATGAACAACACTTTCTTTGTACTAAAATGCGATGCGAAAACACAACCACAAAAATGGCAAGATACCTATCAGGCATGATATTTGCCAATACAACATAAACCAGTATCAACATTTTACTGATAAAACTTATCTAAAATTTTATTTCATTCAAGATTCCTCATATTTAAGATTGTCTGTCACATGTTTCAACAAATGTTGACTTCGCTTCAGTTTTACATAGAAAGTGTCGGCTGCGCAGAAAGATGCGCATAAAAACTATAGGAATTCCCTTTAAACAAATATTACACCTTAAAATACTTACAGCAGTACCCCTTGTCTGACATTTTTTATGCAAAAATCGTTCTGCGTGCTGTTATTATTGGCAGGTTCATAATTACTTTTAAGAAGAATGGATATACAAACACCTTTAGTTTGTCGTAAACGTCGTCGTAAATCGGCACGTTAGCTTCCGGGTGGACATGCGCACATACAAATATTAAGGTATCCTACCTCCTTAAGTAAACAATCAAATTGTTTTACAAATCAAAGAACAATTATCACTAAAACAAAGGAATAATGTAATGTTCAAACCTTTGCCATATCGGGTCTATCTAGGTTAGTGTTGTTTTGATAGTCAGACGGACAGTGCGCGGCACCACATTTCTCAAGCACATCGTCGGAAATATTCAAGTTCTCTGGAATCTTTTGACTGAATACTGTTGATGAAATTAAGTTTCCCCAGACGTGACCTGGTAAAAATGAAAATAAATCATGATACTTACTATCAAAATCCATAATGCTGATCATAAGCTAACGTCTTGTATATTTAAATAATATTTAAAGAAGCACAATCACTGAACAAAAGACACTCCAACAGAAAATTTATTCACTTCCATATAATTTTGTAGTCATTTGAATTAAATTCTCAAATCTTAGTCCATGTGTTTGTTTTCTATTTTACATGGCCTTACCTGAATACATGACTGTTTCTTGAAAAAAGGCGGCCATGATGGCTCTATACCGCTCACTTGACTCAAATGTTACTTAGAGTCTAACTAGTGGTTTTAACATATAACATATGAGGTGACGTTGATAATTCTACGCATTCAAAGATGAAACAGTATGCAACATAGGAACATATTTTCATTATCAATGTAGGATGCAAATATAAAACAGTATGGTTGAAAATGAAGAACAAAGATTTTATAGCTGGTTAATTGAATAACAGGAGAAGTAAGTAACACGCAAAGCTGTATATAGTGTATTTAAGTTAGTTATCAGTAACTTTATGAACACCACGAATTGATTTTGTTTGTGAGCGACCTGCTTAGTAAACCAAAATGTTTATAAATATACAGTAGGATTTCTTGTGTGTTTAAATTCTATAAGCCAGTATATTTGAACGAATTTTGAAGAAAATTACTAGACAATGCTACTCATCAAATATCTAGGCTCAGGCCATTGTTTTTTAGACTAGAGTATTCTCCTATTTAGTTTTATTTTAATCAATGTAAAATAAGTTAACTTAGGACAGGGGCAATACTAGAAACATATTTCATTTGTTCTTTATTACTAGATCATCTATTTTGCCATTTATATAGTAATTGCTACCCTTTCATCCTAAAACTTTTTGTACTTCTGCTTGTTCTCTTTTTCAACACCTGTTATATTTCTACAGCTGTAACATTTAGGCATATTTACAGCTGTAAGATTTTTACAGCTGTATCTCATTTGATATTTTTTATCTGTTTTACAGTCGCTTTACAGCTGTAAATTGAAATCTACAGCTGTAAAATCACTGCCGTTTTATCAAATCTACAGGTGTAAAATTGACATAATCATAACTGCAATTTTGAACAAAAATACAGGTCTTTTACAGCTGTAAAATTTCGTACAGGATGCAATGTATACCACATTTCTAAGCTTAGGGCATTACAGTTATAATACTGTTAAAAATCACCGTTAAAATAATGCAAATAACTTTGTAGATTTGTAGAAAACAGTCTAATGAGCAAATTCACCCATTAGTTAGACTTGGATGGGCAAATATTGTTGAGATACGACTGGATATAAAACCATGAAAGATTTAATGACCATCTGGTCACTAATTAACTCGCCAGGCTTCGCCGAATTCCGTAAACCAACGAAGACAGTGTCACGTGACAAAAATTTAAATACGTCGAAAACAACAATGGCTGATCGGCCGTAATAGGACTTTGTGTAAAGACGGCGGATAAATGCAGAAATTTACAAATAGTTTGCTTTTCGATGCCATTTCTACAAGCAATGCATTAATGTTATAAAATTAAGCCTGTAGTTAAATAAAAGGAAAGGCAGTTTACCAGAAAATGCGATACAATTGTGCTAGACATGCTGTTGTTTTGTTTCTTAAAATAGATTAGCGTGGCTCTTTGTACGGTCCCGTACGAACAATCATTTAGCGTGGCTCGTATTGCGGTCACAATTTCACAATCAATTTGTCTACATCTGCACAGTAGTCCCTAGCTAAAAGTTCAGCTCGAAGATGTTTATATAATATGCTGTTACGGATCTCTGAGCTAAAATGAATCCCGTACTGACACCTAACCAGGAATCGTTCCAGACGTCTGTCATGCTATAATTTTATCAAACGAAATGGACTCACCTTTTACTATACAATATTTTTAATCAATTTTCCTTTTGATCTTGCATAAATAATCCATAGAACATAATTTGAACACAAGTCTCAAATTGGTACCCCTGTCTGCAATATTTTGTCTGTCATTGCAGTTGTCACCTGATCAGGGTACTCTTCATTTTGAAAAACCAATAGGCTGTAGAGAGTCGTTATTTATTGACCTTTTCTGAGAAATGGTATGTTGTTTTATAGATTTTATGTGATTAAATTAAATTCATAAATAGGTAAAATTTTGATACTGATTTTCAAAAATAACCACGTGCTCTGAACTGTTGCATGACATCATGAGTTTCTCACGAGAAATCTTGCGATATGTTGCGGTTTGATACTGGTTAGTTAAACAAATGGGGTTTCGCCATAACTAAATGGATGCGACCATCAGAATATAGAAACGTGTCAAGTAAGTTATGTTAGCCAGAACTAAATAGTCCCCATTGTCAATGACTGACTGTGACTGGGAGGCGACTGTCTGGTCGACACTGATGATTAAGCCTTCATTGAAAACACAAATTAGTGTGCAATATTAAAATCAGTCTATGCCACTCCTGAACTCATTTTGAACTCTTTCGATTCCATATGTTAGAGACTGTTGAATGCCGAACAGTTGAGCAATATTCCAATTATGGTTGAACATGTTTTATACGGAGTTTCTTAAATGTGTACATTTATCATTTGTTTGATCATTTCTTTTCATGTATTTTAGGGCCTTGTTTGTCTTTTTTGTGATCTATCACTGCTGGTTCGCCTGAATATTAAGCATTTTTATAGTTTTAAATTCATGGATATGTAGCTTATAGCGAAAAGCAATGTTTTTTTTTTAATTTCTTTTTATATACCCTAATCACTTCTCATTATCGGAATTCCACTCCTTTGACCGGGTCTTTTTCCAAAGCTCTAATTTATGGAGGTACTGCTAGAGCGTTTCACAATCATGCATGATATTTATAGTGATATAAACTACTGTATCATCAACAACGAGTCTTACGGTGCTTTTAAGTGAGCCTGGCAGGTGACGGACATGTTAAGAAAAGGCAAGGCCTAAGGACATACCCTTGCGGTACCCTTGATACCTAATGTGGCATATCTGATTGAAGACATTTTGTGTTCGTATTGTATTCAAAGGAAATATTTAACCCACATGGATATTTTTCTATATATACCTAAGAGAAATAGCTTGTAGACCAAACGATTGTGATCGACTTTGTCAAACGATTTGTTAAAGTCCATTACTATAAGGTCTGTCTATTTACTAGCTTCAAGGTAATCAAAAATTCTTGACTAAAATTTAATAATTGAGATTTACAACTGTGCTTTGAGCGGAAGCCATGTTGGAAGGAATTCAGCAAATTTTATTATCTAGATGATATATAATATTTGATACTAAAACGTGCCCGTTCAGTTGGAAGCAATTGCAAGTAAGAGAATAGGTTTGTGATTGCTGGCTTTGCTTCGTGGACCCTTTATGTATACAGAGACAACGATAGCCGTCCTCAAATCTTGTGGAGCTGCTGGTACCAAGTGAAGACATGTAAATGTTAGTCTCATTTTCATAGAGGAGCAGTGTTTAAGCTGTTGTCGGACATTGTGTTGTAAGCTGTTTCTTTTACTTTACTTTTCATTTTGTTTATTCCCCTTCTAATGAATCTAAGTGAATTGTTTGCTTTGGATGTGATGTTATCAACATATTCTGACCAAATGAGATACATGCATTTACTTAGTGTGACGCTCAGATATTTAGCAGCGTCTCTAGTTTTCAGTGGGAGAAAGAGAAAGAGAGAAGACTCATTATTGTTAATAATTAGTTCCAGTCTTATCAACCGAAATATGAAAGAAAAAGTAAGCATATTACATAATATTCAAACGATGATGTGAACTTCTATAGATGACATTTTTATTATTCACACTTATTGCATATGTGTCATACGATTACAACAATATTACATGCAGACATAAAATTAGCCTTTTTCTATAATCGAAATCATTTCATGTTTATGTGCGACTGAAAATTAAAGAAATCGGTTGAAAACATTTCAGTTGAATTACTTCAGTACAATATAATACATAACTGCCGTACGAATAACCACTTGCGGTTTATTTCACTATTCATACGGGACCGTACTATTAGCCACTTCCTTTAGCGTAGTCACGGACGTATCCGAATGATGGCGGTTGTGTCACTAAAACCGAAAGTAACATTTTTATACCCGTCTCCATCGGTGGAATCTATCACTTTTTACAAGTAAATTTATCCAGCCAATGTCTTCGTGAACGGATATTTTATGCGTTGCTGTAGAACAATGACCTTCCTATAACTTTCGCTACATAATCTTAGCTGGCCAGTATTATAACTTTTAAGTGTTCCAATGTTAGTATATGTAAGATAAATGAACATCATGGCGGGGCTAGCTTTGACCTCAGGAGCATGATTTGAACAAACGGTGCTACCTGCCTAATATCAAAACTCAATGCGTTGAGGTTTTAACAAGAATATTTTTACACTTTCTACTCGAAGATATATGTAAAGCAAGTGAGCCCCACATCGATAAAATGTTATCAATTACCATGTACAGTTAAAATAAAAAACATTTCGTTTCTTACTTGTTTGAAATATCATATAGAAAACTCCAAAGAAAACACTAATGGTTCCTGCTGTAGATGAATTGGTAATTTTAGCATACCAGGCACCAATACTAGTGAGGTATGTGCACTTAGCAGCCCACAGTGTTGCAGCTCCGGTACCTTAAAACAGAACAGTTATAGTTAAGCCCTGTCCATGCAGTAGAGTATGTAATTATGAGGGTACCTGATTTGTTCGAAAATATATCAAATACCAGAGTATTTACATTACTCTGACTGCTTTGTATGGAACTAGAGGACTACTTGTTCATTATTGACAACATGATCTAAAACTTAAACCTGTCAATGAAATACTCGCCACAACTAATCACTTTTTTAGTTAGATCACAGGTCTTGTGTCTGTTTATCATAATATTTTTAGAAATGAGGTTACTGTAGTGTATATGTATACAATCTTTCTCCACGAAATGCGTCTGTTAAAATTCTATGACACAGTTAAATCAATGTTTACAAATGTATTTTTTTTATTTTGCTACTGATTTTAGTATACCTTTGTATACTGCAATAGATGATGTTTAATATTTCGCTGAAGCTTATGCCCCCGTCAATGCATCATTAATTATCTTCGAACAATTTGTGTTCGCATTTTAAGAAATGTTTAATAGGTAATGTACATTTTCGCAAATCTGAATTATTTGAATAAACCTCAGTGAGAAATTCTCGTACAGTTTCTTGCAAAAATGGTGTCTTTGATTTCAATTATAACTAACACATTTTTGGAAACGCTTTCTTTATATTTCACTCGTATATTTTTCAAACTTACCTATGATTATAGAAGCTGGTATCATTGTTCCCCATACTGCATACATATTAGCTGCAATAAACACAACGTAACAGAACATGCTGGCCGCCAATGTTGACTTACATCCTGCAATTTTACTCTACCCCCTACTTGTTTAAGGTATGGCCCCTGAAATAATAGTAGTCAAAAGTGCACATTTTTATGTAATGACGTGCGTAGCACAAATGTACTTTATGTAATTTCATGAAACCTTGCTGGAGTCTTTATCAGGATGTGATCTTGCACATATGACATTCTACTTGAGAATCTTAGTGCTTATTACAGAGTTATGACCCTTGAATGCCAAAAATAGTGGATATTTGTTTGTTATGCTCATACCACAAAAAGAATATGTCTTAGAATAATAAATCCTATTTATAAAATATTTCTTGAGGTTATATCTCCTTTAGACCGCAAACATTTGAATTGTGGCAAATGTTACGGTGGAGCACACCCCGTGTCCTACAGACACATTCTATTTTTTGAAATTAGGCCAGTTTTTTTTTTAACACAAAGTCTTATTGTTACGTATTGCAAGCAAGACGACTCACAGAAGCTACTTGCACCGTAAGATGATTTCATCTAATAATTAGTAGATTTATGCTTATATGCAGTATGTATATAAGTGAAGCAGTGTAACATATTGTCGTAAGGTATGTATGGTATTTGTCATAATGTGTAATAATATACACTTTTCACCCTTTTTTATCATTTCAGGTTCGTCTGCAACGGACCGATTCAAGAAGATATCGTCTGAAGATGTTACATCAAAGCAGAAGAAATTCAGTCCTCGTAACACAGCGAAGTCAAATGCATGGGCAGTAAATTTATTTTTGAAATGGACAGATTTTGTGTTAAATCAAAATACAGATAATGACTGCAATGACGTCAAAAATATATTACAAAGAAAAAATTTAGATACTATGTCAGATGATGAAATATGCAAAGTCCTGTCCATTTTCATGATTTCTATAAAAAAAGAAAATGGTGAGGAATACAAAAATGATATTATATATTCTATAGCTTGTGGGCTAATGAGACATCTTCATTTAAACGGGCGCAAAGTCAATTTTTTCACAGATGAAAATTTTTAACATCTTCGTAATGTCATTGATAATGTAATGATTGAGAAGAGCAAATTAGGTATCTCAAATGTTAAAAAGTCCGCAAATAGCATTTCAGTCGACCAAGAAGAGTATTTATGGACCAATGGTCATTTAGGGACGGACACACCGCGGAAACTATTACATACCCTTTTTGGGGGTTCTAGGGGTAAATTTTGGATTACGAGGAGGTGAAGAGCACCGAAATCTGACTTTCGACAATTTCACTATAAGCACCGATTCAGAAAATAGAACATATCTGTTATATTCTGAAACCATTTCAAAAACATACAAGGGTGGGCTTAAGCACAAACATATCTAGTCTCATAGTGCCCGCGCCTATGAAAATATAGGTCAGCCAGAAAGGTGTCCAGTAAAGATCTATAGGACGTATATAGAGAAAATTCCGCAATCACTAAAGCAAAACTCTTTATACTTACGACCAATCATTAAACCGTCCCCAAATAAACCTTGGTTCACTTGCCAGCCAGTTGGCCTTTGCGACCGGTACAGATCTTTGTGCAGTCTGATCATGATCTGGATTGTTCTCAATTCAGTCACTTTCTAATTGGTAAGCACCCATTTTAACAGTTAATGATTCTGTCCAAGCTGAAAGATGGACAAGTTAATTATAGAAATTTAGCAGGGCAAGGGTTAAGAAGCCATGTGATCACATGTTAGTATATTCTAAACTTTGTTGGTAAAAGGGATGGTGAAACAAAACAAACAAATATAGCCGTTGTTTAGCTCAGCGGTAGGAAATGATTTAAACATTTAGAAAAATATGTCCTTCCTTGTAAACATTTGTTCTGTCAATAAAATAAACAGACATTTATGGATAACATTAGGTCGTGGTTTAATTTCATTGAACATTTTGTTTGATTTTTGTTATAACGCCAATGCTTAAAAATTATAATTATTTAGTAAGTTATACGTTGCGTATACATGTATTATGTGATATCAGTTGTTGTGTTGGGACGTTTGTTAAGTGAATTAGCGGATGATTAGTCTTCGTCCTTGCGTTTTGTGACATGCACGGACTTCTATTGTTTTGTCAACAATAGAGGTATGACAGGCCTGGCAATTATTATAGACCTCTTACGAGGTCTATAAGTTTTTTATTGACCACTTACAAACAAAGAAACCGGTAGGTAATGGTTGTTAATTTATTATTTGTTTATGCAGTTTGTCATCATTAATTCCAGTTGCACTCTTCTTATGTTTTTTACAGGTACGCAAGTCTAGAAACGCTATATTTCATTCTAATAGTATGGAACTAGAAGACGCTGAGGTTAACAGTTATATAGATGATATGATAGAACTGTTGGAAGATGAAACCGAAATTAAACACAGACATGAATCTAAAGATGCTGTCAAAAATCTAGTAGAGGTAATAAAAATGTATCCTTACTTGCAGCACACAAAGGCTTTTCCCCATGAAATTACTATTTGTATTGAAAATTTTGAAAGTCTGACATAGAAAATCGTTTAAATGTCCTTTTTTCTCATGAACACAGCTTGTGTATGTTTTCTTTTAATTGAAAAAGTATAAAAGAGGAAATAAACAACAAGAACAATTTTATTGATATTTCTATCCAGTCAGTTTGTGTAAACTGTTTACTCTATTCATAGCACAGCTAATATCTACTCCATGGATGTATGGTTTCTACTCTCTTTTGGGGATTTACAGGTTTATATTCCATTCTAACATAAACTATTTCTGTTGATGCAAATATTTGAACAAGCTACCAGCCGAAACTGATAAGGCCCCCGCTTTGGCATCCTTTATTATGAGTGGGCTGTAGACAATACCTGAACTGCTACATTCTCAAATGACGTGGGAGCTATGTCGGCGGGATCGTGTGTCCTGGTAGCGCCGCGCAAGCCGACTTGGTCTCTCTGACTTTTGCTATCTGGAAACACTTTTATCTTGACCGTTTCTATTTTCTGACTTTTGCTTTATTCTTCACTACTATGTATATTTTTGTCTTGTGCACCGTTTAAACAATGTCAAGTTAGCTCAACGCTCAGTGTAGATGTAGATAACGAGTCTTATGGCGTGTGGCGGCTGTAAAAAAGTCTCCCCGTACTTGGATTCAGTGCTGTTATATTTTCTGGTCCTTTGGGATCATGGAGTCCATTCAACATATGTGTAATAGAGTTCCGTTTAAGCCGGTGCTAGGGGGCGTGAGAGGTGTTGAACATTACTTTACCTCTCATGAACAGACTCAATCAAACCGAGTCTCCTATTATTCTTCTTGGTTGCATTATTTGCTTCTAAGGGATCTTTTCACAGATTTTATTATGCCTACAACTCTTATTGATGTTTCTAGCCTGTTCATGTAAGCTCTTACCTTATTATCAGCACAGCTACAATTACTAAGCTAGAAAGTGGTACAAATCATGGTTTGTACACTCTTATTGTGATTTATAGGTTTATATTTTATGCATTCTATTTGAAAATCTTTCTGTAGATGACAATATTATTCATATTATTATTTGAAATATTTTTTTTTTGGCTATTTTGGTTTTATGTAATTAACAATAGGGTCACACAATTGATTTATCATGTTGTATACAACTTTCAAAGTCTGATACAACTGTGTATAATATATACCATAGATTTTATGATGTATTTGGAATTCGATAGAAATAATTTGTCATACGCTGTTTTCATAATCACTTTTCACAAGAGAGCAACTGAGCCTTTAGTCGCTCAACTTGTATACAGTCATACCTGCTTAAGAGACCACCTGTATAAAGGAAAAATTAAGATTTCATGTAGATTGAACCCGTATTAAAATGCTACCTGTCTTATAAGAGCACTAGTTTGCTCTCCCCTAAGCTGTCTTTTAAAATAGGTTTTATTGTATATATACAGAGAGAGAGAGAGAGAGAGAGAGAGAGAGAAAGGGAGAGAGAGAGAGAGAGAGAGCGACTAAAGACCCCTTTGCCCTCTTGTGAAAAGTGATCATGAAAACAACATTTGACAAATTATTTCTATCGAATATTAATTACCTTATAAAATCTATGGAGAAATTCAGTAAAGTTAAGATATAGAGTGTCATGTTATATCATTAAACTATATGTATGAATATTTCGCACGTACAGCATTCAAGTAAAACAATAAACAGATTGCCCGTTTGACTGTGTCTGTTGTTATCACATCTGCATTGGATCATATCAAAAATTAGTTTGCTTACAATTAATTGATCAATTTTACAGCTAAAGCAGGATGGTTTCATTATATCAACAAAAGATGAGACCGAAATCCGTCGTGTTGCCATGGCTGCAATCAACGACAAGGAAAAAGAGCTTGAAAAAACGGTAGTTGATGCAGGAAATGAACTTAGAAATACAGCTGCTGAAGGAAAACGCGAGCTTGAGGTGAAAGGTTTAGATATTAAATCTGAACTCGAGGTGACAGGACATAACATCCGGAAGGAATTGGTGATGAAAGAAGATGCAATAAAAACTGCAGCTACTGAAGGCATAAATGTTGTCGCGGAGAAAGGTTTAGATATTAAATCTGAACTCGAGGAGACAGGACAGAACATCAGAAAGGAATTGTTGAAGAAAGAAGATGAAATACGATATACGGCTTCCGAAGGCAAAAGCGATATTGAGGGAAAAGGTTTAGATATCAAAGCTGAACTCATGCAGACAGGAAAGAAACTTGAACAGCAAATAACCCAAATAAAAAATCAGCTGACGATGAAAGGAGTAGAAACAGAAGAGAATCTAGATCAGAAACTTCAAGAATCAAAGTTAGAGTTGGACCGTAAACATAAAGTTATACTAGATAATTTAGAACACAAATATCCATCTCAATCGGGATTGGAATCAAGAAACCCCAATATGGTAAGACTATTAAACACATCATGCCATAGTTCAAAATAATTTCTTGACTAAAAGGTGTTGTTTTGTTTTCAATCTATCTTTTTTGTGTAACTTCAGGTTTATGCTTTGAATTGTCCCTCATTTATTGTCTTAAGAGAATTTATCTTGACAAAATTTGAAATTGTTTTCTCCATGTACAATTTACCACGGATGTAGACATGAAATTTCTTCCTGATAGACGTTATGACTCAATACAACTTATTTAAAAAACGGCCATTGTAACAGAACTGTTGCTAAAAGACAGAACTCTTATCCTTTATTTACATTTTTATCTCCATAAATCGCCTACATATAGAAAAATTTACTCACTATTCAGTTTTAAAATAGGTTTTAGGATTGTTTTAAACCAGATAATATCCTCTTTCTTTTTGGTTAACGGTGAACATTTTGTCTTATACATGTAAGCAAAGTAAAATGCGATATTTTCGAAGAAATCGTAAAGTTTTCTGATGTAGATTCTTTTAAATATATTTATATAACCTCTATGCAACCATAGAGGAATAAATCACGTTGAAACCGAATATAAATGGGCTATTGAAATTATTTGATACAGGATAGAAAGAGCTTGACTGATGTTTGGAGGACGGATAATACCGACACTAGACAAGAAGCTGAGAAAAGCAAGAAGATAGCAGGTAATTTATTCTGTAGTTGATAATAATAAAATTGAATGTTACAATCTATTTATATGTTGGTCATTAAGATCCTTTTTATATTCTAACAAATGAAAAAAAACAGAAAGTGAAGCGGATAGAATATTAAGACGAAAAACACCAAGCGCCCAAGCAGCACCAGTTGAAATCGATTGCTTTAACCACTCAGCCAAAGGGTCAACTCCCTGACAAAGTTGTCAGAAACTGATTTTAATCTTAAAAGCGACTACTACTCCTTACTGGAGTGCTTGCTGACAAGATTAATTGTGCATATTTCATGTTGGATGATTTTCAGCAGAGTTATGGCCCATAGTTCATCCAATTTTATGATCTTTTGGCTCTTATATTATTTATTATTTCGCAGATTTTAATCGAACCTTATTGTAGTGATTGTACTAAACCTCATTGTGAATATTGTCCAGTTCAATGATTTTTCAGTGGAGTTATAGCCTTTGATTTGCTGTATTTTTTTCTTTTCCGAGCAAATAATCCGATACCACTAGGATAAATGACATCACACTAGAAGTGGTCATTGCCAAGCGTAATTTTGCATTTACTGGACATGTTCGTGTTCGGTGTTTTTGCAGCCACATCTCTTATATAATAGGGTAAATTTCCACCATCCCTTAAACGAATGACCTGTGCAAAGTCTTACTATGACTTTTAGACATGTATCGGCATGTTCCTGTTCAGTGATTTTCAAGAGATTTAGGGTGTTTTATATGTCAGATTGTATAATATTTTGTCAATTTCTCTTTCACCACAGGGCAGACTTCCACTAAAACTTATAGGAGTTGTAAGAACCACGTCTAGTTCTACATTTCACTGGCATATTCCTGTTTAGTGATTTTTAGCAGAGTCACGGCCATTCATTTGTGATATTTACAGTATCCACAATACTTGATGTATACAGTTAGGCTGGATTTCATCAAACCTGACGAATAATTAAGTGAAGCATAGTTTAGCATATTATCGTTATGTTCTGATTTAAATATTTATCGGTTGAGTTATTACGCTTTCTTCGCTAGATCTTTGGCCTCTGTTACATCCCTTATACGAATGGTTATACATTTTTTTTAATTTCACGTAACTTCAAAAAAGTTACCACCGTGACTGCAAAGCCTAGATGTCTGTTTCGTTGGATTATTTGTCAGAATTTTCCTTGAGTAATGGCCCTTTTGACATTTTGCAATTTCTGCATGGTAAATAGTAAGAAACATACTGTCCCTTTGCATAGGTATAGATGTACCGGATACAGTATATCATGTATTGTAAAGTCTGTATATTGATTTTTGTGATACAATGCAATAGTCTGCATATATCATTCATATGTAATTTTCTGATCAAATGAAAACGACATTACTGTCAAAAGAAACTTGTCTTCCAGAAAGGTAGTGAAAACATAAAACATATGTTTCGCAGCTTACGACAGTAAAGAGGCCTCAATGGCCGAGTGGTTAAGGTCCCTGACTTCTAATCAATTGCCCCACATCTATGTCGGTTCGAGCCTCACTATGTGAGCAAGCCCTCTAAATGACTTGCAGAAGGTCGGTGGTTCCCGCTTGTGATAAAATAATGCTTTTAGGGCCACCTTGAGTCTTCCACCACCATCCAAGCTGGAAAGTCGCCATATGATCACTAATTGTGTCGATGCGACTTTAAACCAACAAAAAAATAAAGACGCCAAGACACATTCGAATCGAATCAAGAATATTGAAAGTGTAAAGTCCGCTTACGGCTTTGCAACTTGTAAACAAATGTTGCGATATTTATTTATCTTGCCTCCTACAAGTTTCTTGCATTTCTATTGGTCAATAGACGTCACGTGCAGACAGGATATATTCCATATCCTGCTAGTATATTTCAGATATGAATTTTGATTAAAACAAAATGGCTGTCACACTGCTGGCTTAATTGAATCAAGCCAGATTATTTGTTAGCTCCAGTGATAGTATCGTTTCCGAGAGTAAATTTAGTGTTTTCTTGCCGGTTTCATTCTACTTAAGTTGAGGCTCATGAAGTTTGACAAAAGTTAACCGTAAAAGCGGAATAACTCTGTATGGAATACACGGACGTTGAAATCTTGTTTTGGAAGTTAAATAGTTAAATCATCGTGAAATAAAGGAATTGACATATTTGTTGCTCAGCAGTTTGTTGTAGGATCATTTAATCTACGTGCAAGATAAATGATTTAACAGGAAACGGGATGAAAGCCGTGTATCAAGACATTTATGACATAGTGATATCCGATAATCCGGTAACTTTCGAAGGGATGGAACAAGAAGTTTTTTAGTGTTTCTAATCTAAACCAGTTCATAACCTGTGTAAATGAGCTTTTGTGTTTTGTGATTTAACCAAAACACAGGTCATTGTGCATTTTTGGCTGGGGTAAATCAACTTGTGATGACCAAACAAATGATTTTTAGGATTCCAGTCTGCACTGTAAGTAGCTTTGTTAATTCACAAAATGTGTTGATTACTGCATAGCATGTAAGTAAAGGGTAGTCGGCAAGATAAAATACGCTGTCTCGAAAATCCATATCAGGCTCGAGCTTCGCTCTCGCCCGATATGGATTTCCTCGACAGCGTATATCCCGTATCCTGTCACCAACAAGCAGTGTAACTAATAATACCTGAGTTTATGGTATAGGATCGGGGTATATAGAAATGATAATACGGCGGATTGGTCGGTCGGTTTGTTGGTTTGTCATGCTTGTCAGTCTTTTGTAAACCCGCCCGCTTAGCTCAGTAGGTAGAGCGTCGGTCTACGGATCGCGGGGTCGTGAGTTCGATCCTCGGGCTGGGCGTATGTTCTCCGTGACTATTTGATAAACGACATTGTGTCTGAAATCATAAGTCCTCCACCTCTGATTCATGTGGGGAAGTTGGCAGTTACTTGCGGAGAACAGGTTTGTACTGGTACAGAATCCAGGAACACTGGTTAGGTTAACTGCCCGCCGTTACATGACTGAAATACTGTTGAAAAACGGCGTTAAACTCAAAACAAACAAACAAACAGTCTTTTGTAAAATATTTGAGGCAAACCTATCCACAATTAAAAAGACTCGTATTATAATAATTCATCCGCGAATCAAATATATGATTACACTGTTAAAGGGTTCCACTGAAACGCCCTGCATGTAATCACCAAAAAAAAAGGTATAAGTGCTGGATATGTCTTTCTTGTGTGGACAATGATTGGAATTTTCCAACTGTTGTCCACTCTAGAAAGAAAGTATCCCTCCCCTTCCTCCTATTTTGACGTAATAGTTTGCAGAGGAATTACTGTTACAGTTTTACTGGATTCCTATGACACTACCAACATGCAATCACCAGGAACGGAAAAGCAATACATTTTTTTCTGGTGTGAGCAATGGTGGGAGAATCCAAACACCGCATTTCCTTTTAATATCGGGACACAAATTATGTCCCATCACTAATAGATTCTAGTGACACTTCATGTATGTGATAACCATGTCAGAAGTGAAGATGTGTGTTAACAGTTCTTTTTTTTTTCTGTCTTTGATGGACATAAGACGGGACACTCGCTTAGCAATTCCATCTTAAAATTATGTATTGCAATTGTGTAGTGAATTACCACAGTTTTGAAAGGATTCCAATGAAGCTTCATACATATAATCACCATTAAGGCAAGATTCTAGATGTGCGTGTATGGATGGACAATGATAAAACCATCTACGCACGGAATCCTCGCTACAGCCCTCAGAGTAATGACATAAAATATGTGAAAATAACGACTTAAACAATTTCAAAAGGGATAGTGCATCAGTATGCTACCCACTCCCCTCTCCCCAACACAACCAATTTTGTGACGACAACAACAAATTCCACACTTTTAAAGGATTTTATTTTAACTTCATATATGAACCGTGCCATGAGAAAACCAACATAGTGGGTTTGCAACCAGCATGGATCCAGACCAGCCTGCGCATCCGCACAGTCTGATCAGGATCCATGCTGTTCGCTTTTAAAGCCTATTGGAATTGAAGAAACTGTTAGCGAACAGTATGGATCCTGTCTATGTGTGTTTTCTCATGGCACGGCTCATATATGAACCAAATACAAAAAATAAATTGTAAGATAGTAAATGGAAATTTCGACTAAATAAATTAGTGATTTCGAACTACCAAATAGAAATTTTGAGTTAGTAAATAGCAGTTTTATGATTCAGTGTAGAACTTCGGTAAAAAATCATGCTTCTCAGGGCCCAGTTGTTCGAAACTTTAACAGGCGATTAAGCTAACGGCTGATTAACTTCTAGATTATATTTCAATATCATAGAATATTTAGAAAAAGAAAATATAAGAGTTAAATATTATGAACACTTAAAAGTCTTCACAGTAAAATAAAAACTCCATACTAATGTTTCCCGCCAAGACTAATATTTTGAATCAAAATTTAACAGGCAGTTAGTTTAACTGCCGGTTAAAGTTTTGAACAGCTGGACCCTGGATGCCACAAGAAGTGATCTTGGTAATTATATATTTCAGTTTGTTACAAATGTAAAGTTATATCATTCTAACTTATGTTTTCCGTGGTCTTTCTATTTATTCATTTGTTTTCATATTTTTTCATTCATTTTATTTTTAAATTAAATTATCTATTTATTTCATTTTATTCTATCTTGGTGGGGATTGGTGGTGGGGTGAGTCTTTAAAAACCAAGAGTCACATACAGTTACTTAATATCTAAATTCAAACTTTCAGGCCAATATCATTTTCATACGATCACTTCTTTAGCAATGTATACCTGAAATGGGCGCACTAGCTCGAGCCAGTAAGATGAATAAATTCTGTGTTGTGTCAAAAACATCTGCCGTAAGTTTGCGATGAAGTGTTAGAAACATAATAAAATGAATATTGACAATTTTCTTTACCGAATAACACAAACGCCCTGATAGACAGTTGAATTATTGTCTACAAATCGAAATGTTTGTTGTTTTGAAAGCATCTTTAAATAAAGGAAACTGGATTTACGATGATAAATCGCGACGTACACCATTTGTCTGCGGCACCCGCTTACTATGCGACACACGCTTATTGTAACTATAAGTGAAATGTTTCCCCACATAATTGGACTAAGTGTAACTAATATGCCTAATAATTTCATAATTGTTTAAGCATGATTTTTTATGAATTTTTATCGCCACTGGAAACGTTACAATGCAAAACTGACAATTCTCTAAACGTATCCCTCTCAGACTCATTGAAAAATAACACTTTGAAGACGTAACACGTATAATTCGCCCACAGAATTTCATTATACTCAACTATAAATAAAATAGTCCAGTGGTGCACGATCTGTTTTTGTCAGAATCTTTTAAATAAATGCCGAAGAATTGTCATTTCATTCTTTATATCCACATATTCATACATTGTAAAGTAGCCAATTGATAGAACTTCATAATACTTACGATAAATGTACAACTGCTTATTATGACGGTTAACATATAAGTTTCATCAGGATCACATCAGTTACCTCAGAGTTATTGCTCCTAAATGTTTTGAAATTCTGAAATTACTGTGTACACACTTTTGTAAGGATCTTTTCAGTATCTCTTAGAAGTATTGCTCTGTAATTGTTTCATAATCCACAGATACCTACAACATGAAGTAGTCAATGCTAGAACTTCGGCGGGGATATCAACTGAACGAATTAAGTAATATAGAATCTCATAGTAATCATCCCTCCTTATCGTATATATCATGATCTATAAAGTTAAAAGAATATCAAATTTGGTACACGGCTCCACCGGCCTATTTATATACGAGGAGTGTTCGATATGAATTGCTTATTGTCCTCTAGCTCGATATCCACGTGGGGCACGATAAAAACCAATACCTACCTGTATAGGGTTATTCAATACCTACACAACGGTGTATAAATGTACATGTTAGACTAAGTGTAAGACATAAAATTTGCCATTTGAATACACGCAATCATTGACCACTGTAGTAAAAATGGTTGGTAGAAGCGTCGACAAGAAAGATGAAATACGGGCTTACATCAAAGCTCGCTCAAAACTTGTTTGTTCTTTGAAGCAGCTGATGACTGAACTTTCTACTGCTTATGGACCTTCTTGTGTGTCTTATGACACAGTTCGGCGGTGGAAAAAGAAATTTGAGTCTGGTGTAGAGTCCATCAAAAATGCACCGAAATCAGGTACGCCAAAATCTGCATCTCGTAAAGAAATCGTTTCCAAAATAAAGGTAATCATTGAAGGAGATGCCAGATTTACAGTTCGTGATATTGCACGAAAGGTAGGCATATCACTATCAACGGTTCACCTTATTTTGAAGAAGCATTTGAAAGTCAGAAAGATTTCTGCTAGATGGGTGCCACATCTGTTGACTGATGAGCAAATGAGGCAACGGGTTAAAGTGGCCAAAAAGCTGCTTCAAATGTTTCCAAAATATGACAAAAAGCAGTTTGCCAATGTCGTAAAGTACTACAAAGACGTAGTACTGAAGAAACTGAAAAAGTATTATCAGAAACGACGCCCTGCCACTGGTTTTAAACATGTCCGTCTTCTACATGACAATGCCCCCGCTCATACCTCCGCAATAGTTACGGCGTTTTTGAAGAAAGAAAAAGTAACTGTTTTGCCTCACCCCCCGTATTCCCCAGACCTTGCCCCATGTGATTTCTTTTTGTTTCCGAAATTGAAATCATTCCTTGCTGGGCGGAAATACCAGTCCCGACAGGCACTTGGATCTGCCATTCATCAGTACCTTATTACTGTGCCCAGATCAGCGTACCGTGACGCCGTCAAGAAGTGGATACATCGGCTGAAACTTTGCATTTCTAGCCACGGGGAGTACTTCGAGGGCATGAAATGAGCCCTTTTGGGCTAACTTGAAATTTGAAGTCTCCAGATAGAAATAACAATTCATTTCGAACATCCCTCGTATAAAGCATTCGTTCATAAGTGCTTCATAGCAGAAACATAGATTGATTTATGAAAGTTATTGATTTCTTGCCGAAACGTGAGTGTCAGTTGTCTGAACCAGTAGCAGTCGTTGATAGATATGTACTTAACTATATAGTTGAATCGTCTATTATTCCGAAGTGCCGCGAATTTTACACTTTCTTGTATTATAAAAGAGCATTGAAGATGGTACAATGTGCAATTTTAAAATGTGCTTTACAGTAATGATAACAACACAAATTATAATTATGCTCTCTTACATTCAGTTCGTTTGATGGTGCATGCGAATTTGGCTAATACATCGTAGTTGACAGGGACAGAGGAGCGGGTCTAACCAAAAGCGACTCTGGTTCGATGTCCATGAATCACGAATCTTATCAGATCGGTTCATGCTTGCCACCCACACTCCTACCGCAAAGTCAAATTTAAACATACATTTTGAAAAAAAAAAACAACAACAAAAGAAAACATATTCATGAAAAAATATGATATGTTTATTAAACTAAAGTAGTTGGAAATATCATTCTTTGAACATTAGAGCTATCGACAGTAACCTGTAGTGTATCAATATGTATTAGTATCATAACTTTCCGGTAAAGCCGAATTCCAAACTTATTTTCAAAATGAAATAGATCATTACCATTGCAACGTCAATAAAGAGTGTGGCTGTGCGTGTTGTGTATAACTCTCAGTTCCTGCCATTTCGGCATACATTTAGTTTCTTAAGCTTTATTTCCTTGAATTTCAAATCCATTGTTGAACACCACCCAGTCAGACTGTTCTCTACTTCATAAACGATCCATTTTCTTAATATTTTAACTTTCTTTCAATATTTACAAGAATATTACAATATGAGAGACATCATTCCATCAAGAAATTTTTCTCTTCCATAGGAAGCAAAACAAAGGTGTTCATTTTTATGCAGGATTGTTATGCTTTATGATATACAAACTTATGAGTTTACAGCTTTTCACTTGTTTCGGTATTTCTTTACTGGAAATAAAATCCTTATGCCGACTGTTTTATTCTAACATGTGATAGGAGTATGCAGATAAAAAGACATACTGAACCACTGAAATACTGTCATACCCTTACATTTGATTTGTTTGTGTTCAGCCTTAATGAAGATGTAATTCGTCAAATATTTCCTTTTATTGTGCAGCGGATAAAAAGCCTCTAAATAGAATTATTTCACTGCGTGAAAACCGGGAGCCAGCAAGTAAAATGATAGTCGCATTGGAAATAAGCTTTCTAGCATTCATGTGCTTTCCTAGGTTACTTCACACTACTACAATATATACATGTTGCTTCCAGTTTGAACTCCCTTATTCTAATTAAAATTTGTAAATTTGTTTCTATAGTATAAAGGTACACATATTATTAATAAGCCTATCTGTGATATAAATAACACTGTGATCTTAGTTAAATAGATAATATGCGTTTTACTTATTTAAAACTACAACATTTTAGTTGCCCAACTGCTGGATATTTTAGCTTTGATATTTGTGTAAATTGTTTTAATGTGTGATAAATGTTGTCTGTAACTTGTATTTGTATAATATGTGTGTTTTAACCTATCTATCTATCCATCCATCCATCCATCCATCCATCCATCTATCTATCTATCTACCTATCTATCTATCTATCTATCTATCTGCATTGTTAAAGTTACTTAAACTAAAGTAGGGTATTTATTCTGCGGACTGAATTCTGAAATGCGGCAATACGGGTGTAACAGATCACAAGTTACATGCATTTTAATGCTTGATATTCAATAGCCCTTTTTCGTTTATTTTTGCGAAGCAAGTTTACGAATGTCTCGTGGAAAGTAAGTCTTCTTGCGAAAATAAAACAACATTGGGCGGACTCGTGGGGATGGGTATGGAGGTCTTCGTGGCACAGTGGTTAGTGCCGCTGATTTCGAATCAGTTGCCCCTCAACAATGTGGGTTCGAGGCGTAAAACACTTCGTGTCAAGATGTCATCCAACAGGCTTGCGAAAAGTTGGCGGTTCCGCCCAGGTGCCCATAAATGCCTGTAAATGTCGCCAGAAATAGTGTCGGTGCTATTTTAAACCAAACAAAAACAAAAACAAACAAAATGGATCTGAAGTGACCGAATCTATCATGGCAGAAAAAAAACAATTTCTTTTATTGGTATAGTATGTAAACCGGAACGGTTTGCCAGGTAGTGTCCTTTCGTAGAGGTTTAAATGTCATGTACTCGTGTACTAGTACCCTGTCTGAAAAAAAATTCCTTTCAGCTCAGTGTAAGAAAAACAATTCTACTACAATACTTATTATAAATACTATTTTCAGGAGGATCAGAAAGTGTGATTAAAAAAACACTCGACTTCATGCAAAGCCTTTTTAGAGGAATATACATGCCCAGGAGCATGAAAGGTAATTTACTGTTTGATTATTCTATAGGGTGTGATGGTATCACTGTAGGTAGAGAGCTTGTAGTTAAGTGTCTGACGGAACATGCAACCCTTCACCATTAAGACCAAAATTGCATCGTTTTGATTATTGCGTAAGTAACTACATGATTAACAATTTAAATCTGTCTGAGTTATACTGTTATATCTTTATCTATTTGGTGACTTGTATGAAGTGAACAATGTCATCCCCCGACCTCCCCGAAAAAAGAGAAAAAAAAATAAATAAATAACGGAACAATATTTTGTAAGTCTCATTGATCAAGTTTCTGTACATATGTATTTGATATAGTGTTCCTTAGGTCCAAACAAATGTTTCCGATAGCACGCAATTACAGTCAACTGTCATTTGTTTCATTAGGGCAAAACAAGTGTTTCCGAGGTGTATTTTAGACAACATTTTTATGCCTTATTTATTTTCCACTGTGACTTTGTAAGCGTTCTGTTGAGTGTTCTTATGAACACTTTTACTAATTAAAATAAAATGCAATTCCTGTGGGATTGTGAGATATAAAACGTTGAATGACTATACACAACAGCAGAATGTTTAAATGCGGTACAAAATTTACTGTTATATTAAACAAAACAGGAAATCACTAACAAGAAAAAGAGAAATCGAGCAAAGAGCTTATTACTTGTCACTAAATTGTGTAAAATAAATGCCATAATCAATTTTGATTTGAATTTAAATATCCCTATAAAAAAGGTTTTATTCATTTTATGTGTTTGAGAGAAACATGTCACATATTTTTCTCAAAATGATTAGTTTAACTTTTATATTGTAAATTGTGTATAAACTTCTTTCATTGCACATATAAGGGTACCTATATTTCAGTCAAATGCAATCAGTCATTTTAAAAATGCCTGGCCCCTGTGTGCCTGATGAATATCATATTTAAGGTACAAAGAGTTTTTGTCTGAATAGTAAGTCAAGTTCCACTCGTATTTTGCTTTACATACGGAATATTGAATTTCTCCGCATACTTCTCCAAGGATCCAGCCGTACACCAGTGCGTGGGCTAGAGGAAAATATCCCAACAATTTTGGAACTTGAAATCCGGTTGAAAGTTACTGGTCTTCTTTTACTGCATAGAGTAGCTGGGGAGGTAGGAGTGATCGGGAAAAACAACGAAAATGTAGAAAATGTGTGGTGCGGAGATAATACAGAAAACTAGAAAATGCTTTTGTAAAAAAGCGTATGTCTCCCCCAATGCAAAGTCCTATAGGCAAGAAGTCAATAGGGGTCAGGAGCGAAAGTCGAAGAGACACTGATAGTTGGCTGCAATAGGGATCATCTACTTGGCATGTCCAGTCATCCCGCTAAATTTCGACACTCTTGGCCTAGTGGTTCTCAAGTCACTGTTCAGGCTCCTGTGACCTTGACCTTTGATCAAGTGACCTCAAAATAAATAGGGGTCATCTACTCTGCATGTTCAATCATCCTATTAAGTTTCAACATTGTAGGTCAAGTGGTTCTCAAGTTATTTCCAAAAAATGATTTTACATGAACAGGCCACTGTGACCTTGACTTTTAATAGACTGACCCCAAAATCAATAGGGGTCATCTACTCTGCATGTTTAATCATCCTATGAAGTTTCAACATTCTGGGTCAAATGGTTCTCAAGTTATTGATCGGAACTTGTTATCAATGTTCAGGCCCCTGTGACCTTGACCTTTAACGGAGTGACCCCAAAAACAATAGGGATCATTTACTCTGCATGAACAATCATCCTATGAAGTTTCAACATTCTGGGGCGAGAGGTTCTCAAGTTATTGATTGGAAATGGTTTTCCATGTTCAGGCCCCTGTGGCCTTGACCTGTAACAGAGTCACCCTAAAATCGTTAGGGGTCATCTACCCTGCATGACCAGTCATCCTATGAAGTTTCATCATTCTGGGTCAAGTGGTTCTCAAGTTACTGACCAGAAATGGTTTTCAATGTTCAGGCCCCTGTGACCTTGACCTTTCACAGAGTGACCCCAAAATCGTTAGGGGTCATCTACTCTGCATGACCAATCATCCTATTAAGTTTCAACATTCTGGGTCAAGTGGTTCTCAAGTTACTGACCGGAAATGGTTTTCAATGTTCAGGCCCCTGTGACCTTGACCTTTAATGGAGTGACCCTAAAATCGATAGGGGTCATCTACTTTGCATGACCAATCATCCTATGAAGTTTCAACATTCTGGGTCAAGTGGTTCTCTAGTTATTGATCGGAAATGGTTTTCCATGTTCAGGCCCCTGTGACCTTGACCTTTGATGGAGTGACCCCGAAATCAATAGGGGTCATCTACTCTTTATGACCAATCACCCTATGAAGTTTCAACATTCTGGGTCAGATGGTTCTCTAGTTATTGATCGGAAATGGTTTTCAATGTTCAGGCCCCTGTGACCTTGACCTTTGACGAAGTGACCCCAAAATCAATAGGGTTCATCTACTCTTCATGACCAATCATCCTATGAAGTTTCAACATTCTGGGTCAAGTGGTTCTCTAGTTATTGATCGGAAATGGTTTTCAATGTTCAGGCCCCTGTGACCTTGACCTTTGACGGAGTGACCCCAAAAACAATAGGGTTCGTCTACTCCAGCAGCCCTACAACCCTATGAAGTTTGAAGGTTCTAGGTCAAATGGTTCTCCAGTTATTGCTCGGAAATGAAGTGTGACGTACGGACGGACGGACGGAAGGACGGACGGACGGACAGGGCAAAAACAATATGTCTCCTGGGGGAGACATAATAAGTTTCATTTCCTGAAATATAAACACACCCATTTGTGATTGTCATTTCATTCGTGCAGCTCGTATGCAAAAATTTGATGTCATATCCACGAAAACAAAGTTTAGGGTGTGATATAGATGTCAACTGACGGATGGTTGGTCGGTTGATCATGCGGTTTGTTGCAAAAAATATATAGTACGAAACTACATCCACATTTTTAAGTGATTCGTACATATAACCAATTCGAAGCGCAAATGTACGTTACATACATTGTCTGGGATGGACAAAGGCGGGATGCATCTAGATATACCCAATCTCCCCTCAAGTTTGTGACATAATTGTTTGTAGAGGGATTAGAAGATATTCCAATGAAACTTCGTATTAGCATTCGGCATGAAACGTAGATGTGCTAAACATTTCTTTCTGTGATTCACTATGGCGAAGGCATACATGTACCTCATATCTATCCAAGTTATTGACACAAAGTCTTATCTATCTTTAATGAGTTTCAACGCTTCTTCAAAATATAATCACCATCAGAGGTGTAGGTGTGTGTGATATGTTTTATTTTGTCTTGGATAGACAGAGGTGGAACATCTTTATAGCCATCCCCTCTTAAATTTGTTTAATGAATTTGTGTAGTGAATCATTTCTACCGTTTAAAATCTTTAAACATATAATCATTTTTTCAGAGTAAATTCTAGATGTGTGTGATGTATGTTTGTAGGGGAAAGAAAATCATATGGTATCCGTGCGCGAAATCCTCGAAACTGTCAAGTTCTAGACATAGAATATTGTGGAGCAAGCTACTGCAGCAGTTATATAGGATTCAAATGAAACACAATACATTTAATCCATATTGAGTAGATACCTGTGACATCATTTCTTTTTTTTTACGTGATTGACAATATTGAGTGGGCTGCATCACCTTCAAATTCCACAATTCTTAAAACGTATTCCATCTGAACAATATACGTATAATCCCTGAGAAATCTAGATGCGTGTGGCTTGTCTATGTCTGGAATTGACGCAATTGTTGACGCAATTGTAGACACAATTGTGGACGTCGGTGCAACCATGTACTTCTTCCCTAAAGTTTCATTATTTGACTGCTTTCATGGTTTAGCTTCTAATGGAAGTTCATGCACTTATTCACCATGAACGTAAAAGAGTATGGCATACTTTTTTCGGGATGTATAATGGTAAGGGTATTCTTGATCCTCTACCCATTCAATAATGCATTATTATACAAATGCCAGTGGGGGATTTATTCCACAATTTTAAAAGGATTCCATTAAAACTCCATACATATAATCATCACGGAGCGTAGATTTTCGTGACTTATCTTCCCTGCGTTTGTCAAAATATATGTACATTGGCATCCATGCACCACATCGGCCAAGTTTTAAACACACCCAGTTAAATATAGAGTTTTGAGTTACTAATTCTATGTTAGAAAGTGAAATTTGGGTCTACTCGTATTTAGTAACACAATATTTTTATGTTTTTCGCGAACACACACTTTGTAACGACTATACATTACAGTACTATCAGAAATAATATTTTTGTTTGTGTTTTTCACGTTAAGAATTTTGAAAACATGGCTAAAATAGTAAATTAGTATGACTGATTGTTTTAATCCCGTAACATTTTGATATGATCACTTCTATATTGATTTGTACAAGAAATGAATGCATTTGGAACAGTAAACCGAATAATTATAGAGATTTTTAAAACAATATACGGTTAGAATGTTAAGAGGGAATTCAAAACATGAATATTCAGAATGTCAGCTAACACCAGTAAGCTACGTTGTACATAAAAGACATAAAGCGAAAGAAGTATATCCGAAAAAAAAACTCTGCTAAAATGAGTATTCAAGACGTGAAATAGTGTACATTTATTCCTATTATAAAATACGTGTTTGGATTTTTCAAATATGATGTAAAGTAAAAAGCAAACTTGTGTATCATTATTATAATGATTTATCATTATTATTATCATTATCTTTATTAAACTAGATTGATAGAGTGCCTTGTTTCTGATAAAAGCGTTTTTCCTAGAAAGAACAAGTACTGACCTCTTAGTTAGGTGGAAGACACTCAAGAGCATCTCAGAAATTTCTAGCGTTTGGATCGGAATCTGTTTAATTATGTTTTCCTCTCTCTCGACTTTTTGTTTTCAAAACACATGATTTTTCGTGTAAATTTACATCACCCAAAATGAGCGTTGTCTTGGTGTAACTGAATAAATACACTAAAATTCGGTAATATGCCGCTAGAATAATTCACTTGGGCTACGCCATCGTGAAATTATTCCTGCCTTTTCTGTATTTTCCCAGCCAGCTTGGTATGAGTGCAAGTCTATATTATACAGAACAATGTTAGGCCTTAATAATAATTTATTTCACTTCATACGTAATATACGTAAATCATTGAATGTTGTTTTTCTGCGTATCAGTACGAAATAAATTATATGGTGCAACCTCCCTACAACAGCCATTTGGCGATTTGGGTGGCTATAATACTTGGCTGAGATATTATGCCCACAAACATTGTCTGCAAGTTTGGTGAAAATCGGATGTAAACTGTTCGACTTAAGAGAGCGGACAAGGCTAAATTCCCCGTTCGTTTTTCGAGTAATTCAAGGACCATAATCCAAGACTGCCTGGTATAACTTGGCTAGTTATCGAAATATGCCGAGATGTTATGTCCACAAACAGTGTCAGCAAGTTGAAGAGCCGATGAAAACTGAAATTGGAGAGTGGACATGCTTTGGATGCCGACCGCCCGTCCGCTGCCATTCATAATCTTCTCCATTTTGTTTCTTAAACGTTTAATAAAAATGTCTGAGGTAGCTATTCAGACAGTCAGGGCTGATGTCATCCAATTTCTTGGTTTCGCCCGGTACAGCTTCTTTTAGCCACTTTTCAAATATTCATACATTTGATGATGTTTTTACTGTATTTTTAGGTTTTTGATTATTAACGAACGTGTTAATATTTAAATCAGATAGCATTGTCATCACTTGAATCGTTTTTGTGTGTTTAATCAACAACAACTAAAAAAACGACTATTAAATCCTGATTTCAAGACGCATAATCGAACTTTGTACATAGAGCGCCTACTTCACCCGATTTACATTCGGAACATTTTCACGCATTTCGGGCTTTATCGTACGTTTAACATGGGACTATTGAACCGTCCAAATACAAAACATACAGGATTTTTGTACGGTGTCGGCCCGGTACAATTTCTCCTTCTTTGCTGTATAGTAAAACAAGCTCTTTTGGACATGGATTGTGAATTTCACAACAAAATTGCAGCATTGACAGCTCTGTATTTCTGAAGAGTAATACTATCCCAGTCAATATATCACAGAAAAACACCAATATCAACGATGAACTTTTTTGCTACACATCAAAGTATCTAGTCCATGTTTAAATTTCCCACTGACATCTGTCATGACCACCAGTCTGGTTTAGTTTTTTAATCCTTCCGCACAGAAATGTAATCCTGAAAAACACACATAAAACAACTGTAAAATACATCAGAAATGACAAAAAATGTACACAGTATCAATAAATACATTTGGAATATAACATGTCAAAGTAGAGATAGCGTTAAATTGGGAACTTCAAAATTTCAAAGAACTACTTTCTAGGATACAACGACCCGGAAGTACTTCTATACCGGGGTAACACCTAAATCTTATCAAATTTTTAATTTAGCCAAATGTTTCCCATAAAATCTTGTAACTTAGGGTTTTGCGAGAAAAGTTACACAAGACATTGTCATCGCAAAGAAAATTTTGTACCGCAGAAACATTTCAAACATTAGACCTACTTTGCGGAGAAATTGGCTCGGAAACCGGAATTTTGAAGAAAAAAGGCACATTACAAAATTTGCCTTCCTTCTGAAAATTTCAATCAGATTTTCATGAAATCAACTGTGATATCACTAGTTAATGCTTATAGTATGTTTTATCGTGTTGCAAATGAACGTTCGCGATTGGATAGATAAAATAGATAGAGAATAAAATCGGTAATACGTCGCTCGAATAACTCACTTTGGCTACACCATGGTGAAATTATTCCGGGGACGAATAACCTCTCTCAGTGTATTAATAACGTTTGAACACGTGTTTATTGTATAAATTATTTCTTAATTATGGCTTTCTCTTGAAACTAATATGTTTAAAAATATGTCAGAGTTTTCGCAAGGCCGTCCTGACATTATTTATGTCTGATGCAGAACTGGTATATAAACCCTCTTAGACACAATGAACATAACACATATAAGAACGGTACACCCACTTTTCTCTAAAGTGCTTGCTATTGCCTTACGGAAATTGTACCATTATAAGTCTCTTGTATTATTCCACTTACTTTAGATTTACCTTTTTCTATTATGTTAAGTGACACCATGTGTACAGAATTTATCTCTGTTTTCATGAAAGCAGATAGGATATGTCACACCATAACTGGTGAGCTTCGACATATTTTGATGTATAATCTCTTATAAAGTCATTCTTACAGTGTCAAACACAGACATTACTACATTATAAAATAAACAAATATTCCTTTAGCGTGATATTGTTCAGTCTAAACAAACGTTTCAAAACATTAAACAATTCAAGGATAAAACATATTCCACAGGGCGACTACTAGTGAATGGTAAAAGAAACTGTTTATTTATATGTTATTACAATTCAAACATGTAATCGCCTTTTATTTTATTTTGAAGACTTTCAGGCAAAGCTGGTCAAACGATATGAAAATTACTTCAGAAATGTATCTCCAATGCCTCTTAAACCGCACAGGGCGCTGGAGAATATAAGTGATGTGTATGTTCCTCCCTGGATGACTGCAGACATAAAGAATGAAGAGTCTAAAGAATGGAAAGATGTTCAGGTTTCAATGCACGAAATATTCAGAAATAAGGAAAAGCCCGCCAAAAATATATACGTAATTGGAGATGCTGGCACGGGAAAAAGCATGCTTAGTAAAATGCTAGTACATTGCTGGTGTATGGCTCATTCGCATCAAGAAAACAGTTTGGACAAGTCCAACATTATGATAGTGAAAGAAATAAAGAGATATGAATTTTTATTTTATGTTTCACTTCGACACTATTCCGATTGTGACAGTATAGAAAAAATGTTAAAAAAATCATATGGTGATCCTGCGCTTGAAGATATTTTACAAAATGACTCTTGTAAATGTCTTATTGTGCTTGATGGTCTCGATGAATGGAAACCAGTAAGTATACATGATTCGCAATTTCTCACCCCAGGACTTCCAGGACGCGACGTCAATGCGGATTATACCATTATTACAACTTCAAGACAATGGCAATTTGATATACTGCAAATAAGTGATTGCGAAGTAGATAAAAAAATAAAATTACGCGGAATAGATACATATCATATGGAATTCGTGATTGAGAAAACGGTAAAACTATTAAATGACAATTTTCAACAAAGCAAAACTGCAGAAAAATGTAAAACCGATCTTCAAAAGAGACGAGTTTCCGATATAAGCCACATACCATTGATGTTGGGACAATTAATTTGTCTATGGTTTGACGATAAACTACGAGAAAATTCGAAGTATGCTATATACAGTAGCATGTTAGTCCTCTTTTTTGAATGGAATGCGCTGAAGACGACTTCAAAACATCAAGAATGCGAGATAGTTACACAAGCACCTATGCACGATTTACCACTGCCTGACTACTTATGTAAGTTCAAGGTCCTCCGAGAAAACATCCGTGTTATACAGTATCTTTCACAGTTAGCGTACGAAACCCTGTTTGACGAAAACAAAGAAACCTCACTAACGTTCAGTAACTCAGCATTAGAACGCCTGAACATACCAAATGATGTTATAAGATATTGTTTGAACATAGGCATCTTAACTGAAGAGCAAGACATAAGTTTGCCTGCAAGTTCATGTCAACAATCATTGTTTTCATTTTTTCACAAGTCATTGCAAGAATACTTAGCCGCAGTGTATGTCGCTAGTCAGCTTAAAGAAATGTTGAAGTCGCGGAAATTATTTCCGAAGCGTAACGATGATCTTATAGATGTCTGCAAAACCTGCGTTGGGAAATACTTTGGCAGTTGCAAAACAGTTGTTGATATCTTAGATCAGTCAAATGTGGTAATTATGCTTTGTGGATTAGAACCACAGCTGCTGACAAATTTTAGTGAGTACATTTATGACTTAACACTTGTTGACAAAATGGTAGTTGAGGAAAGAAATACATTATCGAAGCTTAGCTTTTCTTCAAATCATCGTAATTTGATAAAAGATATTCGAAAGTGCATTTTTATGTGTATTGAGGAAGTTATGTCAAGTGCGAAAGATGCTGACACACCTGTGTATATTGCCGATATTTACGTTTTCCATTCAACAGATTTGCTACGGTATTGTAAAAATGTTGTTTGGAAAAATGTTCTATCGATAGATGTATATTATCCTAGGTTCCACATGAGAGAAACTGATAAAGACGCAATTTATCTTGTCATGAAACATCTTGGAAAATGTGATCAATTGAGAGCAATAAAATCCATCAGTAGCGATGACAGGATTTATAATGAAATCACAAAAATACTTGATACAAATGTTTTCACGCTTGAAACTGTCAGTTTCTTAGAAACAAACAAGAAAATCATAACACATCTTGTTTCGATATTACCGAAAATGCAACAATTAACTTCGCTTCAGATGAAAGGGACTATTTCCAACCGTATTCCACATGATGTTTGTTTGTCGTTGTGTACATACCTGAGTCAGAATACAAGTCTTCAGCATATAGCGTTTGCCTTTAGTTGTGAGAAAGACGACAAACACATGATAGACCTATCAAAACATAAACAACTTCAGCATGTTGATGTTACGTCTAGTTCAGTCTGTATGGTCAGTTGTAACACTGACAATCTAGAAACGTGTAAGCTTAGTATTGAAAGCGTTGACATGATGAAACAAGTGTGTAACAACCTATATAAAGTAGGTAAATTAAAACATTTAGAGCTGTATGACTATTATTTTGGGCGCTTTAACGAAACTTTTCTTGAAAGTCTTATCAGACTGCTGCCGTCACTAGTCAGTCTCAGTTCTCTAACGTTATGGGGATTTACTTTTACTGACAATATTATAGCACGTCCGTGTGATATGAAGAATCTGAAAAAAATAACACTTCTCTATGTAACAATGAGTCTGACAACGTGGTGCAAGTTTATAGACAGTCTTCCTGCACTGCCACAAGTAGTAACGGTAGAAATTACTAGAATGAATATTAGAGATGGGACAATATTTGAATACAGAATTTATGATGAAAAACAGAAAGCAGCTGCACGCCAGTATTTTAGAGAGAAAACGAATTTATTCTGTGTGACACATAATCATACCAATCTGTTGCATTTTACTACCAAGAAAGTGCGACTCTGAATATGAATTTATCATAACGCAATTATGATCACTTGATTCGCATAAATGTTGACAGTGTTTCATGAAGACAACGCGTATTTTGACATTATAATGTACACATGAAGGCTCTTTAAAGCTGAATTTACGCAAAATGTCGGCGTGGTTAGGTTCTAGCCATTTTGCTATGCTTTTTCTTCAGGTTGTAACAGTTTTCAGTACGACTTTCCCATCGACCGGTCTATAGCACAAACTATGGACCGGCGACTGATATGTCATGTAATAATTTGACATGGATATTGGAATTCTGCAGTAGATCTAATGATTTATTGATAAATACTATTGTATTAAAGAATACGAAGAAGTGAAACATTTCAAACAATTTTGATAGAAAGTCTTCTACAGCTTTGATAAATATTTTACCAGTATTGAACTGCTTGCCGGTAAATAGCAAAGACTATTGCCCGAGGTCCGTTCAGACATTAGAAGTAAATTTCAACCGAATATTTTTTTTCAAGGTTTGACATTAGCACCACAAAATATGGTGTTTCACTTTAGATCCGTCAAATAACAAAAACCTTGGCATTCGATTTACAGAAAGAGCAATGTGATAAAATCTAATATCACATCTTTTTCATGCATAAAGTATATGTTAGTTGTTTTGTTGTTTGTTTTTTTTTTCCATTTTAGGACATAGTCATCACATCGCAATGAAATTTATTCTTGGGAATTTGTAAAGTTTTGCATCCATGAACAGTTGGTTTGGTAAAAATAATGACATATAAAAAACATCTTATCTAAATTTGGCAATTTGTCTTTCACCAGAGTTGCATTAAGTGATATTTAGAACCGATTATACTTTTTTCACAGGGAACCATTTCCATAGATTTGACAGAATATTTTATTCAGAAGAATGCAAACGATATAATGACTTTTGATCAATTCTGCTCTGAAATATGGAACATTCTTGTGCGATTATGTCTAAGTTAGGAATTTTTTTGTGCCCGTGTTGTTTTTTTATCATATGTTAGCTGTGTTTGCTGAAATATCGAAATATTTTCATTGTAACAAATAGACGTCTGATATATTTGAAACAACGTCTGCGTCAAATGATTTAATGACAGTTCTATTCTGACATTTTTGAAACCGTTATAGTTTTAAGTTATTAGATGAGAAATATGCACGAGTTCTGCAGAGGAAATATTGCTTGACTTAAGGAGTGCAATATAATTCCTCAAAAGAACGAGTGCATATATTCCCGATTCGAATCTAATAATCTTTTTATAATATACGTATCTACACACATTCTTATAATATAAATGATATATAATATTTTCCTTAACATTTTAAACGCAACGACACAAATGAAAATGACGTCGCAAATGACATTATACCCCCGATATGAAATATGAACGTAAATACGGTGAAAACATTGAAGTTTCATGTTGCAATGTAACTTAGTATAAATTTAGTACAAAAAAGTTTTAAAATGTTTTTAATTCATTTAATTCAACAGTTTCGTCTTTAGCGCGGTAATCACCTGTGTACACATTCAATTAACAGTGACGTCACTACTATAGCTGTACAAGGGAGGTAATCATTTGGCTAAAAAATTGAAGCAGTTAATTGCCCTTATATGACATTCAAAATATCTGCGCGGTCACATGACCTAACAGTCACTTGCGCTTGGTCACATGTCAAAATGGTTGAATGTTTTTATAGTCAAAATATCTCTTTCCCGGGTAATGGGATTTTATCATTGTAGACAAAAGAAAAGGTATAAGAATATATTGTGTCTTGTAAAATGATAAATATCTGTGTTGTCAGTGAGACACACCTTCAACACAATGTTTGTAAACAACTTAAAATTACATTTGAAGATATTTAGATGAAATTTAACGAAAGTACAAACGGATATAATTGTGATATTAAAATAGTATTGTAATATATCTTAGAATCTGAAAGGTTTTCAAATATTTCAGACATTACAAATGATGATTTGAATATTGTACATGTCTATACATTTAATGCACAAGTCTGTAAATAAAATTTTATTTGTTACTTTACACAATTTTAGAAAATGAGTAGGCAGCCCTAGCTGAAAGATCCTTGTATTGTAAAAACTGTGCCGTCTGATCCCTCCCTATGCTATTAGTACTGAGCTGACCAACCGCTCCCTGTCCTGTTAATACTGACCCTCTGCTATACATACTGAGTTGAATGGTCGCTGGCTTTGCTGTAAAACTGACCTGACCGATCGCTCCCTGTGCTGTAAATACTGACCTGACAGATCGTTCCCTGTGGTGAAATACCGAGCTGACCGATCGCTCCCTGTGCTCTAAATACTGACCTGACAGTTCACTAGCTATGCTAGAAAAACTGACCTGACCGATCGGTCCCTGTACTGAAAATACTGAGCTGACCGATCGCTCCATGTGCTCTAAATGCAGACCTGACAGTTCGCTAGCTACTAGTATGCAAAACAAAAAACTGACCTGACCGATCGCTCCCTGTGCTGAAAATACTGAGCTGAATGATCTTTGTCTCTGCTGTAAATACTAAGCTGACTGATACGCACCATACTATAAATACTCCCTGTGCTGTAAATACTGAGCTAACTGATACTCCCTGTCCCGTAAATACAGTGCTATCCGATACTCCCTATGCTGTAAATCATGAGTTGATCGATCACTCCCTGCGCTGTAAATACTGGGCTAATCGATACCCCCTGTCCTGTAAATACTGCGTTCACCTATACTCTATCTGCTGAAAATACTGAACAAACCGATCGCTCTCTGTGCTGTTAATATAGAGCTGACTGACCGTTCCCTTTCTGCAAATAATTACCTGAACGATCACTCCCTGTGCTGTAAATAGTAATTTAACGATCGCTCCCTGTGCTGCAAATGCCAAGCTGATGGATCGCTCCTTGTGCTGTAAATACTGAGCTGGCCGACCGCTCCCTGTGCTGTAAATGCCAAGCTGATGGATCGCTCCATGTGCTGTAAATAGTAAATTTATCGATCGCTCCCTGTGCTGTAAATAGTAATTTCATCGATCGTTCCCTGTGCTGTAAATAGTAAATTTATCGATCGCTCCCTGTGCTGTAAATAGTGAATTTATCGATCGCTCCCTGTGCTGTAAATAGTGAATGTATCGATCGCTCCTTGTGCTGTAAATGCCAAGCTGATGGATCGCTCCCTGTGCTGTAAATGCCAAGCTGATGGATCGCTCCCTTTGCTGTAAATACTGAGCTGACCGAACGTTCCCTGTGCTGTAAAAAATGAGCTAACAGTGCTCTCTGTTCTGTAAATGCTGAGTTGATCGAAAGTCCACCTGCTGTAAATACTGAACTAACCAGTCTCTCTGTGTGCTGTAAATTCCTAGCTGAGAGATCGCTCCCTGTACTCTAAATACAGAGCTAACTAGCCGTTCCTTGTGCTGTAAATACTTAGCTGACCAATCGCTCCCTGTGCCGAACGGAGCGGACTGATCGCTCTCTGTGCTGTAAAAACTGAGCTAACTAAATGCTTCCTGTGCGGTAAATACTGTGCTGACTGACCGCACCCTGTGCTATAACTACTGACCTGAATAACAGATCCCTGTACTGTAAATACTGAGCTGAATGACCGCTGTTTGTGTAGTTAAACTGAGCTAGCCGGTACTTCCTGTACTGTAAATACTGTTACAGATTAAAGAGCGCTCAATGTGATGTACATACAGAGCTGACCGATAGCTCTCCGGTTTGTCAGTAGTGAGCTGAATGATCACTGTCGGTGCTGTAAAAACTGAGCTCAGCAATGATTGCTTTCAGATGAAAGATCGTTTCATGTGCTGTAAATACTGAGCTGATTGATCGTTGTCTCTGCTGTAAACACTGACGAGACCGATCGCTCCCAGTGCTGTAAATTCTGAACTGACTGAATGGTTCCATATGCAGTAAATACTGACCTGACCGATTGCTCCCTTTTCTGTAGATACTGAGCTGACCGATAGCTTCTGTAAATACACGTGTGGTAAACCTGGGTTTTGGCACAGAAATATTTTGCTTTTTGTAAATATCTAAATAAATAGTTTACGTTACTATGTTCGTTTACCATATATTAAAGAATACATTATGACAGAGCTTAGCTGAAAATTTGAACCTTATTGAGTAAATATTGTTCGAGTTATTCCCAAAAAATGTACCTAAAAACTCCCCGACTTCGAGGAAGTTTATAAGCAGAAACCAGTAAATGCTCCTAAATACATATTTTATATTTTGCCATGGTATTTCCACTTTCAATATATTGTAAATATATGTCTTAACATTTTTGTAAAGTTTGAGAACATGACATTATGTAGCTTTTAAGTAATCTTGAAAAATCTCCTTTGTTTACATTTTTGCTAGTCCATTTCATATGTGGCTAGAGCTGGCCGATGAAAATATTTATTAAAAATATTTAGAGATATTGTTCAGGTCTGAAACTTTACTGTCATGTCAAGGATATTAATTTTTAGTTATATGAAATTTTATAGATTTTTTTAGAAGCCTTGTTCTGTTGTAATCCTTTAAAAATAGCCCTTAGATGTGAAGAATGATTTTGGCAGCCATATTGGATATTTTTGGGAGAATTTGTGTGTCAATTCTTTGACACTTGATTTAAGAACATTTAAATCCTTATTTGTAATTTGAAATAAACTGATAAGGTGTAGTTTTTCTTCTAGTTTGTGTTTATGTTATTGGTTTTTAGTGACATTTATTCTATTTCTTGCATTTGGTGAGAAAAGTTCTACATATTTGGGAAAATGTTATTGACCAATCAGATTGCAGCATCTTTGGTGCTCCTCTATAAATATGGGCTTATCAGTTATTTCTTGGCTCTTCTAGTTTACACTTTTGGATTAAACACTTCTCTTAGTTAGGAAATTATTGGAAATTTGGAGCCAAATTTAGGAACTTTGGACTTATTTTATTGGGGAATAATTTAGAAATTTGGAGTTTAATTTATTTTTTAATAATTAATTAATGAAATTTATGGGCATTTTATTTGCAATAATTGTGGAATTTTTTATCATATTGACATGTATTTTAATTGGTGTATATATTAATTGCAGAAGCTTATTTATAGACATAATCTAGATCTCTGTAGTTGTGAATGTGTGGTTATGACAGGACTTTAGATTTAATAGATTTATAAAACTGAACTTACTCTTGTGTCTTCATTTAATTCTACATAATGTGTTGACTTTTCCAAATTATAATCCAAGTGCTGATGTAATAATTAAACTTATTATTACAGCAGTTGGCATTATAATAACTTTAAAATAGCCCAGAAAGTGGCTTTATAAGGAATCTGGCTTTTACTTAAATTAATTAAGCCAGTGGTGTCGGCCATCCTGAACATTTACCCCCAAAACTGGAGCAATAAGAACATTGTCAACAACCACAATTTAGGTTCTCGTTGAACATTTTCACCCCAGTTCCCAAGCGATGTAGGACCTGGTTGAACAGTGTAACCCGTTGACTGGGGTTTACAACACACGGTTATGAAACGTTGCCCGCGGCACAAAATGTGCCGCACTGAAATGAAGGCATCGCGCTTCCAACGGCGCAGGCATTGCGCAGGATGTTTACAAAACTAACGAGCACGGTGCGTAAAATTGAATTTTTTGGTTATTGTCTTTTTACAGTAAAAACTTTACAGTAAAATAACACCGTATCACTTTAGTTTTCTTTCGCTACCAGTAGCATTTTCGCAAATTTTTAAAACTACCAAAAAGAACTGTATACATTTCCCAGGAAATTTAGAACAATGTGTAAGAAAACGTTTGATACAAAATGAACAATGAAATAAGACTAAAATAGCAGATTTTATCACTAATCCGATGGAACCCTTGTTTTTCAAAGTCGAAAATTTAGCTAACAATTATGCTACAGTAGTAACTAGTTAGCGCGAATGTTAATAGTCTTGCAAATTTAGAGTACCTGTAAACTGAATCCTGATAGTACGTGACTGAGACACTGGAAATGTTTAAATATTCAAATATGAATTGTCGAGCTTAAAAACAAACTTAAAGTTGATGATTTTAGTACACACACGACATCGTTTCTTGAGTCAGAACATCACGCGTCATGTGGTCGAAAATTTTACATTTACATAATATCCAAAATATCCAAAGATGATGTTAACAATTTACATTTTTTTTTTAATCGACTGAGAACTATTTTGGTAGCAATCAAATGATTTTTTTAAGATTAGGTAAGATGACTTTCATGTCATGAATTGCATTTACTGGCAGTAATTACGACTTTGTAAATCATCAGGATTACATCAAATAAAACATAAAATGTACAAATTACGGAAATGTTTGTTGTTAGTTAGTTTTCCATCAAACAATGTCTGATATTCTTTAAACTGTCCTGAAAATTTCACAGAATTATCTTCGGACGACGGTAGTTTTAACATAAAAGCAGAAAGACTACTGGGAGTTTCCTGTAATTTGATATTTGTTGGAATAAGATAGAGCAAGTTTATAAATACTTTACACAAAGGGAGGGATCCGCAACGTGAGCAACAGATTTTTAAAAATTATACTTATTTTAATAGTTATACTGATAAATGTTGCGCATTTTTTTTTCAAAGATTGATGCATTTTTGTTTGTAACTTTAAAACGCAATTGCGTTTAACACCAGACTTCGTCACATTTTAAGTTACAGAAGATTTGTTATAGAATGTAAAATGTAACACGTTTGTTTGGCTCGTAGCAATTATGTTCTTTAGTAATAGCACTAGCATACTTGTAAGTTTCCGATTTTTTTATGAAATGATGAAACTGTCAAATTTTATATATTTCATGTGGAAATTTCAGCGCAGTTGAAGAATCATGCAAAAATGACGAAACTTGAAAGTTTCAATAACTGGATTACATTTTGGACTTATTATATTAGACGTACGTCGCCATAATATGAAATAAAGATGATAAAACACATTATGTTGATTACTTGTTTGATTGCAAATTAGTTGAAATTACGTTGAAAATTTGGTCAGATTTTGGTTGAAAAGCGGTTAGATTTAGGTTGGAAAATGGTCGGATTGCGACGTCTAACCAAAGTCGGGATCCGACGTCTAAAGGTCAGAGACCACCAATTCAAAAAAGTACAGGGAACTTACTGGGAATGAGGTAAGTGTATACCTGGGAATAAGGTAACGTCTGTGCGTTCTGATTGGTCAGTCATGTAAACAAACCTAGGAACTTACTGGGAATGAGGTAAGTGTATACCTGGAAATAAGGTAACGTCTGTGCGTTCTGATTGGTCAATCATGTAAACAAACCTAGGAAGTGATTATTTTTTCAAAATTGATATTTTTCACTGCATTTACAGTATTTAATTATACATTTTGACAAAATTTGCTACATTTTATGTGTATTGAAAAATAGTTTTGTCAAGCGAATTTCTCCCGCCATGTCACTGATGCAAACAGGGGGTCATCTCATTCACCGAAAATTACTTAAATAAAGTATCACTATTCATATGTTTTTCGTCCAATATTTTGGTAGAGCTAAGATAGTTCTTGAAAAACTTGTAATTAGATATACATGTTTCGATGTATGGAAGGCCGTACACGCCATAATGTTACAATGTAAGTCTATGGGAAAACAATTGGTGGTCTCTAACCTATAATAGAGCTAAAACATGAGTTTCGTCGGAAGTCATCACAGGTAATGTCAATGGCCACAAATCTGTTGTAAATGATGTAGAAAGACGTTTCCGTGCAAAAATAAGCGTGAAATTTGGTTTATTTTTATGTTTTGGCCTCTTTTTTAACAGGTGTGTCCATTTTTATCTGAGGATTTTGGTCAAAAAGGATCATTTTTATCTCTGTAATGTTAGAGAACGATCAAAATTATTAGACCTTATTTCTATTTTTTACGGAATGAATCGTATTTCAGCTTCCAAGTCAAATCAAAAGCAGACAACTGAAATTTTCACGAAAAATTGCAATCTGACGACGACAGGGACTGAATCTGGGCATATAAATCGACAGGGGATGACCTCAGTAAACTGTCCATATCTTTCTTAAAACTGAATATTTTTTATGAAACTTTGCAAGGCATTTGGTATTGGATCATGTTTCACAATATCACTGTAAAATTGGAAAATGTGATACGGAACATTCATCTATAGGTCAGAGACAACCAATTCAAAAAAGTACATGGAACTTACTGGGAATGAGGTAAGTGTATACCTGGGAATAAGGAAACGTCTGTGCGTTCTGATTGGTCAGTCATGTAAACAAACCCAGGAAGTGATTATTTTTTTCAAAATTAATATTTGTTCACTGCATTTACAGTATTTAATTATACATTTTGACAAAATTTGCTACATTTTATGTGTATTGAAAAAAAGTTTTATCGAACGAATTTCTCCCGCCATGTCAATGATGTAAACAGGGGGTCATCTCATTCACACGAAAATTACTTAAATAAAGTATCACTATTCACATGTTTTTCGTCCAATATTTTGGTAGAGCTAAGATAGTTCTTGAAAAACTTGTAATTAGATATACTGGTTGGGAACCATTTTCCGGACACATTTTCATATTTCGGCTACATTATTCCCTAAAAATGTTTTTGACATAAATGAAGCCCATACTGCACAAACTTCAGCTCCTTCCACATCACGGTGGCGATACCCTGGGCATGCAGGGGTGCAAAATGGCGGCGAAATCTCTCGATTCAGGTAACATTTTTCATTATTACTGTCTTAATACTTAACCAATTTTAACGAAATGAAGACGAGTGCCCGCTCATAAGAATACTACACCCTCGGCTATAAAGTTTGGGCTCCTGAGTTTCGTAGTTTTTGTGAAAAGTGCAACGGCGCATTCTTAAGGAAAAAATGCAACTGCTATGTAGGGGGGGGGGGGGGGGGTATTTTTATGAAAAAGACTAAACCAGCTATCCCCCTGTGTTTCGAAAGACGGCTTGTAGGGCGGAACCGGGCTTGAAATGTTCCAAAGCTGTTGTAGAACTTTAGAAAGTGAAATCACCAGTTTTCGGCAATTCCGTGCGATTGAAAGGAAATGCTATGTGGGGGATATGGCCAGGAATGTGCACTTCTGCGTAAAGGCATTCATTTGTAACTCCTTCTATCTCTTTGGTTACTCAGGTTACATCATATATGTCTTTGGTTACTCCAGTTTACTCTAATATGATGACTCAAATCTTTATCTTTTTTTTTTCAAATAAATCACCCATGTGATGTATATCTGGTTACTACTATATTTCTTTGGTTACACAGGGGTTACAAAGGTTAAAATTACTCCAGTTTGATGACTCAGATCCTGTTCTTTTTTTTTTCAGATAAATCACCCATGTATATCTGGTTACAGGGTTACTACTATAGTCATTTGGTTACACAGTGGTTACAAAGGTTACTCCAGTTTCATTAATTTAAAATTTTATTTTAGATAAACCACCAATGTATATCTGGTTACAGGGTTACTTCTATATTTCTTTGGTTACACAGTGGTTACAAAGGTTACTCCAGTTTCATTAATTAAAAATTTTATTTTAGATAAATAATCCATGTATATCTGGTTACAGGGTTACTACTATATTCTTTGGTTACACAGTGGTTACAAAGGTTACTCCAGTTTCATTAATTAAAAATTTTATTTTATATAAATCACCAGTGTATATCTGGTTACAGGGTTACTACTATAGTCCTTTGGTTACACAAAGGTTACAAAGGTTACTCCAGCTTGATGACTCAGATCTTTTTCTTTTCAAATAAATCACCCATGTATTTCTGGTTACAGGGTTACTACTATATTTCTTTGGTTACACAGTGGTTACAAAGGTTACTCCAGTTTCATTGATTTAAAATTTTATCTTAAATAAATTATCCATGTATATCTGGTTACAGGGTTACTACTATAGTCCTTTGGTTACACAAAGGTTACTCCAGCTTGATGATTCAGATATTTTTCTGTTCAAATAAATCACCCATGTATTTCTGGTTACAGGGTTACTTCTATATTTCTTTGGTTACACAGCGGTTACAAAGGTTACTCCCATTTCATTGATTAAAAAGTTTATTTTAAATAAATCACCGATGTATATCTGGTTACAGGGTTACTACTATAGTCCTTTGGTTACACAGTGGTTACAAAGGTTACTCCAGTTTCATTAATTTAAAATTTTATTTTAGATAAACCACCAATGTATATCTGGTTACAGGGTTACTTCTATATTTCTTTGGTTACACAGTGGTTATAAAGGTTACTCCAGTTTCATTAATTAAAAATTTTATTTTAGATAAATAATCCATGTATATCTGGTTACAGGGTTACTACTATATTCCTTGGTTACACAGTGGTTACAAAGGTTACTCCAGTTTCATTGATTTAAAATTTTATCTTAAATAAACTATCCATGTATATCTGGTTACAGGGTTACTATTATAGTCCTTTGGTTACACAAAGGTTACTCCAGCTTGATGATTCAGATATTTTTCTGTTCAAATAAATCACCCATGTATTTCTGGTTACAGGGTTACTTCTATATTTCTTTGGTTACACAGCGGTTACAAAGGTTACTCCCGTTTCATTGATTAAAAAGTTTATTGTACCCCCCGACAACAAAGTTGTAAGGGGGGGTATACTGGTTTCATGTTGTCTGTCTGTCTGTCTGTCCGTCTGTCTGTCTGTCCGTCTGTCCGTAGACGCAATCTTGTGCGCACAATCTCTCCTTATCCCCTTGACAGAATTTAATGAAACTTCACACAAGTGATCAGTACCAACAGTAGTTGTGCATGGGGCATGTTAGGTTCTTTTAGAAAAAAAATTTGCAGAGTTATGGGACTTTGTTTTTTTGTTACTATACTATATACATAGACACAATCTTGTGCGCACCATCTCTCCTCATCCCCTTGACACAATTTAATCAAAACTTCACACAAGTGATCAGTAACAACAGTAGTTGTGCATGGGGCATGTTAGGTTCTTTTAGAAAAAAAAATTGCAGAGTTATGGGACTTTGTTTTTTTGTTACTATACTATATACATAGATACAATCTTGTGCGCACCATCTCTCCTCATCCCCTTGACACAATTTAATGAAACTTCACACAAGTGATCAGTACCAACAGTAGTTGTGCATGGGGCATTTTAGGTTCTTTTAGGAAAAAAATTTGCAGAGTTATGGGACTTTGTTTTTTTGTTACTATACTATATACATAGACACAATCGTGTGCACACCATCTCTCCTCATCCCCTTGACACAATTTAATGAAACTTCACACAAGTGATCAGTAACAACAGTAGTTGTGCATGGGGCATGTTAGGTTCTTTCAGAAAAAAAAATTTGCAGAGTTATGGGACTTTGTTTTTTTTGTTACTATACTATATACATAGACACAATCTTGTGCGCACCATATCTCCTCATCCCCTTGACACAATTTAATGAAACTTCACACAAATGATCAGTAACAACAGTAGTTGTGCATGGGGAATGTTAGGTTCTTTCAGCGACAAAAATTGCAGAGTTATGGGACTTTGTTTCTTGTTAACATATTATGTACATACAGTCTGCATATGCAATCTTGTGCGTGCCTAATCTACCAAACCCTTACATACAATTTAATGAAACTTCACACAAGTGATCAGTACCACCCTAGTTGTGCATGGTGCATGTTACATTCTTTTAGATAAATATTCTGCATAGTTATGGGACTTTGTTTTTTGTTACTAAACTGTATACATACAGTCTATATACATACAGTCCACATAATTATGCAATCTTGTGTGCGTCAAATTACAATGTACTGTGTCAGTGCATGCGGGGGGTACATTCATCACCTTTAGTGATAGCTCTAGTTTTAAATAAATCACCCATGTGTATCTGGTTACAGGGTTACTATTATAGTCCTTTGATTACACAAAGGTTACTCCAGTTTGATGATTCAGATCTTTTTCTGTTCAAATAAATCACCCATGTATTTCTGGTTACAGGGTTACTTCTATATTTCTTTGGTTACACAGCGGTTACAAAGGTTACTCCCATTTCATTGATTAAAAAGTTTATTTCAAATAAATCACCCATGTATATCTGGTTACAGGGTTACTTCTATATTTCTTTGGTTACACAGCGGTTACAAAGGTTACTCCCGTTTCATTGATTAAAAAGTTTATTTTAAATAAATCACCAATGTATATCTGGTTACAGGGTTACTACTATATTTCTTTGGTTACACAGTGGTTACAAAGGTTACTCTAGTTTGATGACTCAGGTCTTGCTCTTTTTTTAGATAAATCACCCATGTATATCTGGTTACAGGGTTACTACTATAGTCCTTTGGTTACACAAAGGTTACAAAGGTTACTCCAGTTTCATGACTCAAGTCTTTTTCTTTTCTTTTTTCAAATAAATAACCCATGTATATCTGGTCACAGGGTTACTACTATATTTCTTTGGTTACACAGTGGTTACAAAGGTTACTCTAGTTTGAGGACTCAGGTCTTGCTCTTTTTTTAGATAAATCACCCATGTATATCTGGTAACAGGGTTACTACTATAGTCCTTTGGTTACACAAAGGTTACAAAGGTTACTCCAGTTTCATGACTCAAGTCTTTTTCTTTTCTTTTTTCAAATAAATAACCCATGTATATCTGGTTACAGGGTTACTTCTATATTTCTTTGGTTACACAGCAGTTACAAAGGTTACTCCCGTTTCATTGATTAAAAAGTTTATTTTAAATAAATCACCAATGTATATCTGGTTACAGGGTTACTACTATATTTCTTTGGTTACACAGTGGTTACAAAGGTTACTCCAGTTTTATTGATTTAAAATTTTATCTTAAATAAATTATCCATGTATATCTGGTTACAGGGTTACTACTATAGTCCTTTGGTTACACAGTGGTTACAAAGGTTACTCCAGTTTCATTGATTAAAAAGTTTATTTTAAATAAATCACCAATGTATATCTGGTTACAGGGTTACTACTATTGTCCTTTGGTTACACAGGGCTTACAAAGGTAACTCCAGTGTGTTTCTTTCTTTTTTCAAATAAATCACCCATGTATATCTGGTTACAGGGTTACTATATTATTTCTTTGGTTACACAGGGGTTACAAAGGTTACTCCAGTTTCTTTTCCTTTTTTTCCAATAAATCACCATGTATACCTGGTTATAGGGTTACTACTATATTTCTTTGGTTACATAGGGGTTACAAAGATTACTCCAGTTTAATGACTCAATTTTTTTAATTCTTTTTTTTTTTTCAAATAAATCACCCATGTATATCTGGTTACAGGGTTACTACTGTATTTCTTTGGTTACATAAGGGTTACAAAGGTTACTCCAGTTTAATGACTCTAATTTTTTATTCTTTTTTTTCCAAATAAATGACCAAGTATATCTGGTTACAGGGTTAGTACTATATTTCTTTGGTTACATAGGGGTTACAAAGGTTACTCCAGTTTAATGACTCAATTTTTTTTTTTTTTTTTTTTTCAAATAAATGACCAAGTATATCTGGTTACAGGGTTACTACTATAGTCCTTTGGTTACACAGGGCTTACAAAGGTTACTCAAGTCTGTTTCTTTTCTTTTTTTCAAATAAATCACCCATGTATATCTGGTTACAGGGTTACTATATTATTTCTTTGGTTACACAGGGGTTACAAAGGTTACTCCAATTTGATGACTCAAATCTTCTTTCTTTTTTAAAATAAATCACCATGTATACCTGGTTACAGGGTTACTACTATATTTCTTTGGTTACAAACTGGTTACAAATGTTACTCCAGTTTGAGGCCTCAAATCTTTTTTTTCCCCAAATAAATGACCAAGTATATCTGGTTACAGGGTTACTACTATATTTCTTTGGTTACCTAGGGGATACAAAGGTTACTCCAGTTTAATGACTCAATATTTTTATTCTTTTTTTCAAATAAATGTCCAAGTATATCTAGTTACAGGGTTACTACTATATTTCTTTGGTTACATAAGGGTTACAAAGATTACTCCAGTCTGTTTCTTTTCTTTTTTCAAATAAATCACCCATGTATATCTGGTTACATGGTTACTATATTATTTCTTTGGTTACACAGGGGTTACAAAGGTTACACCAGTTTGATAACTCATATCTTTTTTCTTCCAAATAAATGACCAACTATATCTGGTTACAGGGTTACTACTATATTTCTTTGGTTACATAGAGGTTACAAAGGTTACTCCAGTTTAATGACTCAACATTTTTTCAAATAAATCACCCATGTTTATCTGGTTACAGGGTTACTACTATATTTCTTTGGTTACATAGGGGTTACAAAGGTTACTCCAATTTGATAAGTCAAATATTTTTCTCTTTTTTTTCCCAAATAAATCACCCATGTCTATCTGGCTACAGAGTTACTACTATATTCCCTTGGTTACACAGGGGTTACAAAGGTTACTCCAATTTGATGGCTCAAATCTTTTTTCTTTTTTAAAAAAAAAATAAACAACCCATGTATATCTGGTTACAGGGTTACTATATTATTTCTTTGGTTACATAGGGGTTACAAAGGTTACTCCATTTTAATGACTCAAATCTTTCTTTTATTTTTTAACAATATGTAACCAAAGACATATAGAATGTAACCAAAGGGTTATAGGTGGTTACAAATGTATACCTATGCGCAGAGGTGCACTTTTTGGGCCATATATGACTTAACTGGCTGCTAGGCTGCATAAAAATGCCCCCCTACATAGCAGTTGCATTTTTTCCGTCAGAATGCGCCGTTGCACTTTTCACAAAAACTACGAAACTCCGGAGCCCAAGCTTTATAGCCGAGGGTGTAGTATTCTTATGAGCGGGCACTCGTCTTTATTTCGTTAAAATTGGTTAAGTATTAAGACAGTAATAATGAAAAATGTTACCTGAATCGAGAGATTCCATCGCCATTTTGCACCCCTGCATACCCAGGGTATCGCCAGCGTGTATATATCTCTCACAATGTGAAAATATATATTTCATATTTTCACAGTGTGAGTGATGAGATATGAAAATATTTAACTGATAGAATACAGTACTTACCCGGATTGCCCCTATTTCATTAGTTAGGTGGTTTATTTCATCTACAGCAGAATAATAATATAGCATTTACTACTGTCATATATCGTCATCTAAGTCGTCAGCATTTTAGTGTGACCCAACAACAACATGGCTGCGCCCATTAACTCGTTGATTGATTCTCTGCCAAATAAAGAGGATAAAATTGAAGTTTTATCTGATCTGAAAGCTTTACTGGGAAATATACCGGTTCAGTCAATATGTTCTGTTGTTGCCAATGTATCTTTTAGCAGTGTCTTTGACTGTCTTTCTACAGAAAATAGGTTTGTAATTGTAAATTGCTTTGTCATAATTACCCCACCCACATAATCTCAGGGCTTTAACATAGATCTTAGGGGGAAGTCTCTTCACCCTCAGCTAAGATTGAAGCATAATAAATGAAGTGTGACTAGCCATCTGGTAACCAGACGCATAGCCTTCGCTCTAGTCCAATACACTAGTCCAACAAATTTGATGTGATCCTGGGAAATACTGAGATAAGTTTTTCATATGGGCAATATAGCCCCCACTTGTGTCAAACATTCGAAGGAACAAAATACAAATGTAGTGGAAGCAATTTCTGATGAAATTTTCCTTGCTGCCAACGATGTAGGGGTGGTATTGCCACGAAAATTGGTATTGCGATATATTGCAATACAGTGCTTTAGGGTATAGCGGATAGCTAACTAATTTTTCCTGCATTCCAATTCAAAGAAATGAAAATAGTAGTTGTTTTTTTCAGTATATCAGACAGAAAATATCTATTCTTCTTAAAACATTCAGCTTTTAATAGAAATTCACAAGTTTTGTCTCTCCAAGTCATAGTTTACATATGCGCTGATTTAGGGTGTACAGGATAGCTTTGGTCATTTTTTCGATTATTAGTTTAAAATCCACATCTTAACAAACTTTCCAAGATTTCTTTACTATAAATCAGAATAATAATGTATTCTCTTTTCAAAAACATTCAGCTTTTTAAATTTCTATCAAATACTTTTCATTCACTGATGTTTTTTACATATACACTGATTTAGTCTATAGGGGATAGCTTTATTTTACATTTGATGGCATATGAAAAATAAGACAACAAGCAAATATTTAAAATGTATGTCAGAATGTCTGTTTGCATACCAGTGAAAGAATGATATGAAAATTTATACAATAATTCAAGTCTAAAGATAAAATTTAATATGAAATTAGGTGCTACCTAAATGGCAGAGCTCCCTTGAAAAATCACAGTGCCCCTTAAAAAATAAAGGAGTGGTGTTGGAATTGTCTGGAATTATGGATTCGTTTAGGAAGTTTATGTTCTATTAGATCTAATATGAAATTAGGTGCTACCTAAAAAGCGGAGCGCCCGGCATGAAAAATCACCAGTGCCCGTTAAAAATTAAAGGAGTGGTGCTGGAATTATCAGGAATTATGGATTCGTTTATGAAGTTTATGTTCTTTAGATCTATTAAAATTATTAATGATAATTCGTGAATTCTGAATGCATGTTTTAGACTGCATCAAGATTAATCCTCGACATGTGAAAACTCCACAAATATTCTGTATATAATCAAAAGAAAGTTCGGTATAGATTAACATCTGCACCAAGATAAAGAAAAAAACGTACTTGAATAATTTCTGTTATTCTTATTACAACGTTCTGCATCAACGATTTTACATAACTTATTATCATACTGGAAACCAGTCACAAAATGATAACTGCTTCAAACTGAAAAGCTTGAACTTTGAAAATTTCAAACCTAACAGAATCTCTTTACGCCAATAGCCAAAGGAATTCTGTGTCTTTGCATGTGAATGTTGGGCAATGAGGACTTAACGTAAAAAGTTAATGTTCCAATTCCAAAGTTAAGAGAAATTAGAATTTACGTAATCCTGGAAATGACTATTGTAATTCTTTTAAATGTCATTATTGTCAAATTTTGGTTCTTTTTGGAAGGAAGAATGTGTCCAACTTTCAGTCAAAAATACTGCTATAACAGACGCCTGGTATGAGAAAATTACAATCATTTCCATGACTGTACAAAGCTTGTTTTAAACCCAAAAGTGGTTAATCTTTTAGCACTATAGAATAGGGATGGTAGTAAGAACTTCTTTGATGTTCGCCAATTTTGTTTATTTTTTATTTTTTTGGATTAACTCTGGTCAGTGATTTTAAAGCTAATGGATGAAATATATGTGAACGGGAAGAAGAGCATTATTTGCTTTTCACAGTTTAATGCCTGTATATTTTGATCCTAAAGCTTTTCTTTTTTTAAGTTATGTCTACTGACTACTACACAGGTACTACAGTGGAACCTGATATCAAAACTAAACACATGAATGACTTTAGTTATACAATATTTTCAAAACTCACAATAATACAAAAAATGAAATAAAAAAAAAATTAAAAAAAAATCTGGTCCAGGTGAGGTTCGAACTCGCGACCTCTGGATTACAACGCGAACTCGCTAACCACTACACCATTGTGGAGACATGACGTAATAGGACAAACATTAGTATATATAAGAAAGTCCAGTAATGGCAGCGTGACGAAAGTCGTTTCGAAATGAAAATATTGTGCTTTATTTCCTTTTTTCTTCGTAGAAAATGTATTTAGCACTTATTTCTTATTATCAAACGCTCATTTGCATTTTTATTTAATATTCAAAGCAGTAAGCGAGACGCTTTTGTCAACCGTGAACAGTAAGCGTCTACTGACGTGTTTACTGATTAATTACTATGTGCATAGTGTACTTGAAAAAATCCGAACAACACCGATTCCAAAAAGTACCACGAATTTTCAACTCGATAGTATACACAGTTAGATCTCTCTGTTCATTTTCTTTTTCATACGTCTAACCGTAATGCGACGCTGTCGGCGCCGCTTTGCGGCGCCGGTAGCTCTGCTATCAATCTATCCTCTATACCCTAAAATCCGCTATACCCTAAAGCACTGTATTGTATGTGGATATTGCAATATACTGCGATATATTGTACCAGTTATTTAATGAACAAAAACATGACGAATCATGCTGTTTTTTTTTCAAATTTATTCAATTAAAAATGAGTAAAATGACTAGTATCAACAACATGAGTGTTTGCTCGACCTTCTCAATAAATAAAAATACCAGTAAACAAAAAAATAAAAGTTGCTATGATGCCGATTACCGGATATTCAAAAGCAAAAGTAGACTGCGTCAAAATATTATTTAGTTTATTGTGCGGCACTACATTCGGTTTACGGATACAACCATATAACACAGGTTGCTCAATTCACCGATTATAAACGAGGAAAGTGGTATAGCTGTTTTATGAATGATAAATTCTAGTTGATAGAAAAATTACTAATGAGTCGCTGACAGATACGAAATTATATTTATCTAAATTTTCTTATTGGTTTTATTATGTGAAATTGGGTCCGTAAAATAGCTGTAAACCAGTCTGCTACCTGCACCGGAAATGAACGGAGAAAAATGAAAACAAAGTTGAATCGTGCTGGCAAGAAAAGGATTTTTTTTTTGTGAATCTTCTTGGTTTACGTTAGTGTTACTTAATGTTATAAAATAACTGGTATTCGAAAATCATAACGCAATATCGTATTGTCGGAAAAAACATCGCAATAACCGGTCTACCGCGGTATATCGCCCACCCCTACTTAACATGCTATAGGTTTAAATGCTGATTATATATTCCATCTGTAATGTCGCAGTGCTTGACATTCGAAGTAGGCAGTGGCTACAATTACGGTACCGTAAGGCCTAAAAAAAAATTCTTTGTTTCCAGTAACATGCTCAAAAGAATTAGGGTAGGTAGGTCGGAAAAACTTTTTTTTTTGGATTTTTTTTTTATTAAGGGAGACTTTTCAGAAATTATTTTTGTGTCAAAAAATGAATACAAATAGGGGGGTCATGCCTCTAGAGCATCAGTAAGTTGATTTATAACATCACTGACCATGTTTAAAGCATAAAAAGTGCAGTATTGCAACTTTTTGTCAAAAAGTTGAAAAAAATGTTTTCCAAGGCCATAAAAACATTTAGGGTCGGGCCAAAAATTTAGGGTAGGTCAGGATACCGGAAACAAACAATTTTTTTTTACGCCTAATCCTGGCCTTCGATTCTAGCATTACAGAAGTTCCGTATTCCTAGACAACCCTTTCAGGATAAGCTAGGATTACGGAAGAATTTAAGAGGCATCAGCAGTGTTCATTTCAGGCCTCGCCATGGGGCCATAGGCGCGTATTTTACCGTATTGGCGCATAAAAGTTTCCCCTATAGCACCCGTCGGGCGCACACATTTTCAGGAAACAGTCCGTTTACAATGAGCCAACTTCCAGAAGTTGTGAATCGAATACGACTCTTCCGATGACGTAGCGCGCATTTTCATTGGTCGATGATAAATAGTAGCCAGTCTCCAGTCGCCTAACAACATACAGCTTTCAATGTTGCTGTGCAATGGCGGACAAAAAAAACAGGCGCGATTCGGAGAAAAAAGAAATCCAATTTTACGTTTTTCTCTAAACGTCGAAAAAAAGCAGACGACGGAGAACAAATTTCCAAAGAAAGATGACATGTTCGAGACCGCTAGACCGCTCAATAGCGTAATCGCTTAGCCAAAATGAGGCGACAAACATTCATTCCGTAGTAAATCCTGATTCATCAATTCATGGCTGTCGGACTCTCCGTGGTTAAATTTCGGTAACGGTCAAAATATTATGACTTGTTTCGTTTTTGTCGTGTTGAGCGACCTGTGAAGTGTCCACTTTTCTCTTTGTAATAATGTTTTACAAACCGCGAAAATAATACCTTGAACTCCATGTAAGAAAAGTGTTGAAAAATACAGCCTTTCCTTTCATGTAAATTAGTTTTTCTTTTATGGCCCCTGTTTTTTTTTCAAATGCCCCCAATTTTTTGCCATCATGGGGCCCTTTGACCCCACTTAAAAAATCCTGGAATGAACACTGCATCAAAAGTATGTTAGGACATGCATAAATGATGTTGTAAACTTACTTATTTCACTTAAAATAGCGTTTTCTTCATTGCCTTCTTATTGATCAGTCATTTCGGGTTAGTATCATCTTAAACGATATATTGATGGCGGCGCGCGGAAATATTATAGAAATATGATAGTCAAAGTAACTGTTTCTATACTTTAAATTTTATGAGTTGTTTATATGTAATATATTTATTATGTCTCCCCTAGGAGACATATTGTTTTTGCCCTGTCCGTCCTTCCGTCCGTCCGTCCGTACGTCACACTTCATTTCCGAGCAATAACTGGAGAACCATTTGACCTAGAACCTTCAAACTTCATAGGGTTGTAGGGCTGCTGGAGTAGACGACCCCTATTGTTTTTGGGGTCACTCCGTCAAAGGTCAAGGTCACAGGGGCCTGAACATTGAAAACCATTTCCGATCAATAACTAGAGAACCACTTGACCCAGAATGTTGAAACTTCATTGGATGATTGATCATGAAGAGTAGATGACCCCTATTGATTTTGGGGTCACTCCGTCAAAGGTCAAGGTCACAGGGGCCTGAACATTGAAAACCATTTCCGATCAATAACTAGAGAACCACTTGACCCAGAATGTTGAAACTTCATAGGATGATTGGTCATGCAGAGTAGATGACCCCTAACGATTTTAGGGTCACTCTGTTAAAGGTCAAGGCCACAGGGGCCTGAACATGGAAAACCATTTCCAATCAATAACTTGAGAACCTCTCGACCCAGAATGTTGAAACTTCATAGGATGATTGTTCATGCAGAGTAAATAACCCCTATTGTTTTTGGGGTCAGTCTATTAAAGGTCAAGGTCACAGTGGCCTGTTCATGTAAAATCATTTTTTGGAAATAACTTGAGAACCACTTGACCTACAATGTTGAAACTTAATAGGATGATTGGACATGCAGAGTAGATGACCCCTATTTATTTTGAGGTCATCTGATCAAAGGTCAAGGTCACAGGAGCCTGAACAGTGACTTGAGAACCACTAGGCCAAGAGTGTTGAAATTTAGCGGGATGACTGGACATGCCAAGTAGATGATCCCTATTGCAGCCAACCATCAGTGTCTCTTTGACTTTCGCTCCTGACCCCTATTGACTTCTTGCCTATAGGACTTTGCATTGGGGGAGACATGCGCTTTTTTACAAAAGCATTTTCTAGTTAGGCCAGCATTTTTTAATTTTCTGGTTTACGGGAGCGCCGACCCTATTTTTTGACAAAACAAAATAAAAATAAAAGTCATTTTCGGTACTTTTATTTTCATTTTACGTCCGTAATTGCTGCTGCCAAAAATAAAAGTTTAACTGTATGGTAGAGGTTTTTAATCTAGATCAGTAGACGCATGAAAAATGGCGGCCTGCATAAATGTAATTGTGTGAAATTAAATTGGAAAAATATACAAGTTTACAGACAATAATCTTTGGAATGAGTTGGCAGAGATAACAAGTATTGTAAAGAAATTGGATCTGAGTAGAAATAACGGCACCTAAAGCTCAACATTAGGAGTAATCACCTACGAAAAATGGCCTTCACTATCAGTGTAACAGTATCAAAGCTGTCTAGATGTTGAAAAATCTGGCGTATCACATGTACAAGATTTGTTGTCTGTATAATATGAAATTAGGTGCTACCTAAATGGCAGAGCTCCCTTGAAAAATCACAGTGCCCCTTAAAAAATAAAGGAGTGGTGTTGGAATTGTCTGGAATTATGGATTCGTTTAGGAAGTTTATGTTCTATTAGATCTAATATGAAATTAGGTGCTACCTAAAAAGCGGAGCGCCCGGCATGAAAAATCACCAGTGCCCGTTAAAAATTAAAGGAGTGGTGCTGGAATTATCAGGAATTATGGATTCGTTTATGAAGTTTATGTTCTTTAGATCTATTAAAATTATTAATGATAATTCGTGAATTCTGAATGCATGTTTTAGACTGCATCAAGATTAATCCTCGACATGTGAAAACTCCACAAATATTCTGTATATAATCAAAAGAAAGTTCGGTATAGATTAACATCTGCACCAAGATAAAGAAAAAAACGTACTTGAATAATTTCTGTTATTCTTATTACAACGTTCTGCATCAACGATTTTACATAACTTATTATCATACTGGAAACCAGTCACAAAATGATAACTGCTTCAAACTGAAAAGCTTGAACTTTGAAAATTTCAAACCTAACAGAATCTCTTTACGCCAATAGCCAAAGGAATTCTGTGTCTTTGCATGTGAATGTTGGGCAATGAGGACTTAACGTAAAAAGTTAATGTTCCAATTCCAAAGTTAAGAGAAATTAGAATTTACGTAATCCTGGAAATGACTATTGTAATTCTTTTAAATGTCATTATTGTCAAATTTTGGTTCTTTTTGGAAGGAAGAATGTGTCCAACTTTCAGTCAAAAATACTGCTATAACAGACGCCTGGTATGAGAAAATTACAATCATTTCCATGACTGTACAAAGCTTGTTTTAAACCCAAAAGTGGTTAATCTTTTAGCACTATAGAATAGGGATGGTAGTAAGAACTTCTTTGATGTTCGCCAATTTTGTTTATTTTTATTTTTTTTGGATTAACTCTGGTCAGTGATTTTAAAGCTAATGGATGAAATATATGTGAACGGGAAGAAGAGCATTATTTGCTTTTCACAGTTTAATGCCTGTATATTTTGATCCTAAAGCTTTTCTTTTTTTAAGTTATGTCTACTGACTACTACACAGGTACTACAGTGGAACCTGATATCAAAACTAAACACATGAATGACTTTAGTTATACAATATTTTCAAAACTCACAATAATACAAAAAATGAAATAAAAAAAAAAATTAAAAAAAAAATCTGGTCCAGGTGAGGTTCGAACTCGCGACCTCTGGATTACAACGCGAACTCGCTAACCACTACACCATTGTGGAGACATGACGTAATAGGACAAACATTAGTATATATAAGAAAGTCCAGTAATGGCAGCGTGACGAAAGTCGTTTCGAAATGAAAATATTGTGCTTTATTTCCTTTTTTCTTCGTAGAAAATGTATTTAGCACTTATTTCTTATTATCAAACGCTCATTTGCATTTTTATTTAATATTCAAAGCAGTAAGCGAGACGCTTTTGTCAACCGTGAACAGTAAGCGTCTACTGACGTGTTTACTGATTAATTACTATGTGCATAGTGTACTTGAAAAAATCCGAACAACACCGATTCCAAAAAGTACCACGAATTTTCAACTCGATAGTATACACAGTTAGATCTCTCTGTTCATTTTCTTTTTCATACGTCTAACCGTAATGCGACGCTGTCGGCGCCGCTTTGCGGCGCCGGTAGCTCTGCTATTAAAATTATAAGTATTAATGATAATTCATGATTTCTGAATGCATGTTTTCGACTGCATCAAATTTAATTCTTGACATGTGAAATACTCTAAAGATATTCTGTATATAATTAAAAGAAAGTTCGATACTGTATAGATTAAAATCTGCACCAAGATAAAGAGAAAAACAGGTATTTGAATAACTTCTGTTATTCTTATTAAAACGCACTGCATCAACAATTTTACATAAATTATTATCATACTGGAAACCAGTCACAAATGATAACCCCTTCAAATTGAAAAGCTTCAAACCTAACAGAATCTCATTAGTCCAATAGCCAAAGGAATTCTGTATCTTTGCTCGTGAATGTTTGGCAATGAGGACTTAATGTAAAAAGTTAATGTTTCAATTCCAAAGTTGTTAAAAATTAGAATTTACGTAATACTGGAAATGACTATTGTAATTCTTTTAAATGTCATTATTGTCAAATTTTGGTTCTTTCTGAAAGGAAGAATGATTGTGTCCAACTTTCAGTCAAAAATACAGCTATAATAGACGCCTGGTATGGGAAAATTACAATCATTTACATTACTGTACAAAGCTAATTTTAAACCCAAAAGACTAGCAATTTTTAAAAATTAATGTTCAGAATTTTACATAGAGAAAAACAGTGTTTGCCGAAATTCTCAGAAAACCCTGTTTATTTACTGAAGTTCTAAGTTAACATTTCTATGGGTTTTTTTATGGTTAACCTTTTAGCACTAATGAAATATATGCGAACGGGGAGAAGAGCATTATTTGCTTCTCACAGTTCAATGCCTGTATATTTTGATCCTAAAGCTGTTGGAACCTGACATCAAAACTAAATACTTGTTAAATTTCACATGAATGACTTTAGTTATACAATATTTTCAAAACTCATAATAATACAAAAAAAAAAAAAATGAAATAAAAAAAGGAATAGAAAAAAAAAATCTGGTCCAGGTGAGGTTCGATCTCACGACCACTAGTTTTCAACGCGAACTCGCTAACCACTACACCACAGTGGAGTTATGACGTCATCATGACAAACATAAGCATATATTAGAAAGTTCGGTAATGGCAGCGTGACGAAAGTGGTTTCAAAATGAAAGTATTGTATTTTATTTCTTTTTTATGCCCCCGAAGGGAGGCATATAGTTTTTGAACCGTCTGTCGGTCTGTCAGTCTGTCTGTCGGTCTGTCAGTCTGTCGGTCTGTCAGTCTGTCCGCAATTTTCGTGTCCGGTCCATATCTTTGTCATCGATGGATGGATTTTCAAATAACTTGGCATGAATGTGTACCACAGTAAGACGACGTGTCGCGCGAAAGACCCAGGTCCGTAGCTCAAAGGTCAAGGTCACACTTAGACGTTAAAGGATAGTGCATTGATGGGCGTGTCCGGTCCATATCTTTGTCATCGATGGATGGATTTTCAAATAACTTGGCATGAATGTGTACCACAGTAATACGACGTGTCGCGTGCAAGACCCAGGTCCGTAGCTCAAAGGTCAAGGTCACACTTAGACGTTAAAGGATAGTGCATTGATGGGCGTGTCCGGTCCATATCTTTGTCATCCATGGATGGATTTTCAAATAACTTGGCATGAATGTGTACCACAGTAAGACGACGTGTCGCGCGCAAGACCCAGGTCTGTAGCTCAAAGGTCAAGGTCACACTTAGATGTTAAAGGATAGTGCATTGATGGGCGTGTCCGGTCCATATCTTTGTCATCCATGGATGGATTTTTAGCTCGACTATTCGAAGAATAGTCTAGCTATTCTACTCACCCTGGCGTCGGCGTCGGCGTCGGCGTCACACTTTGGTTAAGTTTTTGCATGCAAGTACATACAGCTATCATTTAAAGGCATATAGCTTTGAAACTTATTTATTCTTTTTCTAGGTCAATTACCAACCTCACTGGGTCAAGTTCCATAACTCTAACATGTATTTTGAGCAAATTATGCCCCCTTTTGGACTTAGAAAATTCTGGTTAAAGTTTTACATGCAAGTTACTATCTCCAAAACTAATGCAGATATTGAATTGAAACTTCACATGTGTCTTCGGGGTTATAAAACTAGTTGATAGCACCAAGTCCCATAACTCTGACCTTCATTTGGGCAAATTATGCCCCCTTTTGGACTTAGAAAATTCTGGTTAAAGTTTTGCGTGCAAGTACATACAGCTATTACTAAAAGGCATATAGATTTGAAACTTATTTTTTCTTTTTCTAGATCAATTACCTACCTCACTGGGTCAAGTCCCATAACTCTGACATGTATTTTGGCCAAATTATGCCCCCTTTTGGACTTAGAAAATTCTGGTTAAAGTTTTGCGTGCAAGTACATACAGCTATTACTAAAAGGCATATAGATTTGAAACTTATTTTTTCTTTTTCTAGATCAATTACCTACCTCACTGGGTCAAGTCCCATAACTCTGACATGTATTTTTGGCAAATTATGCCCCCTTTTGGACTTAGAAAATCCTGGTTAAAGTTTTACATGCAAGTAACTATCTCAAAACTACTACAGATATTAAATTGAAACTTCACATGTGTCTTCTGGGTTATAGAACTAGTTGATAGCACCAAGTCCCATAACTCTGACATGTATTTTTGGCAAATTATGCCCCCTTATGGACTTAGAAAATCCTGGTTAAAGTTTTGCGTGCAAGTACATACAGCTATTACCAAAAGGCATATAGCTTTGAAACTTATTTATTCTTTTTCTAGGTCAATTACCAGCCTCACTGGGTCAAGTTCCATAGCTCTTAACATGTATTTTGAGCAAATTATGTCCCCTTTTGGACTTAGAAAATTCTGGTTAAAGTTTTACATGCAAGTTACTATCCCCAAAACTAATGCAGATATTGAATTGAAACTTAACATGTTTCTTCGGGGTTATAAAACTAGTTGATAACATCAAGTCCCATAACTCTGATATCTATTTTGTTCAAATTATGTCCCCCTTTCGAACTTAAAACTCTTTTGATATTTAACATTTTGGGTAATAATTTCCTGCTTCTGTGACAATATTTCGAATAGTCGAGCTTGGCTGTCTTATGGACAGCTCTTGTTAAATAACTTGGCATGAATGTGTACCACAGTAAGACGACGTGTCGCGCGCAAGACCCAGGTCTGTAGCTCAAAGGTCAAGGTCACACTTAGATGTTAAAGGATAGTGCATTGATGGGCGTGTCCGGTCAATATCTTTGTCATCCATGGATGGATTTTTAAATAACTTGGCATGAATGTGTACCACAGTAAGACGACGTGTCGCACGTAAGACCCAGGTCCGTAGTTCAAAGGTCAAGGTCACACTTAGACGTTAAAGGTCATTTTTCATGATAGTGCATTGATGGGCGTGTCCTGTCCATATCTTTGTCATTCATGCATGGATTTTAAAATAACTACGCATGAATGTGTGACACAGTAAGACGACGTGTCGCGTGCAAGACCCAGCTCCGTAGGTCAAAGGTCCTAAACTCTAACATCGGCCATAACTATTCATTCAGAGTGCCATCGGGGGCATGTGTCATCCTATGGAGACAGCTCTTGTTCTTCGTAGAAAATGTATTTAGCACTAATTTTTTATTATCAAACGCGCATTTACATTTTTTATTCAATATTCAAAGCAGTAAGCGAGACGCTTTTGTCATCCGTAAACAGTAAGCGTCTACTGACGTCTTTACTGATTAATTACTATGTGCATAGACTGGTGCCCGTGTTTACTCTCTACGTTCCATAAATTATTTGCATCTTTCAAGGTAAACAGATTATTTTTGCAAAAAAAATGTTGCCGAGGTCGTAGAATAGTATTTCCATTGTGAGAAAGTAAGAACTTTCCTAAATCCTTATCTTCTGGCAAAAATAATCGCTAATATTGTACATGGTCTTTATATCGGTTAATCTCGCCAGCCCCCCTGATCCTATGTACGAAAATGTCGATATGGTCAATACCGACAAAATCTGTAAGAAGACCCTTTGAAAGTATGTTTGGGACAAACATTCAGACACTATATGCCACATGTGCCTTTGACACTGAGGAACACATAATGATATCCAATAATAAATGTTTTTTCGGACTCCCAACTAATTAATTCCAAGTCCCATCTCAGTGAAGAGTCTTATAAATCTCCGATATTGTTGTCTGAACATCGGCTGATAAGGTTGTTATTTTGTACACATTTTAGCTGAACCAAAATTCAGACTGTTTTGGCTTGTCGTACAATATAGGTGGCACTGACAGTCAGCAAAATATAAAACAATATTCAAGCCACTGAAACTTAACCAAAGCAATTTAATTTTAAAGCCAGTGTCACTGAGTGTGCATAATATTTATCAATTCATAATTTTTCATTTTTAGTATGACAATGCCTATCTTTTAAGACTCCCTCTCCAGCCAATCAATATGCATGTATGCAGGATGCAGACCTAAAGTAGTCATTGCATATACCCATTTTAAAGCAGTTTTTATTCATGTTTAAATAATAAATATTATGCAGTGGTCTTACGATATGATAATGTCAACTTTGGTATATGTATATTTAATAATGAGTCTATTTTTACTTCAAAATAGATACATACAAAAACACAAATAGTGCATATCCTTGGTGACTTTGAAAATGGCATTATTCATACAAGCTACACATAAAGAAAACAAAAGTATACTGAGATGATGAGATATAAACCAGTTCAGAATAGGTCATTTGTGAGTGTGTATGCAATTTAAGCTTGCAAGCTTCGTTTTCTGTGGTTTACAAAAAATAAAAAAATTGTATCCTTTTGGATGTTTTATTTTTATTTATTTGGTCGACTGCTCAAAATCGGGACTTTTATTTTTATTTTTATTTGTCCCCCCCCGACCCTAATTTTTTGAAAAATCTCCCGTAAACCAGAAAATAAAAAAATGTTGGCCTTATCATTCTTTTTAAAAAAATTGCAGACAGACGAAGAATTATATTTTCAATAATAGTTCAAAAGGATTTTTAAAAATGTACGTTCAATTTTATGATTTGATTGTGCCTGTCACTTTAGATTTCCGCACGTATAGAATCGGGTGAAATATACATCCGTATACGTATTTTTTTTTTTTTAATTTGATTTTCGCTATTGGCTGGCTAGTTACGATTTTTATTACTATGGGCCCCTCAATTAACAAATTTATACACCAGGGCAATTGGCTTGATTTGACAGCAATACACAGGCTAAAGAGCCATAAAACTGTGTCTGGTAGTGGAAATTAGCCCCAGGCATGTTACAGGTAAAAGTTTATCTGTACATGCTTCATTGATCACTTGCTTTTTAAACGCTGTACTTGATTGGGTAGTGGAGAAACTATTATGTTTTTTACTCTTTGGAAGTTAAAATGATCATAACATTGTTGGTTTTGTTAAGTAAATCTTAAAATGAATCTGAAAATTGAAACATTATGATGGGTTGTATTTTGTTTTTACAATAAGGCACATTCCCCAAATTTATTAAATTGATAGAATAGATATTTATCCTTTCTTTTAATTTTACAACAATTATGAATTTGAAACTACTGTATCAATTTTACTGGGTCCAATAACCTTACTTAAAACCCTCATAGTTTTAAAAGTAGTTTCTCAGTAAATCTTACAAAACGCATCTAAAACTCGCTACTTATGAGGGGTTTTATACATAAAAATATGTGCTGTGATGTTATAGTTTGTACAGTTAAGAGGTCATTGTCATTTGAAATCTATGATGTTAATAGTAATTGTCATGTTTTGTTGGAAATCTAAAAACATTTGGCCATAAATAAATAAATCATGTTAAAACTTCAACAATTTTTTTTCATTATATTAAAAATTTTGCTTAGAACACAAGAAATGCAGAAAAAGTTCAAAAAATATTTTTGTGTTTTTATTTATTTTATTATTAATATTTATTTGTGAACTTAGTAAATCATTTTTCTACAAATCATGTCATTTTGTATATCAATTTTGAGCAGAACTCTTTTTTTTTAGTGAAATTACACAATCATATTATTTTTTTTTTTAATTAGAAAAAAGTTTTTTATATTATGATTGAAAGAAAATGGTAGAATGAATGAAATTTTATTCATTTGATTTAAATGTAGTATAATTATTGCTGACAATCATATAGTTTGTTTTATTATGATAAATAAAGTTGATTTTCAAACCACTAGCTTCTTTATTACTGGTGGCTGGTTATACATTGGACTGGTAGATATCAGAGCCAATACACTGAGACCTGGGTATCATTCAGAAAAATGAAGTTCATACATTGTGTCTGTACAATCATACTGAGACCTGGGTATCATACAGAAAAATGAAGTTCATACATTGTGTCTGTACAATCATACATACATTGAAAAGGCTTGATGAAATGATTAAAAAATAGACTTTTCCTTAAATATATGATACATTCATGCATCCTTAAATGTGTTTCAGGTAGCAGGAAAATGCATCTTTTCATGTGCCATATTAAAAAAAATCAACATCGGGAGGGGATACCCCTCCCAAACCCCCCCCAGGTTGGAACCCCCCCCCCCCCCCCCCCCCCCCCCAGCAAAAAAAATCCTGGGCACGGGCCTCAGATATCATTCAAGAAACATTCATGTGCACTTCAAACAACAATAGTCAGCCATACTCATCATGTGATGTCACATCACTAATTTTGCGATATAGGTCAACAATTGAAGCCATCAAACTATCATAGGTTAAAAAGCACTAAATATTACTCAAACATTGAAAAACTATTTAAGCCAAACTATCAGGAACACTCAAAAGTCATGGGCGCCAATTTAAACATTCTATATTTATAATTTACCTGTTTACATTTAATTTTGCACTATCGAAACTATTCTCCTCTGGGAAGTGGACATACCAGATATTTTGCAAGTAAACCACAAGGTCGCGAGCGTGGTCATAATGTATTGGAACCTTAAATATTGTACTACTACTACTGAATATTTTCTATCTGATACTTATCTAACATGTGCATGTTCCACTTCACTGTTAAGTATCATGGGTGTATTTTGAGTGGATCATGGGTGTATTTTGAAGGGATGGTCGCGGGGACCCAATCCCCTCCTCCCCCCTTAAAATCCGCTGACCTTTCACATGGGAGTCATCTTTGTGAAATAAGGATCTGCTTAATACAACTATTTTATAAAAAATACTTTATATAACTCCTTACCTGAGTTTCTTCTCAAGGATTTTGTCTACATCAATCTAAAATAGCAGACAAGTATACTAACAAGACGTCATTGAGTCCTATCCCGAAAATTGACTCCTCCCTATCCAAGATGGCGGCTTTATATAGACAAAGAACAAAAAATGTGGTCTAGAGTCATGTCCTCCACTACTTCAGTCGAGTTTTGATGTTTCGCCGAATACTGATATTTCATTAATATTTGTCTAGCTGGGTGATGTTACATAAAATCTGGTGTTCTCTTACCTATGGGCAGGACTTAATTTGCATATTAATGAGGAAAACTGCCGAATAGCTGGTAGACAAACTTGTAAACATTGCAAGTATTTGAATAATTAGTGGATGTTTTTTTTTTATTATTTTTGCAATACATATGCAAAAAAAATACGCTTTTAATAATAAATATTGACAGATATTTAGCAAGATTACTGCAGGTAAGAACGTTTTTCGCTATCGTGCATAAGAGTCATGTCCTCCACTACTTCCGTCGAGTTTTGATGTTTCGCCGAATACTGATATTTCATTAATATTTGTCTAGCTGGGTGATGTTACATAAAATCTGGTGTTCTCTTACCTATGGGCAGGACTTAATTTGCATATTAATGAGGAAAACTGCCGAATAGCTGGTAGACAAACTTGTAAACATTGCAAGTATTTGAATAATTAGTGGATGTTTTTTTATGCCCCCGAAGGGAGGCATATAGTTTTTGAACCGTCTGTCGGTCTGTCAGTCTGTCAGTCTGTCCACAATTTTCGTGTCCGGTCCTTATCTTTGTCATCGATGGATGGATTTTCAAATAACTTGGCATGAATGTGTACCACAGTAAGACGACGTGTCGCGCGCAAGACCCAGGTCCGTAGCTCAAAGGTCAAGGTCACACTTAGACATTAAAGGATAGTGCATTGATGGGCGTGTCCGGTCCATATCTTTGTCATCGATGGATGGATTTTCAAATAACTTGGCATGAATGTGTACCACAGTAAGACGACGTGTCGCGCGCAAGACCCAGGTCCGTAGCTCAAAGGTCAAGGTCACACTTAGACATATAAGATTAGTGCATTGATGGGCGTGTCCGGACCATATCTTTGTCATCAATGGATGGATTTTCAAATAACTTGGCATGAATGTGTACCACAGTAAGACGACGTGTCGCGCGCAAGACCCAGGTCCGTAGCTCAAAGGTCAAGGTCACACTTAGACATTAAAGGATAGTGCATTGATGGGCGTGTCCGGTCCATATCTTTGTCATCGATGGATGGATTTTCAAATAACTTGGCATGAATGTGTACCACAGTAGGACGACGTGTCTCATGCAAGACCCAGGTCCGTAGCTCAAAGGTCAAGGTCACACTTAGACATTAAAGGTCATTTTTCATGATAGTGCATTGATGGACGTGTCCGGTCCATATCATTGTCATTCATGCATGGATTTTAAAATAACTACGCATGAATGTGTGACACAGTAAGACGACGTGTCGTGCGCAAGACCCAGCTCCGTAGGTCAAAGGTCCTAAACTCTAACATCGGCCATAACTATTCATTCAAAGTGCCATCGGGGGCATGTGTCATCCTATGGAGACAGCTCTTGTTTTTTATTATTTTTGCAATACATATGCAAAAAAAAAACGCTTTTAATAATAAATATTGACAGATATTTAGCAAGATTACTGCAGGTAAGAACGTTTTTCGCTATCGTGCATAAAATAGGTCACAAACTTTGAAATGTAAACACCAAGTAGTTGGCGCAACTCAAATACCGCAAAATTAGCGATGACGTGAGATTAGTGATGTCGAGTATATGTCAGGAACTACCAGGTCATAAATTCAAATAAACTTTAATGTATCGAAAGGGAATTTACTTCCTGATTGATTTATGTAATTATCAAATAATATCAAAAATTATTAAAAACCTAATCAGGTCTAGGAAAGTGGTATATTTACAGATTATCTGTAAGTATACTGGTTGAGGACCACCAAATCCGGACGACCACCAAACCGGACAATTTCGTAGCTGCTAAATTTTGCTGTATTTTTAGCAATCTTATATAAGTGAAACACACATTTGATTTTTTAACAATGATGTGGAATTATATCTGACAAAAATAACTTATTGAGGTGGAAATTTCATTTTTTGATTTCGTCATTCATACTGAAGCATGAAACTATCATGGGGGGATTTGGAAATCCGCACTGCATTTCTTACTATCATATAGCAGTTTTCCACACAAAACAAATCTGAATAAAATTTATATCTTTCAGGCCAATAATGAATACTTTGACTCGTTTTCACATTACATAGCAAAATGTCATCAGTACAGAGGTTCCCAGAAGTTGTAAAAAAAACTGTCCAGATATATGGTACTGCCAAGCAGTGAAAGTAAGTAGTTTAGTTGACCCTACATTCGGCCCTGGAAAGGGCAATAATCCTTCGTTAGGGGTAAACAAATTAAGTCTTCTTCTTGAGGGTGCACCTAACTATGTTCATGTGAAATTTCACAGCTGTAATGAAGGAAATGAAAGAGAAAATGGCGAAAAAACTGTAAAAGTGTCCAGTTGGTGGCCCCCGACCAGTACAGATAATCTATAAATTTACAGAATTTTCGATCTATGAATTTACAGATTGTTTGTATGAAACATGGTGAAATTACATTTATTCTCAAAACCGTAGCTTGAAATTGATTGATTTATTAACAGTGTGCATAAATTAACTCATTTGTGAGTTTCAGCCATTTTTATTGACTTGAAGTTTTTGGCATTTTCAGAAAAATCAATGTCAACAGAAATGACTGAAAGTTACAACTGACCTTTATTTATGCATACCATAAGTTCAAGCTGCGATTTTGAGTCCAAATATGATTTTAGCAGTTTTCAAACATTTTATCTGTAAATTTATGAATTGAAAAAAATGTAAATTTATAGATTATCTGTAAATTTACAGAATAATCTGTAAATATTATACCACTTTCCTAGACCTACTAATAGTATGTATTTACTTTACACGATTAATGTTTACTTGTCTACACGCTAATATGTTAAACGTTTATAATTAATTCATTTTATTTCAAAATAATTATAAAAATTAATTATTGAATTCCTTTCTGGTCTGCAAGCTTTTAGAAAAACAAAACTCTTTACAAAATAAAATTTACGTTCAGCGATCAATGTTCTTAACATTTCTAAAAATAGAATATCAATTGATCTATATACAAACACAATCTCAATCGTTTTATACACTGAAAAATCAGTAATCTATGGGAGATGATGAAAAAATTGTTTGGTACATTGTATGTATTCACATAATATTTTGTTTAGAGATAAATTTTGACATCTTAAGAAAATAACAGTTTAAACTATAGAAAATTAATTTAGCAGACGTCTAGAAAATCCCCTGGAGATTTTATACCCATCCGGTAACCCCTAGAATGCAGGCCAAACATCAGATTCTGGTTACTGGACAGCATCTCAGCTGGACACTTCCATAAATGAATGAATATTTAAAGCAGATGGACATCGAAAGTTAAAGAAATGTAAATTGTCATTATTTCTATTTTATAATAGGAGGAGAAAAATGTGCAGCAGGATCCAGGACTTGAACCTGGGACCTTCTGCTTGCAAGTCAGATGCTCTACCAACTGAGCTAATTGGACAATCGATACATATCATAGACCAATTGTATACTATATATACATTATATACACATTGCTACATATTTCTAGATTTTGTACTCTCAAAATTTTGAAAGTCTCCCATTTTTCAAATTTTGTTCAAAACAAAATTTGAACCATGTTATTGTTTCAAAAACTGGTTGCATAATGATACTGTCATTTTTGGGCTGGTCAGCAGAGCTATAATGTGCTTATTGGTAAAAATACGCAAGAAATATGCAGAGAAGCAATAAGCAAATTGATATAAAAAGCAATAAGACAAAATTTATTTTTCTTTGCTTTTCTGAGATTAAGTAAAATTACTTTTCTATGCTTTTCGCAAGCAAAGAAAATTTTATTTAATGGCTTTTATCAAATTACTTTACTTTGACACAACTTACAGCTTCATACATCTTGATAATAATTGGGTGACCACCAATGGGAAGGAATCTTTACCATTTTGCAGAGGGTAGCAGGTTGGTGGGGAGAGAGGGGTGGGGGTCATGATACTTAGTTGTCATAATTGAAATTTGAAGCCCAGACTACACAGGAAGGAAGATTGGTGACCAGTAGAATAACATCTCGAGCGTATGGATCTGTGTTAATTTATAAAGGGTTAAGGTAACTGTATGTTGGCTGTGTTTTGTGACATTAAGGTACCTTATTTTCCTCCTTTTCAGAGAGCAGTTAGAACTGTGCTGTGATGTGCTGAACAAGTTGTTAAAAGCTCTCTCACCTGATGTTGTACTGACCCAGTTTCAAGACGAATTAAAGACTGGCTTGACCAATGATGAAGCAGCTGTACGGAAGCTTTGTATCTCAGAGGTGAGGCAGGATTTAAACTGCCACTACATTGCAATTTTTTTAGCTCACTTGAACACGAAGTGCTTGAAGGTGAGCTTTTGTGATTGCCCTGTGTCCGTCATCCTCAGTCGACAGCCGTCTGTCGTCGTCAACAATTTGACTGTTAACACTCTAGAGGTCACAATTTTGGCCCAATTAGAATGAAACTTTGTCAGAATGTTACCCTCAATAAAATCTTGGATGAATTTGATATTGGGTCATCTAGGATCAAAAACTAGGTCACCAGGTCAAATCAAAGAAAAAGCTTGTTAACATTCTAGAGGTCACAATTTTGGCCCAATAAGAATGAAACTTGGTCAGAATGTTACTCTTAATAAAATCTTGGATGAGTTTGATAATTGGTCATCTGGGGTCAAAAGTAGGTCACTAGGTCAAATTAAAGGAAAAAGTTTATTAACACTCTAGAGGTAACAATTTCGGTCCAATCTTTATGAAATTAGTCAGATTGTTACCCTCAATAAAATCTTAGACGAGTTCAATATTGGGTCATATGGGGTCAGAGGCTAGGTCACCAGGTCAAATCAAAGGAAAAGCTTGTTAACACTGTAGCGGCCACATTTATGACTGTACATTTTTAGCTCGACTATTCGAAGAATAAGTAGAGCTATCCTACTCACCACGGCATCGGAGTCAGCATCGGCGTCGGTGTCACACCTTGGTTAAGTTTTTCGTACCAGTCCACATTTTGACAAAGTCTTTTGAGATAAAGCTTTGAAACTTTCAACACTTGTTTACCACCACCATGGCCAGTTATAGGCAAGAGCACATAACTCCCATCAAGGATTTTGGCTGAATTATGTCCCCTTTTGACTTAGAAATCATGGTTAAGTTTTTCGTTCCAGTTCATATTTTGCAAAGTCTTTTAAGATAAAGCTTTGAAACTTTCAACACTTGTTTACCATCACCATGGCCAGTTATAGGCAAGAGTACATAACTCCATCAAGGATTTTGGCTGAATTATGGCCCCTTTTGAATTAGAAATCTTGGTTAAGTTTTCCGTACCAGTTCATATTTTTGTAAAGTGTTTGACATGTGGCTTTGAAACTTTTATCACTTGTTTAGTATAATAGTCTCTATCTGTAGGAAAGAGTACATAACTCTGTCATCTATTTTGGCTGAATTATGGCCCTTTTTGGACTTTGAAATTGGTTCTGTTTTCACACAAGTCCACGTTTTGTCAAAACTATTTGACATATGGCTTTTAAACTTTGAACACTTGTTTATCATTATGATTTCCATCTGTAGGCAAGAGTACATAACTATTTTGACTGAATTATGGCCATTTTTGGACTTTGAAATTGGTTTATACATTGCCATTTAGTGCAAGACTTATCCAAATCAAAGAAATACATGAACATTGTTTGTCTAATCTATTTATTTCTTTTGTTTGAATATCTGTGGAAATATTTTGACCCCATTCTTCAATCAATTCTTTGAATAGTCGAGCGCGCTGTCATCAGACAGCTCTTGTAGTGTATCTTTATGAAACTTAGTCAGAATGTTAATCTTGATGATCTCAAGGTCCAGTTTGAATCTGGGTCATGTAGGATCAAAAACTAGGTCAGCAGGTCAAATCAAAGGAAAACCTAGATTACACTGTAGAGGCCACATTTATAACCATATCTTATTGAAACTTGGTCAGAATGTTAATCTTGATGATCTATAGGTCACATTGAAATCTGGGTCAGTTGGGGTCAAAAACTAGGTCACCAGGTCGAAGGAAAAGCTTATTAACACTGTAGAGGCCACATTTATGACTATATCTTCATGAAACTTAGTCAAAATGTTAATCTTGATGATCTTTAGGCCAATAGGTCAGGTAAGCGATACAGGGTCTTCATGGTCCTCTTGTTTATATATACTGATTAGACAGCTTAACCAGGGGATAAAGTTTCGGGGAGTGTGATCATTGTGGATGTTTAAAAAACTACTGGCGTTTCTTTACTTTTCAAAATTTGAAAAATTACAGTCTAAAACAGATACAGGTACGTAACTTAAACTTCATGCATGTTCTGGTTGCAATAAAACACAAGCGCAGAAACATGTCTCGTAGTACTCATTGAATATTGACAATATACTTAGACAGAAAATCCATTTTACAAATCTGCAAATATAGGCTAGCATGCTGTCGTGATACAACTGTTGTTATTGTGTTTCGTCATATGAAAAACTTCACAAAACTGAAATACTTTTAAGAATTCTAAGAGTAATGAAAAAACTTAATGTATATCTATGTACAGGTGTAAATGTTTATTACTAAAAAGATAATCAATTTTGTATTGGAATACTATATTGCAGTCCTCAAACTTAATCTCAGCGAGCTATGAAAGTAAAATTCCCATTCATTTTATGTTCATAATTTTTATGTTGAAATTCACAAATTTATATACCCACAATGTCACTGTCTCTACTGAAACTTAGGTAGTTAGATTATAACTCAGTATTAAGTCAGATTCACCCAGTGGAAATTATATTTCATATTTTTCTCTGTAAAATTATCAGATGTATTTCATCCAAATATTTCAGTGAATATCAGTGATAAATTGCTGTTTTTAAGATTGAAAGAATCAGTAGAGAAATGGTAAATGAGTTGTTACAGTATGAAGAATTGGTTATACAAGTTGTTAAAACCATGGCAGATGACGTTCTTGAGGTTGCTAAAATTGCTGGGAACACCCTGGTTAATATTGGTAAGTTTTTGCTTAATGTATCTTATGTTTGATAGTGCTGGTAAATACAGGTTGCCAGTTCATCTTACATGTAGCTTTCCATGATACATAGCATAATAATTTAGATGCCGTGTGCAGTAAATATTTTACAAAAGTTAAAGTGGAACATGACATATCACTAGTGCATTAAAATGTTGCTGAACATTTTCAAAACCTTTTTGACCATTACTTTTCTCCAAACTGAGAACTGGTCTACTTCTTTAAAGTGTTGTGTAGAAGGAAGGATTCTCATACATGTACCTGCCTTGTTCTAGAACTATACATTTGCAATTTTTAAATGAAAATATTATATACAACTAAAGGGAAATATTTAGGGCAATTTAATGCTCAGCGTTAGGGACTTTAAAAAAAAATGTCTTTCTAAATTTAAAAAGAATTATAATGTTAGTGATGTGTCAACGAAAGCAGGGAGATCTAGCCCTATGGCTAACATAAAACACTTCTAAATGCACATTCTCAATATTAGATAGGTAGATAACATTGGTTGGACTTTTTAATGCTAGATGTTTCGTTGTACTGATAAAGATCCCAATCTTGGATATGGCTCATAACTATGCATGTAACTTAAGTCTTGTCATTGTGACAGGTGGAAGCACCGGTGGTATAACCACACTGTATGGTGGGGCGGTGATGTCAGCTTTACAGGATGTCCTCTCCTTCAGTGACATTGTACGATTCAGAGTGTATGAGGTATGATATTTCTGCTTGATTCAGAACATTTGAAAATCAGCATATAAGAGTTCCCCTGAATGTTCTTATGTCTTATGTGGGAAAGAGAGCATACAGTGTAACCCTTGTGTCTTTGTGTGTACAGTTTGCCATATCTTTACAATGTGTGTAGTCTGCAAAACATAGACCCTGAGCTGAAAGGTCAAGGTCAGCCTGAGAGGTCAAAGATTTTACGTCTATAGGTTTTTATGAACATATGAATATTTATATATTTTTGTATATACACTTACCATTATTAGATGTCATGTCAGATTAATACTTAAACCTGTAGCTCAAAGGTCAAGGTCAAACATAGAGGTAAAATATTTTACTTAATTATCAGCTCACCTTAGACAACGGTTCAATGTGACCTTTTGTGACCACTTGATGTCCATTGTGCGTGTGTCAACAATTTCTTGTCTGCGCAATAGTGGTTTCATTTATGATTTGATTTTAACCAAACTTGCACACAATTTGTATCACCATAAGATCTCCATTTTTTAACCAAACATATTCCGTCATGGGTTCTTGAGGTATGGCCCCTGAAAGGGACAGAAATAAGCTGTTTTGGTCTTGTCTACACAATAGCAGTTTCATTTATGATTGGACTTTAACCAAACTTTCACACAACTTGTATCACCATATAATCTCAGATCCATTCTTGAACCAATCACATTCTGTAATACATGTTGGTTCTAGAGTAACTGCCCCTGAAAGGGCCAGAAATTGGCTATAGCGGTTTCATTTGTAATTGGATTTTCACCAAACTTGCATATAAATTGTATCACCATAAGATCTTTGTTCCTTTCTTGAACCAGCCATATCCCGTCACAGGTTCCAGATTTTTATGCCCTCCCCAATTAACCCCAATTTTGAAGAATAGAGGGTATATTGTCATTCAATGAATATCGGTCCATAGACACTTTGGGTCTTATCAATAAGTAGTGTATGCTTTGTCTCACACTGGTCAAATTCTTTTAGGATGATTGTCTGTGGTCAATACAGGATACCTATTGTTTCAAGGTTCAGTAGGCTGAAGGTCAAAGTCACAGTAAACTGGAAACTGGAAACGAAGTCTACTCAGTAACACGAGAACACTTTTGCCTAGAGCTGTCATTGAATTATTTTCAAAGAGTGATTACCTGTTGTAAGTTGATGAACCCTTATTTTTTGGGACTCTGTAGGTCAAAGTTAAAGTTCACAGAGACATCGAGACTGTAAACAGTTTTTGCTCAATAACTAAAGAACACTTTAGCATACAGGAGTCAAACTTCATAGGATCATTGTCTGTTATCAGTTGATGAATCCTATTACATTGAGGTTCAGTAGGTCAAAGGTCAAGGTTACAGTGACCTTGAGACTGAAAATCATTTCCCCTCAGTCTAAGGTAAAGAAGGCTTCAGCCAACATTTTTCAAACTTCATAGCATGATTACCTGTGGTCAGTATGGCGCATCTTGCTTAAGGGGTCAAAGTTTCAAGGTTACAGTGACATTGAGACTTGAAACAGTATTCATTCAATAACTAGAGAATGGTTGGCTTGCTGATTCTAACTTCAAAGGATGATTGCCTGAGGTCAGTATTTGACCCCATTAATTTTGTTGGTTAGTAGGTCAAATGACAAGATCGCAGTGACCTGGAGACTTTAAATGGTTCCCACTCAATAAGTAAAGATCCTGTGAACCTACTGCCTTCAAACGTCATAGAAAAATTGCCTTTGTCTAGAACGGTAGATGAACTCTATTTTTAGGGGTCAGTATGTCAAAGGTCAAGGTCATATTGATTTCAGGATTGAATTTAAGAAAAGGCAGTGACAGGATGCATATCTGTATTACAAACAGCTCTTCCATATAATGCAGTCAGTCTTTTATTTCAGTTTCATTTATCTTTGGCAGATGTTTTAAAAAAAAGTTGAGCCAGCAGTCCTTCTGTCAGCTTGTGTTAAGAATTAGCACTTCATCGTCAGTTTTCTTTCTGAAGATAATTCTTAGCATTTACAAGTGTTTTAAGTTTGTGCATCTCTATATTTTACAATATAAACAAAATCAAATCCATGGCAAATAATAACCAATCTACAGAATATGTAAATTTTATTTGGAAGGTAATTGTGACCATCAGCAGTCAGTCTATATCTGGATTACACAGTTGTTCTGAGAGCGGATTACTACAGCAGTTTCTGAACGAGCTTCATCGTGATGATATCCTCGTGCAGCTCAATTGTCTCGAGCTTTTGTCTGACCTTGCCCTTGTAGAACATGGCCTCACATACCTGGACCAGCAAGGAGTTTTGGCTACACTGGAAAACATGATGAGGTCATCAGAATCTGACCCTCTGGCGGGATTTCTTGTACCAGGTACTGTTGTTTTACTCCAGGACACTTTACACGTAAAAATCTTGTTATAATGAAGATGAGCTCTTTGCCTACTTTGACATGGTTGGACATTGTCATCCAAAGGTGATGTTGCCATGTTGCCGAGTGTGGGCTTAGGTAAGATTTTTAGTTTGACTGTACGAAGTATATGAAGAACAACTAACCTACTCACCCCAGCATCAATGTTTGCGTCTTTCTGTGTCCAAACCTTGGTTAAAGTTTATTTACACTGTCTCTTTTTTCTCCTTAACTCAGTAACAACTAGATACATTGGCTTTAAACTTCAATGGCTTTAAACTTAAAACACTTAGGGCCATAACTCTCACACCAATATTTCATGAATTGTTCCCCCTTTTTTTCTTAGAATTTCAGGTCAAAGTTCTGATGCACTTTTACTCGATGACGGTTATTTATAGATGGATTTAAATTAAACCAAAAGTACTTGTTCCACATCATCCCCCACATCATATGACACAAGTATCATAATTATTACACCAATATTTCATGAATTAACCCCCTTTTAACTAGAGTTTCAGAGTGCGGGTGGTTATCCCCGTCCGCGTCATATCAAAGACGTAAAAACGGTACTAGTAGCTTTCTTGCTTGATGCTCAGCATTAAGAGGATAGTGCAAGGACTGGTCAGCCCAGTGTCAGTATCATGTGACTGGGTGGGTTATCATGCCACATGTCTACGGCATGATATTCCAGTGAGGCAGCATTATAGAATTGGGCATTCTGTTTACTGCTACAAGTAGACATCGTTGTTAATATGACTGAAAGATGGTTGAAAAAGACGTTAAACCCGAACACACACACACAGGTTTAAGTTTAGATACATTTTCAATCTGTCTCAGTTATTCCTAAATGGATTTGATTAAAACTTAAAACAGTTGTTTCACCTTATCACCACATCATATGACACAAGGTGCATAACTCTGGAACCAATTTTTCATGAATTATGCTCCCTTTTACTTAGAGTTTAAGGTTAATTTTGATGCATTTTCACTATTATATCTCAGTTATTACGAAATGCATTTCATTCAAACTTGAAGTAGTTGTTCCACATCATTATCCACATCATATGACACAAGGTGCATAACTCTTGCACAAATAGTTTATGAATTATGCCCTCTTTTTGCTTAGAATTATACTTATATAGTGTTTTGAAACACTGTCACTTAAATTAAATACTTTTGACACAGACTGAAGCCATTGTGCAATATCTTCATCCACCATTAAAGTCATTAAACACTCCAGTGACAGCTCCAGCTTCCTCAGATGTGCCCAGTTTCACTATTCAGCATCGAAATTGTCGAACGTGCTGTCTGCTGTGACAGCTCTTGTTGCTTTTGTAATTTCCATAGAATGTGAATGAGAGGTAGATCACTTGTCAATGATGACACAGTAGAATGTTTTTATTTATTCCTACTGGGATAATGCTACCATCCTGTTAAGTTAAAAGAAAATTGAAATTGACAGCCATTTGGTGAAACACCTTTTCCTTGTTTACTTTTACCTCCCAAATCATATCTTTTTGTGCCAGGCTTCTGAAAGGAGAGTAACTGGTAACAAGATGGCAGCTTAAAGCCATCAAAAACAGCATTTCAAATTTTGTCAGAAAAGTTGGAATTTGGCACTAAAAAAAGATTTATATGATGAAAATAAGACTTTAAGATATTGATCAGAAATTTTATTTGTGACGTCTGCTATACTGCTGCCTCAAGGGCATCTTTCTTATGACTTTCAATAGTTGATATACCGTGCAATCATTTTACTTTACAGGGAAATAATTTTGTGTATTTGACTAAAAGGGGGTAACTTGAATTTGTTGGTTTCAGCTTTTGGGAATAATTAAAAATGAGTCAAAATTTTACTTGTTCATTGAGATTTTATTTTATGGATTGACTCCACCACCAAATCCGTGAAAATTAGTACTGTTCGAAAAATACCTTACTTTACAGTATGCCCAGATGAATATGGTGGAACTGATGCCATTTGTTATTGCAAAGCTTCTTTAGAAAAAATTTTTTTTCTATTTGAATAAAAATCTTTAATTTATTGGTAGGATTTTATATAACTTTTTTTTTCTTTTCAGGTTTAATAAAGTTTTTTGGATGCGTGGCAAGAATTCACCCAAAAGAAATTATGACAACAAATGGGACATTTGTATCTACAGTGTTCACAAATCTCTCAGCACCACAGAGTGACTCAATGCACAGTCTGGCCATACAGACCGTAGGCTTCATTGGAAGCTCAGTGGAGGGAAAGCTGGCCCTGGAAAAGCTAGGTATCGTTAGGTCTATGTTTGCTACTTGCGAAAACTGTCTTACCATGTTTGTAACATGTTAAAAAAAATTCTTATTATTAGATACATGTATCTATAGTAAGTTGCTCATCATGTTATACTCTTTCTAAATTGCAACTAGATAGATGCAGGTAAGGCTCCCACGTTTACAGATTTTTGTAAACATTTACACGATCTTTCAAACACGAAACGATACCATTTAAGCGGCAATAAATTATCCCAGTATATTGTCTTCATCCATGACTCTGGCTAGCTTTTTCCCTTTATAACAGGAGCCCATAATCGTAAATGCATTATTTTCTGAAATTTGATAGGAAAAAAATATCATAAATTTGCGGTAATGTTTTGGTAACATTTTCACCAGTTCGGGCTGTTTTGACATTTCTGCACTAGGTTTGGCACTGCTTGATGTCATTCCAATGTGAAATGGAACAATTTATTTTAATCGAATCAAATTTGGCACTGTATACATGTGAATTCTTACACAGTATGGTTTCGTGCCGATAATGGAATTTATCACTATTCAAACAAGTGTGCAAAATGGCGGCTTACTGTTTACTGAAAAAAGAGACCTTAATATCGTTAACAGCCAGAAAACACTTGTTTCATTCAATTTCATGAACAGAGAAAAACATTGATCATTGGAAGGGTGATTGTGTCATTTAAGTGGGTAGAAATTTTGTAAATGTTTAGCAGTCAAACACGACACTGACTCGTTTAAACATGTAAATATGGGATCCTTAGACTCAGCTGTTAGATAAATAGGTAAAACTCAATGACCATGATCATGTTCTACTGTTTCTATATTGCAGGTAACAAGATGGATACAGGTGTAAGATGTATAGGTAAAGCTTTGAGAGAAACCCAGCATGACACAAAGATTGTTGTTCTCCAAGCCCTTGCTACACTTCTCAAATTAAAGGTATACTGTCATACATGTGATACGTCCCGGATTGCCCGGGATTGTCCCGGAAATTACATACTCGTCCTGGTGTCCCGGACAGTCTTGAAATGTCCCGGAAAAATAAAAATACAGGAACAAATAAAAATAATCCCCCAAAAAACTTGTTTTTTTGTCTATAAGTTGTTGAATTTTACACAATAAACAGTCCCCGGTGTCACATTGTTTATTCCTAATCAGTTTCATGCCCTCAAGCAGGACACGTGTTGATTAAGTCCGCTTTGATCACGCGACGATCTTTTGATGACACTGATTAAGTAACAGTCAGTTATTATGATGACCCTGATTAAGAACTGACAGGATTATGCAATCAATAACTGTTTTATGGTACTTAAATTAGGAACAATAGTCGTAAATCTCTTTGTTTTTAGCAAGTTGGCGGTAAAGCTACATGTAGCCTTTATGGAAGAGATTATTGAAAACGGTCAATTTAACGATAATTATTTTAAAAGGTTGTAATAATTTAAGATCAGGATCGATTGTCACACATACTCTAAATTAAAATATTGAATGCCTTTGCCGACCGACCCATGTAAATTGACCCGACTCCAAATATTTTATATTGGCGATTTTATTTACAAGATATATTTTATTCCTTTAAGGATTCAGTTTAATTATTAGATAAATGTTTAAGCTTTAGAATGATACCAAATTAGCTAGAATCTAAATCACGATGACCAGGTTGATTCTTCGTATATAGTAAGTCTCCTAATTCTGTTCACCTCGGGAACGCAATAAATTCACGTGCCGAACTATAGATGTGTATTACCCGTAGATGTATTTACCTCCCTTAGAAAGCTAGATGACATTTGCAGCAAATTAAAACATTGTAAGCGAGTGAACAATGTTTATCTCGCAAAACTACATGTAATATTACGATTTTTTTGCATGAAACAGACGAATACCAATGTCACGGTGTATGTCCCGGACAAAAGGTAAAAATCCCGGAAATTTTAACTCAGAATCCCGGAAACGTTCTGAAAAATTATGGCATGTATGTATACTGTTCTTCACCTCATTTTCATTTTGTGAACTTGTTTGCAATTATAAGAAATCTAACTCTAATGTCAAGTACTGGAGTGAATGAGTTGGGTTTTAAGGCAAATCAACACAAAATGGTCATATATCGCCAAGAAGAAGTCATATTGCAAACGCCAACTGTAAGGCATAAACATTGATGTAAAAATGTAAGTAGAATTAAGGCTTCTTAAAATGTGTATATATTAGTCATTACTTGATTATGAATTGAATATTTTGCATAACATTTCAAATTTGGGGTGTGTGTGTGTGTGGCAGGGGTTATATCTGAGTGGAAAGGGCCATTGACTTTGAAGCACTTGCCCCCACTCTAGCATGTTGGAATCTAGGTGTAGGATGTAAAACATCTTCATGAGGAAGCTACCTAGCTGGCTTTCAGCAGGTCGGTGTTTCTACCTGTATCTGTAGAGGCACAATTCATGCAGCTGGTTTATGGAAGGCCACTGTTTATACTTGGGTGCCAGTCTCTGCCTGAAATCAAGGACGTAAATGTACGTCTTTGCTGAAATGATGCCCAAAGCTGCACCTGTGATCTTCATTCACTATCAGAAGCTGAAAAGCCACCAGACAAGCTGAAATTGTGTAAGTATGCCTTAAAATCCAACAAAACAAGAATGTGTCGGGCAAATGGGTTTTTAGCTCGACTATACGAAGTATAAGGAGAGCTATCCTACTTTATCTGTACCTGTCTTATTACTTAATATTTTTGACACAGACTCAGGCAATTGTGCAATATCTTCATTCACCATTGGAGTTAATAAACACTCCAGTGACAGCTCCAGTTTCCTCAGATGTGCCCAGTTTCACTATCCAGCATCGAAATAGTCGAGCATGCTGTCTCCTGTGACAGCTCTTGTTAGCTCACCTGCCACGTAGTGACAAGGTGAGCTATTGTGACCGCTTGATGTCCGTCATGCGTAGTGCGTCGTCAGCCGTCCGTCAACAATTTCTAAAAGAATCTTCTGCTTGAAAACCACTGGGCAGAATTACACCAAACTTCACAAGAATGATCCATCCTTGGGTGGCTCCCTTTCAGAATTGTTCAAAGAATTGAATTCCATGCAGAACTCTGGTTGCCATGGCAACCGAAAGGAAAAACTTTAAAAATCTTCTTGTCCAAAACCACAGGGCCTATTGCTTTCATATCTGGTGTGTAGCATCATCTAGTGGTCCTCTACCAAAACTGTTCAAATTATCCCCCTAGGGTCAAATATGGCCCCGCCCTGGGAGTCACATGGTTTATAAAGACTTATATAGAAAAAACTTTGAAAATCTTCTTGTACAAAACCACATAGCCTAGGGCTTTGATATTTGGTATGTAGCATCATCTAGTGGTCCTCTACCAAGATTGTTCAAATTATCCCCCTAGGGTCAAATATGGCCCCACCCCGGTGGTCCCATGTTTTACATAGACTTTTATAGGAAAAAAAGTTTAAAAATCTTCTTGTCTGAAACCACAACACTTAAACTTTTTATATTTGGTTTGTAGCATTGTCTTATGGTCCTCAACCAAAATTGTTCAAATTGTACCGGTTGGGTGAAAAGAGTCCCTGCCCTGGGGGTCCCAAGTTTTATATAGACTTATACAGAAAAAAGCTTTAAAAATCTTCTTGTCTGAAACCATACAACCTAGGCTTTTGATATTTGGTATGATGCATTGTATAGTAGTCCTCTACCAGAATTGTTTAAATTATGCCCCTGGGGTTAAAAGAGGCCCCGCCCTGGGGTCGCTTAGTTATTATGTGAGTTATATAGGAAAAATACTTAAAAAATCATCTGATCCTATTTCCAAGACTGTTTAATTATAATTACCTGATGACCCCAAGTAATATGATGACACTTGACTGTGACCTTGACCTACTGACCTACTTTCTTGTTTTTTAAGATACAGCCTTGAAATTTTGATGACATACACAGTTTTGCACACAAATTGTAAAACTGAATTTCATTGACCATGAATGTGACCTACTGACTTCCTTTATATTTTATCATCAGTTTGACATTTGAAACATGTAGCTTAAATTACTCAGGTGAGCGATCCAGGGTCATCATGACCCTCTTGTTTATCTGTAGTTGAAGCTGAAAAATCTAAATATGACCTTAATTATATTGTTGTGACTGAATACCTAACAGTGGCTTTGATTGCTTCATATTCCTCTTGACTTTTGTCTTTTATAGGTTCCAGATCAAACTTCAGAGCTGTTGAAACTTACAGAATGTTGGTATAACAATTTAGGGACTCGAACTTTTGACTACCTTGTGTCACTGGCTGATCAGCCGTTTCCAGATCTACGCATAGCTCTCCTTAGTTTTTACAATTCTCTGGCATTGCAACCTTGGAGCCAGGCTATAATGAACAGTCATCCGGGTTTTAGAGAATATCTTCTCAATCGTTCGACAGAGAAGACTAAAGAAGGAAAGGAGGGGAAATTTGCAATTATTTCAACTCTAGCAAATTCACCAACTTCTGCAGAGATTTTTGGACAGCCATATATTGTACAGTTAAAGGCTTATTGTAGCCAGGGACCATTTTATGTGCGAGCGCAGGCAGAAGTAGCCATGGAGGGAGACTCGTGATCAATTTTTTACTGGAGTTATTTGAGAAACTTGAAAAAAATGCCTCCTGTTAAATTACGCATTCTTGAATAAAACCTTCTTTGCTTTCATATTTTGCTGTGTTCTTGGCATGATTAGTTTCAACTTAATATTTATTTTAGCTTGAGTATTCGAAAAATAGATATCATGACTATTGCCCTTACCCATTTGTCTGTGTCAATATCCAGCTTTGGTTAAAGTAAGTATTTATATGCAAGCTGGTACAGTGAAACTTCTGAATACTGGATCTTTCAAAAACTGGAAACTTCTTAAAAATGCACGATTTTCTGGTTCCCAATTTTTCCTTTCTATTTTCTATATATATTTGTAACTTGTACTTCTCAATACGGGACCTTCATATTCTGAACACCGGACAATATTTAAAAAAGACTTTAGTGATTTCAATATAGTCTTACTTCCAGAAACTGCACAATACAGACAAGTAGATATTTGTTTGAATGCAAATCTATGTCTATGGTAAAATTTCATTGATGATTCCATTGTTTATAATTGAGCCGTGCCATGGGAAAACCAAAATAGTGGCTTTGCAACCAGTAACCGCGCAGTCTGGTCAGGATCCATGCTGTTCGCTAACAGTTTCTCTAATAACAATAGGCTTTGAAAGCAAACCGCATGGATCCTGACAGGTTGGTCTGGATCCATGCTGGTCGCAAAGCCACTGTGTTGGTTTTCTCATGGCACGGCTCAATTATCAGTGACTGATTACTTTGACAGCATATAAATCAAAGTGGCCTGTTGATCAAAGGATCAAATGCAGGATGAAGGTTGTGATATTTATAAAATGACTTTTCATTAAAGAAATGTTTAGCAGACTTAATTTGAATGTTTACATCAATCATTTCCTTGACTTTTAATAGCAGTATCCTTAAAGGCATGCATTTAGTTGAGAAATTAATTAACTAGTGTGAAAATTTAATTTTGGACAATAATCTAATTTTGTGATTGGTCCAACAGTTACACAAACTGCGTAACTCCAAAGCTGAATGCAGTAGGTAAAAAATGAGTAAACCCTTTAGAGTATAACATTTTACAACCATTCCATTATTTTCATACTTAAAAAGAATAAGGTGCCTTCAAAATGTCCTAATCCTGAACTGTACTTACGGGACAATATTAAGATAATTCATGAGTCTGAACTTGCTCTAAATTACAAAACACAGCTTGCGGTACACAGCTGTACTTGTCTGAATCACTCCGTACTTTCAAGTACCGGAAACTTAAAAAAATGGGCATTTCTTCTGGTCCCAAGGGTGTGCGGTTTTCGGAAGTTAAGTTGTATATCATTATTGGTATCCACTAATGGGAAAGCATTGCATTTGTTCAATGTGCTAATCTGACATCAAGTGCACAGGTTTCCATAACTCAGTGTTTTGCTTTTTAGCTCTACTAGTCAAAGAATAAGAAGAGCTATTCTACTCCTCACGGCGTCACTGTCACACCTTGTTACAAGTTTTTTGTACCGGTCCACATGTTGAGAAAAAGTTTTGAAATAAAGGTTTGAACTTTCAACACTTGTGTACCATCGTCATGTCCACTTTTTAGCAAGAGTACATAACTCTATCAAGGAGTTTGTATTAATTTTGGCACCTTTTAACTTACAAATATTGGTTAAATTTTTCGTATCAGTTCATATTTTGTGGAAACCGTTTTACATATGGCTTTGAAACTTTGACACTTGTTCATTATAAATGTCTCAATCAGTATGCAAGAGTTCACAACTCTGTCAAGTATTTTGGCTGAGTTATGGGCCTTTTTGGACTTTGAAATCAGTGTTTATACCAGTCCAGACTTCATCAAAACTGTTTTGACTTGTGGTTCTTTGAAACTTTGAACACTTGCTTATCATCATAATCTCCATCGACTTTGCAATTGGTTCAGTTTTCATACAAGTCCACATTTTGTCAAAACTGTTTGATATGTGGCTTTGAAACTTTGAACACTAAAGTCTTGTTTATTGTCAAATCTCCATCTGCATGCAAGTGTACGTAGTATTTTGACGGAATTACGGCCCTTTTTGGACTTGGAAATCAGTTAGATATTTCGTGCCAGTCTATATTTTGTCTAACCAGATTTTCATATGGCTTTGAAACTTTGACCATTTGTTTACTATCAAAGTCTACATAATTATTTAGGCAAGACTGCATAACAACAAGGACTTTTGCTCAGTTATGGCCCTTTAGGACATAGAAAAATTATTGAAGTTTTGCATATCATTCAATATTTATTCTAAACTATTTGATATGTGGCTTTGGTACTTTGAACATTTGCTTACCATCACGGTCAAACATCGCCATATAGTGCAATACTTATCCAGATCCATAAATACAGGTACATTGGTTGTCTTATCTATTTTTAACTCACCTGAGCAAAGCTGATGAAGAGCTATTGTGATAATGCTGTGTCCTTCGTGCCTGCGTACATGCATTCGTCCGTCCGACCGTCAACAACAAAAAAGATATCTCCAAATTAATAAATTAAAATACATAAATAAGTACAAAAGGAGCAACAACTCTGAGTCATAGAACTTCCCCCTCTTAAGACCAGATTACACCAAAAAAAGTCTGTTAAGTCGAAAATAAGGGACATAACTTCGCTGAAAAGCTGAACAGAGTCATGTGATATGTTTGTTTGTTTTTGGTTTTACGCCGTTTTTCAACAGTATTTCAGTTGTGTAACGGCTGGCTGTTAACCTAACCGGTGTTCCTGGATTCTGTACCAGTACAAACCTGTGCTCTGTAAGTTGCTGCCAACTTCCCCACATGAATCAAAGGTGGAGGATGAATGATGTCACTCACAATGTCTTGTATCACATCGTTATGGAGAACATACGCCCCGCCTGGGGATCGAACTCGCGACCCCGAGATACGTAGATCTGCACTTTACCTATTGAGCTGAGCGGGTGGACCATGGGATATGTCACCGTTAACAAGTGCGTTCAGTTTCAAGCCATTCCATCAAGCAGTTCCTGAGATACCAGCTTGTATACATATAAAAATTTAACCAAAAATAGTTCCATCAAAAAAGGGGTATAACTTTGTAAAAGAAGAGCTGTCTATTGACATTGTTAACTATGAGAAGAACTGATGTAAGTATGGGATCAAAATGTTACCACAGAAATTTAGACAAAAGAAGAACAAGAGGGTCATTGACCCTAAAGCGCTCATCTGTGTACAAGGCTTCAAATGTGTTGGGTTTCTTCTAAGTTTTTGTTGAGCTATATCAAATACACGTCACACACATTTTTTAATCTAGGGCAATAATTTGTGCAATAAGGATAGACATAACAAACATACCCAGAAATCTAAGTCAATTTGCTGGCTTATTGGCGAAATTGTCTCCCTTGAAAACAGCTTATCGAGTGTATCGATTAGCCAGTATCGGTCAATTTACGCCTATTGAAATATAGAAGGGAAAAAACTTTAACACATCAAATGACATCAAAAGCATTATCTGACAATATTTATTAAGTTATTGAAGTAATCTGCAATATTTGCACTTTCTTTCAATATAATTTTTAATAAAATAAGATATGATCTTCTTGCTTCCCTAAGCGTTTGAAATAAGTAACTATTTTTGATCCCGAGTTCTATTGATTTCTGTAGGAAATGACTGATTTTAAGCTTTCCATGGTGTTTTTAAATGATATATTCTCATATTTATACTCATCTCACAACATTTTAAGTTATTGAAGTAAACTAGAAAAGTTAATTTTTCTTTCAATGGGTTTATCTTTAAATTATTTTTATGTCTTTTGCTTCCCTAAACGTTTGAATATCACTGATTTTACTAATTTGGAAAATTTTGCCCTTCTTAGTACACGTGTACTGATGACACCGGATAAACAGGTACAAGTCTCTGAATTAGATATCGAATTCCGTGTTTGATGTCATTACTGTGTCAGATTAAATAAAAAAAATGTTATTTTGAATTACATGTTTAAATACAAAATATTTTATTTTTAATCAATTTAATACTAATTTTCTCCAACTCTACTAGAATTATTCATTGCATTAAAACGTAACATTCATAGCATGAAGTTGATTAGCATATAGAACTACATGTTCATAGTTAAGCTTGAATATTGTACGTGTCTGATATCATACTCCGAATATCAAGGCTCAAGCTGTTATTGATTCAGAGAAGATTTTCAAAGTTCCTTATATATAAGCCTATGGGAGAGATACCCCCACGCATTAATTTAAGTACATGTAAGGCACGGGCATGGCCTTTTTTGACCTTAGAGCAATAATTTTGACGAATCGGAATAATTTGAACAATTTTGCTAGAAAACAACGAAACGACCATATGAATAAAATTATTTTAAAATTGGGTTTTGTCCTAGCAGTTTCACACCAGTATTTTTTTATTTTAAGTTTCCACTATAAAGTACAAGGAAAAGTAATCACGCACTCTGATTGCCCTGATTTCTTTGTTTGTGCTTTTTTGACGAATCAAAATAATTGGAAGATGTTGTAAATTTCAACTATACACATGCAGGGAAAAGTGACCAAGCCCCCTGGCGACCATATTTTTGACGAATCAAAATAATTTTAACAATCTTCGTAGAGGGTCACACAAGGTTATTTTGTGTAAATTTAAGTTATTTTAAAACTGGACCAGAAGTTTCATACAAGAATATGTTTTAAATTTCCACTATATACATGCCACGCGGCCATGGTTTTTTTGTTTTTTTTTGACGAATCGGTATAATTTGAACAATAATCTTAGTAGAGGGTGACATAAGGACCATTTGTGTGAAATTATTTCAAAATCGGACCATCGGTTTATGAGGAGATGTCGTTTAGAGATGTTTCTATTTTTAGCTCTAATGGTTCCTACGGGCAACCAAGCGCAACAGTTTGAACAAATTTGGTAGATGAGCAACCAAGGAACATCCAGGCCAAGTTTCATCAAAATCTATCCAGTAGTTCTGGAGAGATCGGACGCCTTTACAAATTGATACTTATGTGGTCTCCCTATTGTTCTTTTAACCATCTAAGAGAAAAAATAACCACATAAGAGCTTACGGAATGAATGACATCAAAGAAAAAATGCATTTACCTATTGTTAGTATCCAAATGTTAGCATGTATAACACAGTTGTTAACGATGAACGGACACAGCGTGATCACAACAGCTCACCATAAGCACTTTGTGCTCAGGTGAGCTAATAAAATTTAAGGTAGTTAATCACAGGTTATCAGGTATTTGTAAAAGTTTATATTCGTCATATATTATATAGGTTGCGCATACTGAAATATCAATAAATCAAGTTTATATTTTGTCTTTCTAAAATAAAAAATTACTCAACAGTGTTTCTTTAAGTGTCCCAGTTACCCCATTTTACCCTATCACATTCTAGGTCATGAATACGCAAATACAGAGCGTAAATAGCAAAAAAAAAGTTGTAAAGACAGAACAATTAAAACTAATTATGACAAATGCTAGGTATTTCATAAAAACATCAAAGCATACAAATCCATACAACCTCAAATTATCATTTTTATCACACACAAAAGGAGAAATGTAGTACGAAAAAATTAAGCAATGTACAACCTATAAATAAGCCAAGAAAGTAAAAAGCCTTGAAAATAAAATCTATAAGAAGAACATTTAGAAGCAGAATGCAAACAAAATCATGTTTGATCAAGTCTTGTTCATGAGAGGTAATGGAAAGTGCAGCACCCCTCGTTCACTACTAATACTAGCAGCGACTTAAGAGAAATCTATTACATTGATACTGAATGGAGTCCGTGGTCCTAAAGGAACTGAAAATTCAACAACACTGAATCTAAGTATGGGAGAGTTTTTTACGGCCGCCGCAATGCACTTAAAGATTGCTGTTGAGATGGTTGATGCAAATAAGCACAATGGACTTCAAGAAAGTCAAAAAAGAGCAGGCAGGGCCAATGTAAAATAAAAACAGAAATCAGTAAATGAATAATACTGGCATGTATCATGCAAAAGCAGTAAGAAATGCATAAAATATGGTGGCACATTTCTGTTATGAGATAACTGAGTAGCTATTGCGTACGCAATAATGTAAAATAGGCCTATTCAGGAAATGTGTGCATTTTTTTTCTGAAAACATTTCAGTAGTTATGCCTGATATTTTCTAGATGTGATTTTTTAAAATCAATTTCCTGAAAATGTTTAAGCGCAAAATTTCCCAATGGTGCTTGAAACTGCCATGAGATGCTTTTACGCTATCATGATAATTTTTTACACTTTTAATATAACAGTTAGATCTACATGCGTTTTTGGGAAGGGCTGTACGCTGATGTTGAAATAACTCGTAGCCAAACCCTTTTGTTTTTTGTTGTGTGTTAAAAATGTATGTAATAGTGTGTGTAATATTGAAACAGAGAGCAATAAAATATGATTAAACTAAACAGGATTTTTTTCCGAAAACATTATTTCAATAAATCAATGATTTGTTCTAGATGTGCTTCTTTCTTGCAAGAAACTTCACGAAGGCTATATTAAAATGAACTTTTCAGAAAAGTTCCAAATATCAAGATAATTGCTGAAAGTATCGAAATAGCTATCTAGCTAATAAATGGTAGCTCACACAAAAGGTATTGATCAACGGGTAATTAATTTTACTGGTAATGTAACTTATCGCTAATAATGTAAATTTCCAGGACTGAGATAATATTTTAAAGAAAACTTCACGTTAAAAAGATAATCTCTTAAAGTTTTGTGATTGCTACTTAGCTAACCTGCCATAATTAAAAATAATTTAAATGAGTTTCAAGTTTTTTTTTCTTATGTTTGGCCCATATGGGCATCAACATTTACAATGTTCATGAAAGGCATGAAATACAATGCTAAAAGTAAATATTGTGAGATGAAGTATAATTATAGAATCTTAATTGCCCAGTGACAGGTAAAGCATATTATACAATTTTTTGTTAAACAGCTTTAAACTTATTAATACTGTGAGATTAAGTATCATTAGTTTATACATAATTTATTTTAGGTCGATTGTGAAGGAAGTTCTACAACTTATATTAATCACTCTCGATTTAGATGGTATCCATCGCCACGAGGGTATGAGAGAGAAGAGGCCAGTTTCCCTTTTAATGCTGAGCGCGCCAAGCAAGGGAGCTACTGGTACCATTTTTCACGTCTTTGGTATGATCGAACCCACGACCTCCCGCACTCGAAGCGGACGCTCTACCACTAGGCTATCGAGCTGTGATCGATCGAGGTGGTATCATTATAGAAGCTTGCCCAATGATAGTTTATAAAGCATATCATACAATGTAAAACAGCTTTAAACCTATTAATATTGTGAAATTAAGTATCATTATAGAATCTTGCACAATGATAGTTAAAGCATATTATACAATGTAAAATACGTTGAAACTTTCTAATACAATATGGAAAAATGAAATGTCATTCTAGAATTTTGCACAGTGACAGTTAAACTATCCACAGTAACATTTTTAAAACAAGAACATTTAAACATTCTGAGACTTATGTTCGTAAAAAAAAACCAAAAAAAAAAAAAAAAAAAAAAAAAAACCACATTGTCAAACTTTGAGCAACGGTTCATGGAAAATTCCGTACTTTTGGTACTACCTATACACGGGAAATATCACAGTCTTGTGTCACGTGACGTACAAAATGGCAGCGCCCATGTTCAATTTCAATGTTGGTGTTTTGGGACACGTTGACAGCGGTAAAACTAGCTTGTCAAAAACTCTCAGTACCACAGCTAGTACTGCAAGCTTTGACAAGAACCCGCAGAGCAAAGAACGTGGGATAACTCTTGATCTTGGCTTCTCTTCATTCCAAGTGGATCTCCCCACCCACCTGGTTCGTGAAGGGGAGCAAGGAGTTGTGCAATACACTCTAGTAGATTGCCCAGGACACGCTTCCTTAATAAAAACAATAATTGGAGGTATTTAGTTGTTTTCAGTTTGTCGGAGGAAAATTTCAACCATTCAGTATGATTATTCGGTGCTGCCTAATCTAGTCGAAATTATCTGACGCATGCTAGTCAAAATAATTCAACGTTTAAATTGTTTTATATTTGTGACAGACAATCTAAACGTCAAAACCTAAACCATATAAATTGTTGGCAGCGATGAAAATTTCATCGGAAGTTGCTTCAACTATTTTGGTCATTTGACGTGTTTGACGCGAGTGGGGATATATTGCCCATATATATGAAAAAAATATCTCAAAATTTCCTAGGAGCGCGTCAAATAAGTTGGACTAGATGCATGCATACAAGATACAAGAAACTTTATTTAACGTTGAATATTACATAACAAAAACATTAGCTTAAAGCTATTTCCCGACAAACAAAGGTAAAATAATAACAACTAAAAAATGGCAGTAAAGGAAAAGCATACGTTTAAAGCACAACTTAAAAAGATATGGGAGGTAACCCTGTTAATGTATATATATAATATTCCTGACATGGTTACTCCCCAGTTACACAAATAAGAAGAAATAAACATGCAAATAATAGATGCAAGTAAAAAACAAGTCAGTAGACATAAGAAAATAGTACATTTGTAGTCGACAGTCATGTAGTTTCATAAGTGTGAGACAAAAAACCTAGTTCCCCTTGTAGAGTAATTGTGTCCCAACCTACCGAATGAAAGGTGTAGATTGGGAAAAAGGGCTTAAGAGGGTCAATCACAGTGCCACTCCCGCATCTGTCATCTACAAAGTTATCACAAAAGGAGCAAATTGGTAAGGTGCAAAAAGAAAAAAAATTTAAGGGTAAAAAACTGTAGGCAGTAGGCAGTTGAAGTTAATGAACATGTGGCATATACAACAGCAAAAATGCTAAGCAAAGTTTCAGCAATGTAATATTTATTACAAGGGAGTTAAATGGTAATATTTATTTTATATGCTGATTGATGTACATTGTAATGTTGTGTTTTCTCAGTGAGATAAAATCCATATCACTTACTGCATATCTCTCATTGTAAATCATGCCAATCTACTTGTACATTGTGTAAAAAATATAAATTATATACTTAAAACAGGGTGAAAATTGTAGTCGTACTTTGTTCTTAATATGATATTTCTTGATTCAAATTATTTTACTTCTAAATGAGAATTTCATAGCGTTTTGCTGCAAGAAATAATATAAAATGGAACTTTATGTCATGTGTGTCTTTCCAATGTCACAACACGTCACGCATACCTGTCAAGACACACGCATTGCGCGTGTGTCACATGCATTTCGGCCCTGGATCAAGGTCACACGCATTTTAAAGAAATAAAGAAATAAATTGTTTTTTCGTAGAAAATTACTGAATCAAACCTGCGAGGCGACGTTGACATGGTGTTTTCATACCGTATAATACAGCTTTTACATTCATCGGTGCAATGTGTTATTTCTATCGCATGAATAAATGTCACAAAAAAAAAGTAAACATGGAGGGTCCTAGACTATTCAAAACCAGATCTATTTTGTGTTAAAAATCTAAATTTTCCATGTGAGGGTGTTTCCGGTTTTTATGGATCATCGCCCTCTAGACCCCAATGAGGGAAAACCTTCCCTTTGAACCCCGATCACACTCTTGGCCTTTGTGGAGCCTTGACAGCTATGCACGTCTGACTTCATGTCCGTGCACGTCTGACTTCATGTCCATTTACATGCATCTGTTTCCTGCGCTGAGATTAAAATTTGTTGTAAAATGCATATTTTAACGTAATTAAGCATAAAATGAAATGAAAATTTGTTTGTTTTTCCTGAATATGAAATATCTCACCTCAAAGTGAGAAAATTTTCACATTTTTACTTGCGCTACATGCTTAAAATTTTCTCACTTCTCTGCGAGATATATTCCATATTTACTCAAAACAAAGTTCAAACAAATATCCTCTATGAATGTTTAGAGGTCTAAATATCAGACTTTAAATGCTGATGGATACATGCACTGGTCAGTTTTCATATTAAAGATACCCCATTTTTTTGTCGTAGAAATTTTTAGCCAATTCTTAATCATTATCAGTTTGACTTGTGTGTTTCAGGTGCCCAGATTATTGATCTTATGCTTCTAGTTGTTGATGTTGTGAAAGGATTACAAACACAAACTGCTGAATGTCTCGTGATTGGTGAAATTACCTGCAACAAAATGATTGTTGTCCTTAATAAAGTGGATCTTTTACCGCCGGAAAAGAAGGACTCTATGATAGACAAGGTTTGTTTATAATTCTGACATCTTTGTGTTATGAATCTTCACTTTGATAAGTTACTGGGTTATTAGAAATATACTACTGTACAACTTCTCCAGAGTGGCCCTCTCTTGAGCAAAAACCTCTTTAAGAACAGCATCAAAATTTCCGTTAGCTGAAATATACTATCAAATTTACCCCTCCAGAACAACAACCTAGACATAACAGTCAATATTTGTATTTCCCAAAGGGTGTTGCTCTATACAGTGGTTGCACTGTATGTACTTGATAGAATCATTTCTATGCATCATATTGTAAAAACAGTTACATGATCATTTTTTGAACTTCATATATTTATACAAATACTGAATATTGTGATAAGTCATTAAGATTTATCTAAATTAATGGTTGTTAAAAAATTTATAATGTGATATGTTTATATTAATGATAGGTGGGGTGAAATTTTTCAGCATGTTCATTTTCATAATGTTTGGCATGGATGATGGAATGTGCCTTGCAGAAGTCATCAACAATGTAAATGTATCATTAAGTTTGTACCGCTGGTCATTTTCACAGTACCAGAGTTTTGTGGATTTTTGAAAGAGAAACAAACTGTCTGTGAAAGAGGCACTTTAAATTGTTCCAAACATTTATTTTCCAGATGAAGAAGAAAATGTTAAAGACCCTAGAGAGTACAAGATTTGCTGGAAGTCCTATAGTAGCTGTGGCTGCTAAACCAGGGGGTCCTGAGGTACAGTTGAATTTAAATTGCTCACGAAAATTTGGATTATTTGAATGCTAACCTTTTGCTGGAAGTTATTGTTAGGTCTCTGCAAAATTCCTATATAATCTATATGGTATGATGGCTTGAAAACAACCTATAATTCAAACAAATTTTGCCAGTCCAGTTAAGTTCCAAAGTGCCAAAGCTGAGTTTGTTTTTATTTTTCTGATAATAATGAACTTCCTTGGTGAATACAGAAATTCACACTGACTTATATTTTCGTAATTTTCTCGAATAATCATGAATATTTCCATGTAAAAAACTTTTCCACTGTAGAACAGTATAGTCAGTGATGATTTTATCATGTCGTATTTGTTTGATTGCTAACTAGTTATGATAATCACTTAATTTAATTGAAAGGGGCCTCCGTAGTTGAGTGGTTAAGGTCACTGACTTCAAATCACTTGCCCCACATCTATGTGTGTTCGAGCCTCACTCAGGGCGTAGAATTCTTCATGTAAGGAAGCCATCCGGCAGGCTTACGGGAGGTTGGTGGTTCTACCCAGGTGCCTGCTAATGATGAAATAATGCACGGAAGTTCATCTGGGGTCTTCCTCCACCATCAAAGCTGGAAAGTCGCCATATGACCTAAAATTTGTGTTGACGTTAAACCCAACAAATAAATCTAATTGAATGAGAATTTATGGTACTTTTGCTTAGTTTGGTAGTACTGAAATGCTAATATTTTCATTGCATTATTTTATCTTTATCTGTGACAGTCTCCGGAAACAGAAAGTATAGGTCTAACAGATCTGATAGACACCCTCAAGTCCAACACGTATATACCTCAGCGTGATGTCCAGGGTCCGTTCATCTTTTCAGTAGACCACTGTTTCAGTATTAGAGGTCAGGGGACTGTGATGACTGGGACAGCCCTCAGTGGGAGTGTGTCGGTCAATGATGTAAGTACCTTTATGTACATGTATATATCTATGTATATACACTCACTTGTAAGGTGTGATAAAGTACTGTAAAATCATTTAATTTCGTGGGCATGAAATTTCGTGGTTTTGGTCTAAACGGCAATTTCGTGGGAATATGAATTCCCTGGATTTCAACTTTTTAAACATAAAATGAATGGGTATTTTACTTGTTCGTTGGGATTAAATTTCGAGGAATGACTAAACCATGAAATCTACGAAAATTAGTCCCCCACGAATATAAATGATTTCACAGTATATAAAGAAGCAACTTTATTATAGGGAACCAGGGGACTGTTATTATAGTTGCGGTCCTCAGTGAAATGTGTGCAGCTTTAAGTCTAACCAGAACAGAAATTGTTTTGTCTTGTTTGTTTTGGGTTTTGTGCTTTTTTAGGTCACCTGTCACATAGTGACAAGGTGAGCTTTTGTGATCATCCTTCGTCCGTCGTCAGTCCGTGCGTGCGTCCGTCCGTCAACAATTTCTTGTCTGCACTATAGTGGTTTCATTTATGATTTTGTTTTAACCAAACTTGCACACAACTTGTATCACCATAAGATCTCGGTTCCTTTTTTGAACTGGCCAGATCCCATGATGGGTTTCAGAGTTATGGCCCCTGAAAGGGCCAAAATTAGCTATTTTGAGCTTGTCTGCACAATTGCAGCTTTATTTGTGATTTGATTTTTACCAAACTTGCACACAACTTGTTTCACCATAAGATCTTGATTCCTTTCTGGAACTTGCCAGATTCCATTATGGGTTCCAGAGTTTTGGCCCCTGAAAGGCCCAAAAATAGCTATTTTGACATTGTCTGCACAATAGCAGCTTCATTTATGATTTGATTTTAACCAAACTTGCACACAACTTGTATCACCATAAGATCTTGGTTCCTTTCTGGAACTGGCAAGATTCCATTATTGGTTCCAGAGCTATGGCCCCTGAAGGGGTCAAAATTAGCTATTTTGACCTTGTCTGCACAATAGCAGCTTCATTTATGATTTGATTTTAACCAAACTTGCACAAAACTTGTGTCACCATAAGATCTTGGTTCCTTTCTTGAACCGGCCAGATCCCATAATGGGTTCCAGAGTTATGGCCCCTGATAGGGCCGGAATTAGCTATTTTGACCTTGTCTGCACAATAGCAGCTTCATTTATGATTTGAATTTAATCAAACTTGCACAAAACTTGTGCCACCATAAGATCTCGATTCCTGTCTTGAACCGACCAGATCCCTTAATGGGTTCCAGAGTTATGGCCCCAGAAAGGGCCAAAATTGGCTATTTTGACCTTGTCTGCACAATAGCAGCTTCATTTATGTTTTGATTTTAACCAAACTTGCACACAACTTGTATCACCACAAGATCTTGGTTCCTTTTATGAACTGGCCAGATTTCTTCATGGGTTCCAGAGTTGTTGCCCCTTAAAGGTCCAAAATTGGCTATTTTGGCTTTTGCAGCCATATAGAGACTTCATTTACGGTTTTATTTAATACAAACTTCCAAAATATCTTCAACAAAAATAAATCTTGGATTCCATGACAAATCAGATCCAATCGTAGGTTCCAGAGTTATTTTATATCTAATTACCTCCCCTGATTGTAATAAATATGGATTTATATCTGTAAATACTTGCAGGACTTATTTGAAATTTCATTATTGTTATTAGTTGGACTGAGACAATTAGGGTAGATAACTATGTACTGATTTTATGTCAAATTACCTCCCTTTATTTCAAATTAAAATGAAGATACTGATCTGAAATTTCATTTATGTCAACAGGTTTATTTGGCAGATCCTTCTTTTGTTCACTTATAATATTTTTTTTTTAATTACTTCCCATTTACATTACTATAAATAGCTTATTTTTAGTAACTTTTTTATTATTGTCCGTAGGGAAAAACCAAGACCACTTTTCTGTGGTACAACATGGATGATACCTCCAATTTTTAGGTGTATTTTGACATATCTATACCTTGTAAGAATTTTTTTTCTTTTTGGTTAAATTTCTTCCCTTTGTTGTTCCTGTCCTTTGGATATTTTTTCTGAGGACCTTCTTGTCCTCAAGTGCAGTGATAACAGGTGAGCGATATAGGGCCATCATGGCCCTCTTGTTCAACAGTATTTTAGATATGTAATTGCAGGCAATTAACATTACCAGTGTTCCAGAATTCTGTACCAGTACAAACCTGTTCTACGCATGTAACTGCCAAGGTGAGCAAGCATGCTTGAGTGACTACCATTGCTCAAATGAGCCCTGCTGCTTGAATGAGTCTGTATGCTCAGGTTTAAAGCCTGGGTGCTTAAAATGTTTCACTGTTACATCTTGTTTTCTAGACTATAGAGATTCCAGCAATGAAAGTAACAAAGAAAGTCAAGTCAATGCAGATGTTTAGGAAACCAGTAGAAAAAGTGGTTCAGGTAATGTTTAAAGGTTTTTTCTTCCATTTGTATCTTTAAAAAATATTTTTGAATTTTCCCATGCATAAACAAAATATTGTATAAGTATTTCATTCATTGGAAGACAGAAAAGAAAATACGAAAGGGAGAACAGAACTGCTGCAGATTATAGTGCATATGAAAAGAAAGAATTGTACATTGATTGTTGCCAAAAGATGAATGTTTACATTGATTGTTGCCAAAAGATGAATGTTTACATTGATTGTTGCCAAAAGATGAATGTTTACATTGATTGTTGCCAAAAGATGGACCTTTACAAGTTACATTCATTGTTTTGGAAAGATAAACCCCTTTAGTAATTGCTGAGAAATGAGTCCATTAAATTTATTGCTGCAGAAAAATAGTCCTGTACATTTACATTGCTGCAAAATGATCATCACAAACATTGACTGCTCCAGAGCATTGAGTACCGCCAAATGATAATCCAGTTCATCGACTACACCCAAGAGATACGCACAGACATTGATTGCTGCCAAAAGATAGACCTATACGCTACTTATTTCCAAAAGTTAGACACAGTGATTTCTGGACTGTATAGTATTGTTTTGCAAGCCTTATGTCCTTGATCTCTACAAGCTGTCTAGCCTCATTAATGTAGCATTGCCTAATGAAACATTCATACATATTTCAGGGTGACAGAGCTGGTATCTGTGTGACCCAGTTTGACCCAAAGTTGCTGGAAAGAGGGACCATTTGTACCCCTGGAGCTCTACCAACCATAGAAGCTGCAGTTATTTCTGTTCAAAAGATACCTTATTACAAAGTTAGTACTATTTCATCTGTTCATTTTATTAACTAGAACTATCAGTTAAAAACTTAAAATATACAAGGAAAAATTCTTTTAAAGTATAGAAGTTACAGTCAAGGTTGTATTAAGCAACCAGCCTAAAGCAAATGCCTGCTCAATACAGGAGGCCACTATTAGGTAGGTTCAGCTTCAGCCATATGCATACTTTTAGCAACCTTTACTAGAATGTTCTAGACGTTCTGTTCTGTATTAAAGGAACATGCCTCTGAATGAACCAAAGTTTATAGTGCTTTTTATGCCCCCGAAGGGAGGCATATTAGTTTTCAACTGTCAGTCTGTTTGATCGTTAGTTAGTTTGATCGTTCGTTTGTCACAACGTTAACTTTTTGCATGAAGGCACTTTACTCACGAACCACTGCACCCAGGACCTTCAAACTTCACATGCTGATAGTACTTATTGAGTACACCACCCCTACTGACTTTGAGGTCACCAGGTCAAAGGTCACAGGGGCCAACCTTAACTTTTTGCATGAAGGCATTTTACATGCGAACCACTTCACCCAGGACCTTCAAACTTCACATGCTGATAGTACTTATTGAGTACATCACCCCTACTGACTTTGGGGTCACCAGGTCAAAGGTCAAGGTGCTGCGGGGGCATTTGTCACCATTAGTGACAGCTGTTGTTTTTTTTATATAAAATGGATAGCTATTGGTACTAGATTTCATAAATTATTAACAAAAATATATGTTAAAATTGTAATGAGTATGAGATAAAGAAAAGCTAAATCCCACCTTTCTGTCATGTGACTAACACTCTTGAAAGATTTTATGCATATTTACCACTTTCACAAATGTTATAAGTAAATGCTGTCTAGGACATAATGGTCACTATACTTTTTACTTTCTACTGCAATAAACTGAAAGTGTTTCCAAAATTATGAAAAAAATAACAAAAATCTCAAAGCATGTCTATGAAAATCTTCACAGCTTGTATTTAAAATATGAGAAAAAAATTGACCATACATAGAAGTGTTTTGATAGAGAATAATGACTTTTTATCCAGATGGTCATAAGTTTGATTTCTGTCTGGCATAAAATAATCATTGATAGAAAATATAATATTGTTGTCTTTACTTGTCCCCTTTTTGACCACAGGTTTGAAATCAGGGCAAAAAATCATAAAACTTCGAAAATATGAAAATGGGTTAATACGTTTTGCAATTGTATTCAAAATTAAAAAGGAATTGTTCATAATTTGCATATGTATACTTATATGACAATGTAAGATTGTGGATTTCTCTGTAATGGAAAATTTAAAAAATAGCAATTTCAAACATTTTTTCAGGGCAGTATCACCTCAAAAGCAAAGTTTCATATTACGACGGGTCATGATACTGTGATGGGACGATTGACATTCTTTGGTCTCTATGACAAAAAAGAGTTAGAGTCGCTAGAAAGTCAGACTGCTCAAATAAAAATCAGCGATGAAAACTCCCTTGATCTTTCAAAGGAATATCTGTACCAGGAGGAATTGATTTCGAAAAGCTCTAAAAATAAAGGTGATTCAGCCGAGGGCGGAGACGATAATAAAATACCTGTAAGACAGTATGCTCTAGTCCAGTTTGAGAAACCGGTCACATGTCAAAATTCAGCGTTAGTGATTGGTTCAAAACTCGATACAGATATTCATGCAAACATTTGTCGGATAGCGTTCCATGGAAAACTGCTCTTGGGAATGTCCGACCCAAAATATGTGGAAACTGTGTTACCAAAGATAAAAGTTTACAAGACAAAAGTGAAAGAAGGATTAGTAGAGCGGGTGATGGATGAATACACTGTGATAGGGAAGAACATGTTCAAGAAAGAGACAAATATAGCTACGTTCACCAATCTCAAGATCATGTTGTCGACGGGTGAGGCGGGAGTGATAGAGGGAGGATTTGGGCAGAGCGGAAAAATAAAAATAAGAATCCCAGGTAAAAACTTAATCTATAAACATTTTTTTTCTCTTTTTATTGCTTTAGGCAAGTCTTCAGATCGATACAAGTTTCATGTTTTAAGATAGAATTTGTTTAAACATTTTATATGTAAGATTGAATCTACATGTTCATAAGAATATATTTTGGAAATGTAAAAAATGTTGAAAACATAATATGTTTATAATATTAGCTGCTAAAAGTTGGCCCGCTCACTTGTTCTGCTCAAACAGGGAGTAAGCAGATCTACAAACCACAGTGTTGTGAGTTTAAATGATCCCTCGATGAGGCATATCTTCTTGACGATTGATAAAAGACATTGTGTCTGAAATATCTCATCGTCCACCTCAGATTCATGTGGAGAAGTTGACAGTTGCTTGTTAAACAAGTAAATACTTGGTCAAAATCCAGGAACACCAGTTAAGCTAACTGCCATTCTACAACCGAAATACTGTTAAAAAAGGGCATTAACCCAATACAAGCAAACAAATAAACAAAAACACATTGATTACAATTTAGAAAATTCTTGTGCGCTATATTCTCTTGGTTCCTTATATAAGCTAACAATGTAATACTACATGTATGTAGATTTGCATTCTCAGTGTAATGTCTTGTAGTAAAGCAATTTTTAAAGAAAATCTTCCAATTTTTTTAGTCGTGTTGCATATTCATTGTTTTTTTCCTTACATGTGTGGTTATTTAACCTTATATATACATTCAGTACTGTTTATACATATACATATAAACATATTTATTCTAAGTATAACTTTTACTGTTGATTACTTTTCTAGGATATATATCCTTGAAATAATTTGTCAAAATATTGAAAGTGAAATGAAGATGATAAAGCTTAGGTTGCAGTAACTTAATAATTTTTATATTTTTACACCCAAGTTACATCTGAATGTTTACACTAATATAAAATTAGGAACATTGCAGATTTTTATTTTTTTCTGAATCCTAGGTGGACTGCCAGCAGAAACTGTGAAGAGATATTCTGGTGGGAAGAAGAAGTCAAAGGGAAAAGGAAATGAAGAGTCGGCCAATCAGGATGAAGATACATCTGACAGAGAACCAATCAAAATTCTTCTTACATTTAAAAGATACATTTATGATCCAGAGAAGAAAATGAAACAAACCTGATGAAGGCCAGCAATAAATGCATTGAAAAGTCATTTCAGTGCCATTCTTCCATCAGAAAGCATAGCAAATTCACAGACCAGAATTTCCCTTTATACTTCTACACTTGAAACAAATGTTCTAACGCTTGTTAATTTGCCAATATTTTAGATAATCAATTTTTTTTTAAATTAGGCATATTTGAAGGGAGATATGTTGTTAATGCTATTGGAAAATTAAAAAAAATATGCCAGCATCTGATTTTATTCATTACCTCATTTCAACCTTTGTCCCATTTTTTCGAGCCCACTTGCAGTGAGCTTGATTTAGTTGTCACTTTTGGAGGGTCAGTGCATGTGCGTGCGTCCGTGCATCCATCTGGACCGTAACTTTGACATGTATGGACCAATCTTGTTTATATTTGGCATGAATGTTGGAGTGTCATGCGTAAACGCCATGTTCCTATGTCAAAGGTCAATGTCACAGTTGGAGGTCGAAGGTCAAATTGAAGTTTGTCTGGAGCATTTCTTCTTCTTGTATGGTGGAATCTTGATGTAACGTGGCGTGAATGTTCACAGATATGAGACAGAGTGTCTTGCACAAGAACCAGGCCCCAATTTCACAAAAAAACTTATAATAAGTATTTGCATAAATAAGTCTGTTATTTCAAGTGCTTCTTTTTGCCCTTTATATGTTTTCAATCTTGACTTTTTCATCTGTAACAGGACAGTATATGACTGTTTCATAGATCAAAACACAACAATTCTGAATTTTACTTAAAACTAAGTATAGAAATAAGAAATACGCTAAAGCAAATACTTAAGTTCATTATAGAAGTATCATATTTGCACGACCAAATAAGTATTGTGGACAGATACTACTAACCATAGTATAAGTTATCTATAAACACATTGTTATAGAAAAAAATCAACATTAAATAACAATAACTTAAGCAATAGCACGATTTTTAAATAACAGACTTTACTAAGTAATTACTTAAGTTTTTTCGTGATATTGGGGCCAGGTCCCAAGGTGTAAGGTCATTGTCTTGTCATATCTAGGTAGAGCATTAATTTAATTTGATTTTTAACCATATTCTGATGAAATATCAATACATGTTTTTGTTGATAAAATGTGTGTAAAGAAAGTTTGTTCTGGTGAAGCAGACTGCTGTCTTATATGACTTGGATTTAAATGACAACATGAGGGCTGTAGTGGATTAAGTTGCTCACCTAAAATTGACTGTTTTACATTTATGTATCACACACTGAATTCTGAATGGTAGCAACACCACAGTGTTTAGTACAGAAACAAAAATCTTGAAACAGATTATTAGCATGATTAGTGCACCAATTTGAATAAATTTGAGAGAGGTCCTTACAAGGCTGCTTTGATGAAACTAAATAAAGATCCACAAGAAAATGTCATTTCAATATATTTCTGTTTTCAGCTAAAATGTTCCCTAAAAATGGGTCAAGCGCACTCATTTGAAGAAATTTAACAGAGGACTTTATTAGAAATCTACAGGCCAACTTTGATGAAGGTCCATCAGGTGGTTAATAAACAGAAGTTTTTTCAAAAGCCAACGACCCCTTTTAGTGTCAGAGTGCAGCCATAATAATTTTGCAGAATACCTTATTATTATCCTACAGACAACATTAAATTTCTAATAATGATGCGTCAAGCATTTCATGAAACAATACTTGTTTTATGTATTTGAGCCGCGCCATGAAAAAACCAACATAGTGCATTTGCGACCAGCATTGACCCAGACCAGCCTGCACATCAACACGGTCCGGTCAGGATATATGCTGTTCGCTTTCAACATTGCTGTTCGCAGATGCACAGGCTGGTCTGGATCCATGCTGGTCGCAAATGCACCATGTTGGTTTTCTCATAGTGCAGCTCATTTTCTTTTTTAAGCTCTTCTGTGAAAAAAATTTGGAGAATATTTTTTTATATACATGTTAGAATTATGCTATGAACTAAGTTTAATGGAGATTAATCAGAGGTTCATGAAAGTTTTTTTTTTTATATTATTTGTTCTAATAGCCCCTAAAAGGGATCAAGTGCATTCATTCGAACAACTTTGAGAGAGGAACTTGTAATGTTGCTACAGGCCATGCTTGGTGTAAATCTTACCAGTAGTTTTAGAGGAGATGTTGATGTAAATTATGGATACTGTACAGTCCACTTATTCTAATAGCTGACACTGAGCCTTTGGAAATGACCAGTTGGAATGAACTTTCCTTACATCCATTTGTCATTCTCTTGTTTTGTGAAAGAAAACTTTTTTGTTTATTTTTTGTGACTTTGGAAGAGGTTATAAAATGAATGAAATTATGTCTGTGCATTTTTAAAAATTTCTGTTTTTTTTTCACAGTATAATATTCCTAAGAATGTGACAAAATTGTGTTAGAAAATATGTTATGTTTGTTTTTAATGTTTGTTTCAGAAAGTCTAAGTTTTAAGTTGGATATCAAAGCTGATATACCTGTGTAATTGTTGAAATATATATTTTATTGTGTACTGTACAAAGTATAGCTGAATTACTTTTATTTTGTGTCAGATTTCTGTAGCGAGTCTGAAACTTTTGACAGTTTACTGCGTATTTTCCTGACTAAAATAGTTCTGTTTTAGGTAAAAAAAATCTTAAAATGTTTTGAATCACCTTTAAAATTTATTTTATTGCAGTCACAAACTGAAAGAAGGCTTTTCTAAATTCCAAATAATTTTACATTAGTCTGGATTGCTTGCTTTAATGACCAAAGAGAAAATGTCGTTTAATCGAGTGCTTCTTGGTGTTGGTGTTATTTTTGTCTTTAAAAATCTAGAAATCATGTGTTTTTAGCTCACCTGTCACAACATGACAAGGTGAGCTTTTGTGATCGCGCTGTGTCCGTCGTCCGTCCGTGCGTCTGTAAACTTTTGCTTGTGACCACTCTAGAGGTCACATTTTTCATGGGATCTTTATGAAAGTTGGTCAGAATGTTCATCTTGATGATATCTAGGTCAAGTTCGAAACTGGGTCACGTGCCATCAAAAACTAGGTCAGTAGGTCTAAAAATAGAAAAACCTTGTGACCTCTCTAGAGGCCATATATTTCATAAGATCTTCATGAAAATTGGTCAGAATGTTCACCTTGATGATATCTAGGTCAGATTCGAAACTGGGTCACGTGGGTTCAAAAACTAGGTCAGTAGGTCTAAAAATAGAAAAACCTTGTGACCTCTCTAGAGGCCATATTTTTCATGAGATCTTCATGAATATTGGTCAGAATGTTTACCTTGATGATATCTAGGTCAAGTTCGAAACTGGGTCACGTAGGGTCAAAAACTAGGTCAGTAGGTCTAAAAATAGAAAATCCTTGTGACCTCTCTAGAGGCCATATTTCTCAATGGATCTTCATGAAAATTGGTCAGAATGTTCATCTTGATGATATCTAGGTCAAGTTCGAAACTGGGCACGTGGGGTTAAAAACTAGGTCAGTAGATCTAAAAATAGAAAAACCTTGTGACCTCTCTAGAGGCGATATTTTTCAATGGATCTTCATGAAAATTGGTCAGAGTGTTTACCTTGAAGATATCTAGGTCAAGTTCGAAACTGGGCACGTGGGGTTAAAAACTAGGTCAGTAGATCTAAAAATAGAAAAACCTTGTGACCTCTCTAGAGGCCATATTTTTCATGAGATCTTCATGAATATTGGTCAGAATGTTCACCTTGATGATACCTAAGTAAAGTTCGAAACTGGGTCACGTGGGGTCAAAAACTAGGTCAGTAGGTCTAAAAATAGAAAAAACCTTGTGACCTCTCTAGAGGCCATATTTCTCAACGGTTCTTCATGAAAATTGGTGAGAATGTTCACCTTGATATTTAGGTCAGGTTCGTAACTGGGTCATGTGCGGTCAAAAACTAGGTCAGTAGGTCGAAAAATTGAAAAACCTTGTGACCTCTCTAGAGGCCATATTTTTCACGAGATCTTCATGAAAATTGGTGAGAATGTTCACCTTGATGATATCTAGGTCAAGTTTAAAAGTGGGTCACGTGCCTTCAAAAACTAGGTCATTAGGTCAAATAATAGAAAAACCTTGTGACCTCTCTAGAGGCCATTTTTTTCAATGGATCTTCATGAAAATTGGTCAGTTTTTTTTTTCTTGATGATATCTAGGTCACATGTGCTCAAAAAGTAGGTCACTATGTCAAGTAATAGAAATAACGATGTCATACTCAGTTCAACACTGGGTCATGTGGGGATAGGTGAGCGATTCAGGACCATCATGGTCCTCTTGTTTATATCTGTGGTTATAGTGACACTAGCCCAGAAAGGAATGTACATGTACATTGTATCAAAAAATACAAATAAAATTAAATTCAAAATTTTCATTTTCATTTTCTGAGATGCTCCAAGTTCAAAACACTGTAGTCTGAAACACTTTAGTTCCACACATTCATAATACACTTGTAAAACCATGGATGGAACCGCTTGCCTCATAGGTGCAAGCCCCACTTGGGTCATTCATTATGTGTTGGCATATTTCAGCTAGCTTGAAGGATGGTGGCTCTACTCGCATACCCATCCAATCCAGTTGTATATTTACACTGAGGCACAGTAAGGTTTATTCTTTTCAGAAATGGTTGAAGGTTGTTCTGCAATTTTGAAACATATTTTCTACAAAGTAGAATTTTATGAAACCATGATTTCCAAGCTTTATGGGAATTCAGCTTCTAAAAATTTAAATAAAAAAAACTCAGTTGTGTTAACTTCGTGTTTTTCATTTTGTTGGACCAATTTGAAGTCCTCTACTATTTTTCAAGATGGGCCTCATTGGAAGAATCGCTCTTTTGATGACATTTTCGCAATGTAGAGTTATGTTAAATATAAAATTTTCAGAGTTGTATGTTTACCCATTTTCAGTCACATGGCTGAATAAAATTTATAAGCATGAAAGCTTAAATTTACTACTAGTATTCACCATGTATGAGTTGAGAGTCCTTTTTCTGCTGCTTATCTTACGTCATAATTTTGAGTTATTTTGCACAATATGATGGACTATTTGAAGCCCTTTCCCCTAACATAAGTTATACAAAAGCTTTTTAACAAAATTTTCTAATTTTAAAATTGTGTGATTTTGCTAAATTGAATGCTAGAGTTATGAAACTTACCCTGTGAGGTTATCTTATAATGCCAGTGACATATGGAGAATCGGAAAACATATGGTAAAGTAATTCCTGAGAAACTTGCTTTCTGTCATCCAAAACTTTGTTCAAAAGGGACATTATTTTGACAAAATAAAAACTAGAGTTATGTAACTTGTCCTGGGAGGTCACCTCATTACGCCAAAGACATGTGTGAAGTTTGAAATGTATCTTCGATATTAAAGATCTTGAAAAATGTGTGACTTTATACACTTTTTGGATATTCAAATATTCTAAAAAGATACATGAGCCGCATCATGAGAAAACCAACATGGTGGCTTTGCGGCGAGCATGAATCCAAATCAGCCTGTGCATCCGGGTGGTCTGGACAGGATCCATACTGTTTGCTTTCAAAGCCTATTGCAATTAGAGAGATCGTTAGTGAACAGTATGGATCCTGACCAGACTGCGCTGATGGAAAGGCTGGTCTGGATTCATGCTGGTCGCAAACACGCTATGTTGGTTTTCTCAGGGCGTGGCTCAAATACCCTTGAAGCTTTTAGGGAGTAAAATTTCACAAAACATTATACGCTACCTTTAAATTTGGCTTCTGTGTTTAAAGCAGCATGCCTTCAGATTGTTCGACAATAAAAAAGAAAACATTCTTTTTTAGGTATCTTGAAATAAATGCAATAATTCTTAAGAAGGCTTTAAAACTTAATTACAAACCTTACGTTACGGAAACACATTGAGAATTTGCTGTTTTTACTACTTTTTACAATGAAAATCAGAAAGCGTTTTTTGCGCTTTTACCCTAGGTAAACTGTCTCGATTATAAATATCTATATTTTGAAGTCATTATTCACTACTTCAGCTATAGCGCTATTTGTTACAACAACGGAAAAATGTCTTTATTGCCGCGGCAGTCTGGGGTTCGACTCCCAGCGCGTTCATATTTTTTTTTTTTATTTGGAACTTTAAAAATATTTTAGAAACAAATATTCATAATATGACCAAATTTCAATTTGAAAGATTATTTTTTAGCGAAATCTGGAGGCATGCTGCTTTAAGTAGTTAAGGTCCCCGACTTCAAATCATGTGGCTCTCACTGATGCGAGTTCGAGCTGAACTCGGGGTGTTGAATTTTCATGTGTGGAAACCAACCAGCTGGCTTACAGAAGGTCAGTGGTTCTACCAAAGTGCCTGCCTATGATGAAATAATGCCAGGAGGGCACCAGGGGTTTTCCTCCACTATCGAAGCTGGAAAGTCGCCATATGACCTATAGCTGTGTCGGTGCAACATTAAACACAACTAAACAAAAACAAAAAATATTTTTTATTAAACTTGAAAGAAAAGAAAACACAACATAAAACTATGTTCAATAATTTTATTTCCTCCGAAATATTTACTTCAATGATTCAAATGGTTGAAATTTTTTCTTAAATAAAAATATCACAAGTAACGTTTAAAACTACATGACAAAATGTAACACTTTTAAATCATGATTTTGTGACAAAACAAGACATACCAAGTGCATAAGATTTAAAAATATATAAATTTTGCCAAAATAAAATCACCTTTTGCTTGAGAATTTCTATAAGTATAAGACTTGTAAGATTGCGAAATCATTTTAATATGGTGGGTTAATTTTTGTGCATTTTCATGAGTCTGCAGAATTAAATTCCAATGAACAAGTAAAATTTTTACTCACTTTATATTCAAAATTTGAAATCCATGAATTCATATCCCCATGAAATGACCCTTTTGTTCCAAACTTCAAAATTCTAGGCCCGTGAAATCAAATAATTTTACAGTAAAACAATCATCAAAGATACATTGAGAGCATTGTACAGATATATGAGCCGTGCCATGAGAAAACCAACATAGTGGGTATGCGACCAGCATGGATCCAGACCAGCCTGCGCATCCGCGCAGTCTGGTCAGGCTCCATGCTGTTCGCTTTTAAAGCCTATTGGAATTGGAGAAACTGTTAGCGAACAGCATGGATCCTGACCAGACTGCGCGGATGCGCAGGCTGGTCTGGATCCTTGCTGGTCGCATACCCACTATGTTGGTTTTCTCATGGCACGGCTCATATTACAGTTGCATTCCTAAATCTATCTTGCATATCTCTGGTCCATACAGGTAAAAGAATACTTATCACTTTTAATGTTTTTGAGACTACTGCTGTTTATTTTTTATAGATATTAGATTACAGATTAAAAATAATGAAAATTCACTTGTATGTCAGACTGATAAGTTAGCGAGCTAAAAGATGACTTTACTTTGGCACTGGTCCCTCTTCAGAATCTTTTTTAAACTGTATTCTTTTTCAACATTATTATTTCTACATTATATGTCTATTTATATACATGAACATATATTTTCAATGCATATATCAGTTAAATCACACAGAAAATAGATAACTAAAGTTCAAAACCTTTTTTAAATTGTACCCCCCCTCTTTCCCGACTCCCCCCCCCCCCCACCCCCCAAAAAATAATCATTTTTTTTTTATATTTTTAATAATAATAAAAAAAAATACATAGATCATTACATGAAAATATTTTATCCCTATACATTCTGTTTTTATTCTAAAAAGGCATGAAAATTATATGCTAAAAATCCTCCAAACTGAAAAAAAAATTTTTGTGGACCTAAATTCTTTCCTGCTTTATTTCATTAGAAAAATATCGGTGTAGAGGATACCATCTTTTCCAAAACCAAACAACTTTTCAGACCCAAACTCTGTACAGCAACTCAAAATTACCTCTGAATTAAGATCGATCTTAATGGAAATCTGACTTTTGACACTTGCCTTTTATAACAACAATTTGTCTGTTCTTTGTCTGCTTTGGGTTTAATTCTGTTTTTCAACAGTATTTCAGTTATGCAATGGCTGGCAGTTAAGCTAACCAGTGTTCTGTACCAGTACAAACCTGTTATCTGCCAACTTCCCCACATGAATCAAAGGTGGAGTAGAATGATTTCAGATACAATGTCTTATCAAATTGTCTTGAGAATCTAACTTTTAACCCCAGGATCCATACTCTCCCTACTGGGCTAAGCAGACATTCACAGAAATACGCTTAAATGGATAGTCATATAAATGATAAAGCATCTAATTCATGTAGATTAATTTTAGTTGACTTTTCAGTACTATTTTGCTACATATCATGTATTCTAAAGGCAAAACTCATCAAAACTTAACTTTAGTCTGGCAGCTGTTCATTTCAGAGGGATTTCAATGTCACATATTACTTCAGTGTACAAAAACTATTTCAGCTATCTCAAACATAACATTCAAGCAAAATTTTATGTGTGACTCTACAGTACAATGCATGGCACAATGTAGATTTTAATCATAATAGACTTCAAGTTTCTTATAAAGAATAAATCTTATCTGAACATTCAACCACTCAGATCATTTGTGACATCAACCATTCAAAAACACAAATTCTTTTGTTTCAGTTAATATAATTTATGTGTTTCCCTCTGGAACTAATGCTGAAAGCAAACATCCATATAGATTGAGTCTGAAACAAAATATGTCAATACTGCTTCATTTTAACTGAAAGGTGATAGGATATATATCATTTGCCCATAGGGCAAAGAGGTTGCTTCTTGAAGGCAAACATTTGTACCAAGTTTCTTGAAAATCTTTTTTGGGGTATACAAGAACCAGAGTGGACATGAAATACTACCTATCTGACCTTTGTTATAACCAGACAACCTTGAACTTATATGACTGAAAGATGCAATCTACACATTGTCTGTCTATGGTAAGTAAACATGTGTGCTTAATTATTAGAAAATCCTTCAATAGGTGTAAAAAAATTAAGAAGCTGACACAGTTTTGAAACAAATAGATGGACAGAAAAACCCAAAACAAAATTATGAACAGACATAATTTTATACTTTTCTTAATTTACTTTAAGTTTGATCAATGAGACTTAATAAAGTTTAGTGTAACAAACATAGGTCAGTTAAAAAAATCAAAATCAAAATGCACTTCTTCAGCAACCATGAGCTTTATATGACAGTAATAAAACAAAAATGGCACTTTTTAATTTGTGACATTTCTCATTTCTCAACCATAAAAATACCAATACAACATAATACAATTTATATTTTGTAATAATTGTAATAGATACTTCAATAACAGGTTTTAAGAATAGATGTATTGAAAAATATGCATGGGTTCTGAAGTGGACATACAGTATTGCTCAAATTTAGGAGCAGAAATATTACAGAACTCCTTCGATTAAATTGCAATATAAGTCTGTGCTATTAACTGGTCTATTGTTCAACACCAAATTTTTCCGGGCCGAAATTAAAATCTTGAAATACAGCATTATGAATTATTTCTGATGTCATGTAAAAAAATACACACTGTTTTTGAACAGCATGCCATCCAGTACATATTTTCCAATACAACATTGATAATATTTTCATCGCATACACTTTTACACTGAATGTATAATACCCCAGTCAAACATACGGCGCGAATAGCTATGTCTAGCCACGGATAGAAAGGTAGTAATCCGTATCGATCCATACCAGAGCCATATGGACTGGTACGAGTTGATACGGATTACTACTTTAAGGAACGACTCAGGTACGGAGTGATACAGATAACTACATTTCTATTCATGGCTAGACGTAGCTTTCCGCGCCACGTGTGACTGGGGTATTACACAGTAAAAATCTGTCACACAACAATCATTATAAAATATAACATCTTAATAATACGGGAAAATAGTCATGTCAACAGGATTGTAGAATATTTCATAATTTTTTTAAACTTCATGAATATCGAATACACACAGAAATTAATGGTGATATGTATATTGTAGTCTCCTGATGACAGTATACTGATTAAGCTGTAACGAAGGCAATTACGCAATTCTAGAAGCAATTTACTGACTGTAAGAAATCTATAAAAAAAGCACACAGAGGCTCTGTTTATTTATCTAATACCGGTTTATTGTCATTTTTAATATTATTTATATCAGGTGAAAGAAGTTAGTTATCCCACTGTTTGATCAACATATTCCATAAGTTTTTTCTTCTTCCTGAATTCTCATTAAATATAAGGTAATACCATTGATATAATTATCATTCTAAAAAATCTCTGTGAGTGGTGATCATGGGTGATAGGAACTTGTTAAATTTTCAAAACACCTTAATTAGTTTTGAACTAATCATCAAAACAACAATTTTTGAGGGTTTTTTTTTTTTTTTTTTGCACACAAAAAGAATCAGTATCAACTTCATTTGTATATTAATTCTTATTAAACACTCTGGATAGTTAAGCTGGCATAAAAGCAACATTTCCATGCAATTGTCTGGTAAAATTTTGTGGGTTTTTTTTTTCAAATTGTGATTTGGCCCGATTTTTACACTTGGAAAATACATATTTGATGATAATATTCACATTATAACTTATAATTTTATAGATCTAAGAAATATAAAAAGATCCTACTACCATACTTGGAGACCTTTAAAATGATGTACAGATTAAATCTTGACCTTTCAAAATAAAACCTCAATTTAAGTAAAACACTGATACAGATTACACGAGGATTACATGGCTCAAACAGTAACCAGAGTATCCTGCAGTAGTACTAACTCGTGCACCACTGTTACTGTTAATTTCCTTTGATCAAATTGTGATGGTAAACAAATGGGTCAATCATGATTGAGCTTACAACTGTACAGTTGGTGCTAAATATGAAAAACTATTTCCTGTTTTTTTAATAAGATTTAGAATAATTGCATTGAAGTCAGTTAAAAAAAAATTCAGTGGAATGTATATTTTTCATTTTGTTTACTTTGAAGAATTACTTCAAATTGAATTCACACTTATAATTTGTTTAAAAGTGCTCTATTGTCACATACATTGACAAAACATACAATTATAAAGTAAAAAAACACACTGAAATAAATAAACATAGCTACATAATATTAGCTGTGTGTAAAATACATATGCACCACATAGTCAGAAGTAACTGGTGTGTAATATTCTGTAACCTTGACCTTATTCTCCAAAAAGGTATTAGGTCATTCTACTGAAGACAAACAATCATGTTATGCAGTTTTATGACTGTAGACCCAAAAGTTCTCCAGCAATTGATCAGAAACCAAGTTTTTGTCTCGATGTCACTGTGACCTTCATCTTTGACGAAATGTCCCTTTAAACAGTCATCTTCTCATCATAGACAATCAACCAAGAAGATTTTACATTCCTGGCCGAGGCATATTCAAGTCATTAATCAGCAGACATTTCTAGTCTTAAAGTCACTATGACTTTCACCTACCAAACACAATAACTATTGGGGTCATCTAATGACCATGAGCAATCATGTTATAAAGTTTCAAGTCTGACCATTGTAGGCCCAAGTGTAATCTATTTGTTGATCAAAAATCAAATAGCCTATTGAAAGATCCACCAATATGAGCAAAACAAAATGCCCTCTATTCTTTCAAGGGCAGGAATAAATATTTTTAGCATCTGTGCATCAACAACTGAGAAAATGAATAGGAAGTACATGTATAGCTTACTGGCCGCCTTAACACAATACACACAAACATCAATTAATGGTAAAATATTTTTGAATAGATAAAAGTACTTTTAATTATTAATGAGAATGAACATACAATTAAACAAGAGGGCCATGATGGCCCTATATCGCTCATCTGTTGTCATTGCACTTGAGGACAAGGAGGTCCTCAGAAAAAATATCTAAGTTCAAAAGACAGGAACAACAAAGGAAAGAAATCTAACCAAAAAGAAAAAAAAATTCTTACAATGGAACAGATATGTCAAAATACACCTAAAAATTGGAGGTACCATCCATATTGTACCATAGAAAAGTGGTCTCGGTTTTTCCCTACGGCCAATAGTAAAAAAAGTTACTAAAATAAGCTATTTATAGTAACGTAAAAGGGAAGTAATTAAAAGAAAATTATTGTAAGTGATCAAAAGAAGAAACTGCCAAATAAATCTGTTGACATAAATGAAATTTCAGATCAGTATCTTCATTAGTTACAGAGATATACCCATTTTAATTTGAAATAAAGGGAGGTAATTTGACATAAAATCAGTCCATAGTTATCTACTTTGATTGGCTCAGTCCAACTAATGACAACAATGAAATTTCAAATAAGTCCTATAAGTACTTACTGATATAAATCCATTTTGACTACAATCAGGGGAGATAATCAGATATAAAATAACTCTGGAACCTACCATTGGATCTAATTTGTCATGGAATCCAAGATTTATTGTTGTTGAAGATATTTTAGAAGTCTGTATCAAATAAAACCATAAATGAAGACTCTATATGGCTGCAAAAGCCAAAATAGCCAATTTTGGACCTTTAAGGGGCCATAACTCTGGAACCCATGATGGAATCTGGCCAGTTCAAGAAAGGAACCAAGATCTTGTGGTGATACAAGTTGTGTGCAAGTTTGGTTAAAATCAAATCATAAATGAAATTGCTATTGTGCAAACAAGGTCAAAATAGCTAATTTTGGCCCTTTCAGGGGCCATAACTCTGGAACCCATTATGGGATCTGGCCGGTTCAAGAAAGGAACCAAGATCTTATGGTGATACAAGTTGTGTGCTAGTTTGGTAAAAATCAAATCATAAATAAAGCTATTATTGTGCAGACAACGTCAAAATAGCTGATTTTGGCCCTTTCAGGGGCCATAACTCTGGAACCTATAATGGGATCTGACCAGTTCAAGAAAGGAACCGAGATCTTATGGTAATACAAGTTGTGTGCCAGTTTGGTAAAAATCAAATCATAAATAAAGCTGCTATTGTGCAGACAAGGCCAAAATAGCTGATTTTGGCCCTTTCAGGGACCATAACTCTGGAACCCATAATGGGATCTGGCCAGTTCAAGAAAGGAACCAAGATCTTATGGTGATACAAGTTGTGTGCAAGTTTGGTTAAAATATAATCATAAATAAAGCTGCTATTGTGCAGACAATGTCAAAATAGCTGATGTTGGCCCTTTCAGGGGCCATAACTCTGGAACCCATCATGGAATCTGACCAGTTCAAGAAAGGAACCGAGATCTTATGGTGATACAAGTAGTGTGCCAGTTTGGTAAAAATCAAACCATAAATAAAGCTGCTATTGTGCAGACAAGGTCAAAATAGCTGATTTTGGCCCTTTCAGGGGCCATAACTCTAGAACCCATAATGGGATCTGGCCAGTTCAAGAAAGGAACCGAGGTCTTATGGTGATACAAGTTGTGTGCAAATTGGTTAAAATAAAATCATAAATGAAACCACTATCGTGCAGACAAGAAATTGTTGACGGACGGATGCACGCACGCACGGACTGACGACGGACGAAGGGTGATCACAAAAGCTCACCTTGTCACTATGTGACAGGTGAGCTAAAAACAAGTTTTACCTTTACCCTGCTAATGGCAAGTGATTTTGCCTTTGCGACCAGTGAAGGCCAAGATCAGCCTGTACATCCTGATCATGGTCTGCACCGTTTGCTATTCAGTCTGTAAATTTTCAGTGAACACCCCTTCTAATAGTAAATGGTACTGCCCAAAATGAATGACAGACCAGTCCATTTTTAGAAATTAAGCAGGGTGAAGGTTAAAAACCAGCCTATAAATACTAGAATCTGATTGGCTGTTCAAGAACACAATCTTCAATTTGACCAATGGCAAGACTGTATACACAGACTGGTCTCCAAACATTTTTTTTTTCAACTGGAAACTAAACAACTCGAGTTTTTTTCAAAATGTTGGCTAAATTTTCTTTCAAGGTTACGTTCTGCATCATTTAACCTAGAATAAAAACTGCCAGGTATTCAGGAATTTAAAAAATATTGCAAGAATAAATTACTTGTGACACCTGATTATGCAATCAAACTGATTCAATATTTTAACAAAAGTATTTGCACTTGTAACTATTCCAAACAGTTTTTCAAAATCAACTTCAAATGCATGATACCCCATCAATAGGGTTATATTTTTCAAAATTAAGCACATCAGACTCATCAATTCGAACGGATGACATGACAGGAAAATGTGTAAATTTACAACTTTAAGAAGATGTCACGCACTTACGATTTTCCCGTAAACTCCAATACTGAAATCTTTCTTGAGGACTTCTTTTCTTTTCAATCAAGCATACAATCCTACCATTTTCACTGACTTACTTTTTTAGCATACTATGATGACTGAAAAAATCTGATCAAATCTCACATAGATGGAAAAAAAATTGAAATGAACAAAAGAACTACCTAAAGAAGGAATAAAGAAGGGTTTCTCCCTCCCCCCGACCCCAATAAAAAAATTGGGGATGGGTAGGGGTGGGGGCAACGAAAAGTATCATAAAATGGTCAAACTTCAGTACAACCTCATTCCAGAAATAACTGGCTCGAAGTTTATCTTCAAGCAAACCGAACAATTCCATAATGCTAAAATACCCTTAACAAGCAAATCTTTGGTATCAAAAATTACAACTTGTAATTAAGTAAAATCACTTAACAGATACAGATCAGTTTATACAGTAATGACCTTGTAACTGTTATGGTCAAGGTAATGAATCCTTTTGTAAGAAGACCCTCCACTGACATAAAAATACCAGTTACAGGTTTATAAAATTAAGTTTGGAGACAAGTCTAAACACTCTGAGACCTGATTGGTTGTCTCTGAGCACACCTTTAAAATCAGCCAATGACAGGGCAGTATTTGAGACTGGTCTCCAAACTCAGTTTTATAATCTTCAAACCATGTTTTAGTGATAAAAACTAAAAGGTATCTTGGAATATGAGTTTTAACATGAAACTCTGTTTTAAAATCTATGCGACTTAAATATTGTGTTCCAATGAAGACCAGTCTCAAAACACCAGCATCTGATTGGTTGATTCTGTGCTCAATCGTGAAATTGACCAATGGTTGACTTGCGCTTCTTTCAAAGACTTGTTCTGGAACACAGTTTTATAACTGACTGAATTATGTCTTTTTCCGTCATGGTGAAATAAAGAGCCGTGAGAGCATTAACCGTGTGCACATAAGCTGTAGGAGCGCGATCTGTGTGAATGGCATATGGGAACTACATCTGTGTGATGACGAGACAACAAGTTATGTGAGCATGACAGGAGATTCATAACACGATGAGCAAAATGACGACTATCAGTAAAATCACTAGTAGCACTCCGATTGCACAACATTGTCGCTTATCTGAAAAAAAAATGAATCAAGGCTAAATTATTTACGATCTAAAAATGGTGTTTCATACAACTTAAAACAATTTATGATAATGCCAAGAGGGGAACTTGCATTCTCTTCTACTTTAAAAGCTGTGAAGTTGCAACCACAGCTGCCATGACTTAATTCAAAGCTGGACAAAGAGTCTGCAATTTTCCATCTGCATTATATACTGTTAACTTTACCCTGTCACAGCAAATATTGGAATAAAATACTTGAAGAAAACTGTTATGGTGCGTAAAAGGCTCATAAATCATTAGTAAGGTATGAGCAAGTTAAAGACGGCAGCAACTGTTAAAAATTCTGAATTTAATATTTCAAGCGGCAAATATGGATAAACTAGATGCCAATGGGCAACATGTCCAGCACACCCTTTGACCCCTAACTGTGACCATGACCTTTGAGTTAGCGTCTTTCTCATTGAATTAAACATTCAAGCCAAATACAAATAAGATTCTTTAATGCATGTCGAAGTTATGGGCTGGACAAGATCTGACATGACATTTGACCTCCAAATGTGACCTTGACCAAATAGCCAAGATTTGGACAACCATGTCTTTGCTTCCACAAGCGGGCTAGACAAAACTTCTGTATCAATATATCAAATGGCAAATATCAACAAAAACATTGACATCAACTGACAAATACTGACTAAGCATCAACTCTTATGCAGAAATCATAACAGATTGAGAAGATTGAGACAATTCAATTTGTAATAACGGGTCATGTTTGTCAATGAAATCAATGAAGAAATTGTATACTACTAGAAAGTAATAGTTAAAACAGTGTTTTACATTTATTTACTGTTCATATTTTCATTCAATTTTCTCTTACTGATATTATTGATATTCCAAATTTCAGTACCAGTGTGCCATTTCCTTGTACATATAGCAAACATGGACAGCACCATAAGCATGCAATATATAAATCAATATGCGTGAGTGTGACATGTCCCAGTGGTAACTTTGCGTATCCTTCCCAAATTCAATACTAGTACCAAATTGTTTTCCACGAGTTAATGACAACTTTTCTACATTGAATCGAAGATGGAAAACAAGTAACTTCAGAAGATAAAAAAGTAACATGTTCGTCTCAACCAGGTATTAAATCTGTCACTTTATTATCTAGGGCTGTCACATTGAAATTGTCAAATTAGATGACGGGACATCTCCTGATAGTAAATAAGAAGAACATCAAGCACTTCTATAAACTGTTACCTGAAGACATATGTAAAACTTTGGCCATTTTCTTCATCACAGTGTCCATTCTGGATTCTGTCTTGTCCATTTCATGGTGAAAATCATCTAACATTCTAAAACATATTAACATACAATAATAATAATGTGATATATCCCGGGTTGTCCGGGATTGTCCCAGAAATTACATACTCCTCCCGGTGTCCCGGACAGTCTTAAAATTTCCCGGAAAAATAACAAGAGCTGTCCGTAAGACAGCCAAGCTCGACTATTCGAAATATTGTCACAGAAGCAGGAAATTATTACCCAAAATGTTAAATATCAAAAGAGTTTTAAGTTCGAAAGGGGACAAATAATTTGACCAAAATACATATCAGAGTTATGGGACTTGATGTTATCAACTAGTTTTATAACCCCGAAGAAACATGTTAAGTTTCAATTCAATATCTGCATTAGTTTTTGGGATAGTAACTTGCATGTAAAACTTTAACCAGAATTTTCTAAGTCCAAAAGGGGGCATAATTTGCTCAAAATACATGTTAAGAGTTATGGAACTTGACCCAGTGAGGTTGGTAATTAACACAGAAAAAGAATAAATAAGTTTCAAAGCTATATGCCTTTTGGTAATAGCTGTATGTACTTGCACACAAAACTTTAACCAGGATTTTCTAAGTCCAAAAGGGGGCATAATTTGCCCAAAATACATGTCAGAGTTATGGGACTTGGTGCTATCAACTAGTTTTATAACCCCGAAGACACATGTGAAATTTCAATTTAATATCTGTAGTAGTTTTGGAGACAGTTACCTGCATGTAAAATTTTAACCAGGATTTTCTAAGTCCAAAAGGGGGCATAATTTGCCCAAAATACATGTCAGAGTTATGGGACTTGACCCAGTGAGGTTGGTAATTGATCTAGAAAAAGAAAAAATAAGTTTCAAATCTATATGCCTTTTAGTAATAGCTGTATGTACTTGCACGCAAAACTTTAACCAGAATTTTCTAAGTCCAAAAGGGGGCATAATTTGGCCAAAATACATGTCAGAGTTATGGGACTTGACCCAGTGAGGTAGGTAATTGATCTAGAAAAAGAAAAAATAAGTTTCAAATCTATATGCCTTTTAGTAATAGCTGTATGTACTTGCACGCAAAACTTTAACCAGAATTTTCTAAGTCCAAAAGGGGGCATAATTTGGCCAAAATGAAGGTCAGAGTCATGGGACTTGGTGCTATCAACTAGTTTTATAACCCTGAAGAAACATGTGAAGTTTCAATTCAATATCTGCATTAGTTTTGGAGATAGTAACTTGCATGTAAAACTTTAACCAGAATTTTCTAAGTCCAAAAGGGGGCATAATTTGCTCAAAATACATGTTAGAGTTATGGAACTTGACCCAGTGAGGTTGGTAATTGACCTAGAGAAAGAATAAATAAGTTCCAAAGCTATATGCCTTTAAATGATAGCTGTATGTACTTGCATGCAAAAACTTAACCAAGGTGTGACGCCGACGCCGACGCCGACGCCGACGCCAGGGTGAGTAGAATAGCTAGACTATTCTTCGAATAGTCGAGCTAAAAATACAGAAACAAATAAAAATAATCCCCCAAAAAAACTTGTTTTTGTCTATAATTTGTTAACTTTTACACAATAAACAGTCCCCGGTGTCACATTGTTTATTCCTAATCAGTTTCATGCCCTTGAGCGGGACACGTGTTGATTAAGCCCGCTTTGATCACGCGACGATCTTTTGATGACACTGATTAAATTACAGTCAGTTATTATGATGACCCTGATTAAGAACTGACAGGATTATGCAATCAATAACTGTTTTATGATAGTTAAATTAGGAACAATAGTCGTAAATCTCTTTGTTTTTAGCACGTTGGCGGTAAAGCTACATGTAGCATTTATGGAAGAGATTATTAAGAACGGTCAATTAAACGATAATTATTTTAAAAGGTTGTAATTATTTAAGGTCTAGATTGATTGTCACACATATTCTAAATTAAAATGCTGAATGCCTTTGCCGACCGACCAATGAAAATTGACCCGACTCCAAATATTTTATATTGTCGATTTTATCTACAAGATTTATTTTATTCCTTTAAGGATTCAATTTAATTATTAAATAAATGTTTAAGCTTTAGAATGATACCAAATTAGCTAGAATCTAAATCACGATGACCAGGTTGATTCTTCGTATATATATAGTAAGTCTCCTAATTCTGTTCACCTCGGGAACGCAATAAATTCACGTGCCGAACTATAGATGTTTTACCCGTATACATGTATTTACCTCCCTTAGAAAGCTAGACGACATTTGCCGCAAATTAATACAAGCGAGTGAACAATGTTTATCTCAGGAAACTACATGTATATTATGATATTTTTGCATGAAACAGACGAATACCAATGTCATGGTGTATGTCCCGGCCAAAAGGTAAAAATCCCGGAAATTTTAACTCAGAATCCCGGAAACGTTCTGAAAAATTATGGCATGTATGCATATTAATTTATCAAACATTAGTTTTTATCAGGTTAAGAATCCATTTATAACTTTAACAAGAGCACCGCCTTGCGGGTGCTGACGCTCATCTGATTTTTTTGTATAATAGAAATATTGTCCTACCCATGATTTTCTAAGTCTAAAAAGGGCCATCATTTTTGCAAAAAGCAGGATAGAGTTATGTTTCTTGATGTACAGCGTCCCCTTATGATGGTGAAAAACTGTTGCAAATTTTAAAGCAATAGCTTTGATAGTTTATGAGAAAAGCTGACTTAAACATAATACTCAACCAAGAAAACTGATTTTCTAAGTCCAAAAGGGGCATAATTATTGCAAATAGCAGGATGGGGTTATGTTTCTTGCTGTGTAGGGTCAGCTTATGATGGTGAACAAGTGTTGCAAGTTTCAAAGCAATAGCTTTGATAGTTTAAGAGAAAAAGTTGACCTAAACATAAAACCTAACCAAGAAATCTGATATTTTCTAAGTCCAAAAGGGGCCATAAATCTTGCAAAATGCAGGATGGAGGTATGTTTCTTGATGTACAGGGTCAGCTTATGATGGTGAACAAGTGTTGCAAGTTTCAAAGCAATAGCTTTGATAGTTTAGGAGAAAAGCTGACCTAAACATAAAACTTAACCAAGAAAACTGATTTTCTAAGTCCAAAAGGGGCAATAATTCTTGCAAAAAGCAGGATGGAGTTATGTTTCTTGATGTACAGGGTCAACTTATGATGGTGAACAAGTGCTGCAAGTTTCAAAGCAATAGCTTTGATAGTTTAGGAGAAAAGTTGACCTAAACATAAAACTTAACCAAGAAATCTGATATTTTCTAAGTACAAAAGGGGCCATAAATCTTGCAAAAAGCAGAATGGAGTAACGTTTCTTGATGTACAGGGTCAGCTTATGATGGTGAACAAGTGTTCCAAGTTTCAAAGCAATAGCTTTGATAGTTTAGGAGAAAAGCTGACCTAAACATAAAACTTAACCAGGCACCGCCGACGCAGACACGACATCGATCAAGTGATGACAATAACTCATCATTCTTTTTCAAAAAAACAGATGAGCTAAAAATGACAGTGACTTCAAGAGCCAATCATTAATCTTGTGTATTTCACCAGGTATTATCAACAGTAATTCATTTACAAATGAAGTCAGTTCATGAATCAATGATTTATCACAAGTAATTCATTTATGAATAAAGTCCATTAAAAATGGTACGTCACAATCACATCACAAGAAATTCATTCATGAATCAAAGACAGTTAAAAAACCAACGGTTTAACAAAAGTAATTAAATTATCAATGGAAGACAATTCAAGAACCAATGGTTTATCACAAGTAATTCATTTATCAATGGAAGACAGTACATGAACCAATGACTAACCACACCCAACTCTTTATTGAATGGAAAACAGTTCAAAAACCAGTGGTTCACAACAATCAATTCATTTATGAATGGGAGACAGTTCAAGAAAAAATTGTTTATCACAACTTATTCATTTAAGATTAGAAGACAGTTCAAGCACCATGGTTTATCACAACTAATTTATTTATGAATGAAGACATTTCAAGAACCAATGGTTTACTTTATCACAAGTTCTTCATTTATTATCAGAAAACCATCATGATGGTTTCTCACAAGTAATTCATTTATTTATGGAAGTCAGTTTAAGAACGAATGGTTTCTCAGAAGTAATTCATTAATGAACAAAAGTCAGTTCAAGAAACAACTGATTATCATAATCAATATGAATGAAGACATAAGTAATTCATTTACGAATCTATGAAATCATATCCCTATATAATAGCCATAATGCCCAAAATCCAGAAAACTAGCAATATAGGAAAGTTACTCATAGACCTTAGACTTGTAGCCTAAAATATAGATACCTATTCTGTTCCTCTAATTCGTTGCCTATTTGATGGCTCATATTTTTCAGTGCACCAACACTGGATCCAATCATATCCAACTGGTCATCTTGATCTTTTATAATCAGCTGAAATAATAAATATACACCTTATACATTAAAATACCAGCTTTCTAAAGCCACTCAGAGAGAGAAAGCCCCTAGAACAGAAGAAGAGATAAAGATTTTTTTCACGTATAGGCTAGCACTGCTAACTTAGCCCAGCTGTTTGTGAATAGACAGTTCGTTCATTAGTGTGTATAGCAACTAGCCCAATGTTTCTTAGAAAGAACTGATACTTACCTCTTAGTCAGGTTAGAGACATCCACGAGCATCTGAGAAATTTTCGGGCATTTGGATTGTCAGTCAAGCGTGTTACAAAATGTACCACTAGACTACCAGAGTTAAAAGATACAGAGCAGATGCATTGTGCAAAAATCTACCAATCTGACCTTTGACCTCAATATATAAACTTGACATTTATAAAAAACGACTGAAGTTTACATTCTCCATGTCATCTAATTAAAGCAAGTATTTTTGTAACAAGCTATTTGAAAATCCTTCAATGGCATGGAAAGAATGGACAAGACCTTGTGACAGAGGGAGTGATGGATGACAGGACCAGAAACTATATGTCTCACCCTAAATTTTGAGGTGACAACTATTTTTATTGTCAAGTAGAGAGAAGTTGAGATTCTCTAATTCACCTGCTGGTAACTCACTAACTGGTAACAATCTCCTTTCTATGTTATTTCAACATATGTTTAGTAACTTACTTAAGAAAAATAGCCTTACTAATAGTAAGGCTATTTTTCTTTAAACAAAAGAGAACATCATTCCATACAAATATGAACTGCCTACAAGAATAGCCTTCATTTATAGGAAACAGAATTATGGAAATGCTGTAGTTTATATACTGAAATACAAGATGTTATTTATGACACAGAACTTTCTGCAGAAATATAATACATAATGTGACATGATTTATTGTCAGACCTCTAATAACTGTGGCACATTTACATGTTTCAGCTACTTAACCAGGAAAACAATAGCAATTCCCTTTCAATGTTTTTATAATGCTGCCCGTTAATGCAAGTACACTGCCATTAAGTTTATGCTGAATCTGTAAGGCTTCGTTTTATTTTTATAAATTTAAGGACTTGTTTTGTCTCCTATCAGTTTGAATTTGGTGTCAAGTGCGAGGTTGGCTAGTATCAAACCAGCTAAATAAGCACAAGACCTTTTACATTTTATTTCATTAACTTGTAGGCCTTATTTTTATTTACAACTTCGAGAAGTTTCATCAAAATCTACATAGTAGAAAAATCTCTATTTGCGAAAATGTTATGATTTATCCCGTAGACTCACATTATGAAAAATTGCGTGAGGTCAATCAGTCTAGCAAAAAATCATGCACAACCTATAGATCCTTTTTATTTGCTGAATTTACAACCTATAGATCCTTTTTATTTGCTGAATTTACAACCTATAGATCCTTTTTATTTGCTGAATTTACAACCTATAGATCCTTTTTATTTGCTGAATTTACAACCTATAGATCCTTTTTATTTGCTGAATTTTCTAAGTATATTCTGAAGTTTTGAAAAATCAGAGTTTAATCAAAGTCTACACTGTAGTAAAAATTTGATCCAAATGTGAAGAACTACCTTAAGTTGCATGAAGATCCATCAATAGGTTATATACATACTGACAAAATCCCTATTATTTATAAAATCAAGAGGAAAAACTCTGCTTTTACTAGGACCATTGGGATAATATTAAATGTGAGCAAAGGTTATATGCTATATGTGAACACTGATGATTCTAGCTAGAATACTTTATGAAATGCATCTATTTTTAATTTTGGACAGTCTGACAGATGGACTCACAGACTCTAGGATGAACAGCCAACACCAAATCTATATACCCTTTTCCTCTGTCGGGGATTATAATGTTGCCTCTGTCCTACTAATAACTGAAATAAAGAAGGAAATTAAACCATAACGCATGCATGTAAAAGTATGAAACCTCTTTATATCATCAAAAGGTTACCTGTTGGTTTTGTGTTGTATCATCTATAAAGCTCTGGTGAGAACGTTCCATCTCAGCATCTAACCTCGAGTATTTGTCGTAGGATTTTGTGGGACTGTTAGAATTCAACAATGACTGAAATATACATGAAATACTACAACTCTTGTGTTTCTTGCATTCTGCAAAGCTTAAAAAGAATATATGGCACCAGACAGGACTAAATATTTTGGTTTCACATCTCATTTAGGTCAAAATAAAAATACAAGGTATGCAATCAAAACTTTTATACCAGCAAGAATCACAGAGATACAAATGTAAAGCAAAGCCATAGTAAACACCCTATTTTTAGTCTCTTATGATCATGCACAGGTAAGAGAGTGGTTCCATTTCTTTTCATACACAAGGGACTTTACCCGAGTAGGTCATCAAACATGCATAACAAATTATTATTTGTGCCGTGCCATGGGAAAACCAAAATAGTGGGTTTGCAACCAGCATGGATCCAGACCAGCATGCGCATCCTTGCAGTCTGGTCAGGATCCATGCTGTTCGCTTTTAAAGCCTATTGGAACTGGAGAAACTGTTAGCGAACAGCATGGATCCTGACCAGACTGCAAGGATGCGCATGCTGGTCTGGATCCATGCTGGTCGCAACCCCATTATGTTGGTTTTCTCATGACACGGCTCAAACTTTTATATTAACTCAGGGTCTTTCAAAAATGAATGGTCCGGAATCGGCCGTGAATTCGGATATAAGCTGTCGTGTGTGATCACGTGACATTTCACAAGCGGCCGCCATTGTTCGAATCGACAGAAAGTTACCTGAAAATTTCTTCGTGTTATACGACCATAATAAAATATATCGTGTCAAATATCCATGAGTGTTAAATGGTAAGTATTTTACACATTCATGTTACATTTTATATCTGTATATATACTTCGAAAATGGTGTAAAAATCAATTGAATTGAGACACGGTGTGGGACTGAATTTTTGCTATGAAAATGGCTGCCCATAGAATGGGTATATTTCGAACAGAAATCCCCGCGATTAATTTAACAAGAAGTCATAATGTTTAATTTTTACCGATCCTCACTTATGTTTAAAGTTGGTCATGTCCGTATTTACATGATATTGAGCTTGTATGCGACAACATGGGCGCCTAAAAAAGAGCATTTTCGAGGAATCCGCCATTTTTATTTTTGCATTTTCCGCTGGGGTAATGTGTTTTTCAGAAACGATTTCGACATTTAAAACTTCATATCCGACAAAATTATTATGCTGTATGTGGATTTAAATGTTTTTCAAAGTGAGTGTATGTTTTAGATTTTCTTTTCTATTTGATTAAAGAACAGAAACAAAGGGCTGAAAACTGAAGATGTTTTAGAGAAAATTTTAGGGTTCTTTTTTTTAATAACAACATTGTTAAGGTATTTAAGAAAGTATTTTGGTCAGTACTTTTTGCTTTATTTTGAATTTTGAAAAGATTATAGCAATTATAAATACTTTCTGGAATAATCTCGAGTTTTATGGTACTGGAAAACCTTTATTTAGACCTGATATGGGATGCCAGTACAGTCAGACTTTCCTGCGGGCTGCTTGGAAATCATCTGTTTTGTAAATTTCTTTTCTGAGATATAATTGTGTTGTGTTGAAATGAAATGCTGTTGTGACGGTATAGAACTTGCATATTAAAACGGGGAGAAAAATGTACAGACAGACTGACCAGTATCCCGAGGCCCCGGGTTCGAGTCCGGGTCTGGCTTCACATTTTTCTCACCCTGTGACACTGTCACATTTATATTTGAGTAAAACCTTGGTATGTTTGTCACCAAAATCAAAGGCCTCACTCGGGGCATTGAATTCTTCATGTGAGGAAGCCGTCCAGCTGGCTTACGGAAGGTCGGTGGTTCTACCCAGGTGCCCGCTCATGATGAAATAATGCACGGAGGGGCGCCTGGGGTCTTCCTCCACCATTAAAGCTGGAAAGTCGCCATATGACCTATCATGTGTGTTCATTTTGAGTGACCCTGATTAACTTAACTAAACAGTCTATTGTACACACTTTTATAGTCACTTCCATTATCAAAACAAATTCATAACAAACACTAGGATCTCCCAAAAATAACTTCTTTGCAGTGATCAATTTATTATTTGGTCAAAATAGTTTTGAATGCTACAAGTGAAAGGCCTGTATATAAATTGTGTAAATAATTGCTCTCAAAGGAGGTCACTGTTGTTAAAATATCTCATTTATCCTGATTTTCTCCTAGTGAACTTCCTGTCTGCAAACAAATTGTGCTTAGCAATAAAAACATACATAGAAGGACTAAATAATGATCCATTTGGGACACATCTAGATGCTACAGCTATAGAATGATGAGCCTACTGGGACAACTACAAATGTTACAGCTATACATGAGAAATATCAAATGGCAAAATATCAAACAGGAAATTTGTCTGCAAATTTCTCCACACAAGCTCAGACTGAATGTTATGATAAAACACAACTAATGGATGTATTTCTGTCAATATAAATAAATAATTCAGTGTGATGTTTGTTTTGGGAGGTTTAATACAATTTTACATTTACTATTTCAACTATAAACAGCAATCATTTAATCTAGCCGGTGCTCCTAGGTTCCTTTCTAGAATTAAACAGTTCTATTCAAAAACAAGAGGCCCACAAGGGCCTAAATCTCTCACCTGAGAAAGGCCTTTACCTTTTGACCTTGTAAGTTTTAACGTGATTTCTAGTTATTTTTAAGCAACATTTTTTTCTAGAAAATGTCATCAGAACAGAGGAATGGCCATTGAATGAGTGTAGGACAAATTCTATTATCATGATTTATACAATAAAGGCAGTGTAAAAAGTAGTTTTTATCAAATTATGAAGCCTGAAAAACTCACATATTTGGTGTGTCTGACACTTTTAGCTAAAATTTTTCTTCAAAGTTGCATCAATGACCTATCAATAATTCAATAAATTTCAACTGATAGCTTTGTTCTGTTTTGAAAATATCTATGAAAAGCAAACTCATAATTATGTAAAAATTGACATATTTCACCATAATGATGGAACAATTTAACTTCCATCTTGTTTTTTCTTTACTGCAAAACATTTTCAAATCTTGTTAATTTTTTGTTCAGGACTGAAAACCATTCTGTATAGCAGATGTTAACAAGAGCACCGTCTGCAGTTGCCATCACTCGTCTGCAAGTTCTGGACGATATCTAATAAAAGAGTTATAGTTACTGGCCTTCCTACTCAAAGCTATAGTAAGTATTCAAGAAAAGTGAACTTAAAATATAAATGCAACCAATAAGTACTGATTTTCTAAGTACAAAAAGGACCATAATTCTGACAAAATGCAAACCAGAGTTATCGTTCTTAGCCTACATACTCAACTTATGATGATAAACAATACTTCTTATAATTTTTGAGTAAAAAGGTGGACCTAAACAAAACATTTTAACCAATGCCAACACCAATGCCGAGTATCAAGTGACCACAATATCTCATAGATTTTTTTTCAAAAATAAGACGAGCTAAAAAGAAAATCTGAACTTCAAAACACTATGAAAGGACATCTTGCATATTTTAAGGACATTTTAACATATTTTTTTTAATAATTTAGAAAAAAAAAACCAATAAATTTAGAACTACCCAGTATTGAAAAGGTTGGTAGCTATACAAAGGACTGAAATTTCAGAAAAATGCATGCAAGGATCTAAAAGAAAGGAAACGATCTGAAACTTGCCAAGCATGCTACAGACCATGTTTTGTGATGATCCATTAATAGGTTCACGTGATGTCTTGTAAAGCCCTTTTTTATTTTTAACTCTAAAAAGGGCTAGGCGGCAACATTTGAAACTAGAGCTATCACTAATTTTAAAAGGTGATGAATGTACCCCCTGCATGCACTTACACAGTATATTGCAATTTGATGCACACAAGATTGTATAATTATGTGGACTGTATGTATATAGACAGTATGTATACAGTATAGTAACAAAAAACAAAGTCCCATAACTATGCAGAATATTTATCTAAAAGAACGTAACATGCACAACTAGGGTTGGTACTGATCACTTGTATGTGTGAAGTTTCATTAAATTGTGTGCAAGGGTTCGGAAGATTAGGCACGCACAAGATTATATGCAGACTGTATGTACATAGTATGTTAATGAGAGACAAAGTCCCATAACTCTGCAAATTTTTTCTGAAAGAACCTAACATGCCACATGCACAACTACTGTTGTTACTGATCACTTGTGTGAAGTTTCATTAAATTGTGTCAAGGGAATGAGGAGAGATGGTGCGCACAAGATTGTGTCTATGTATATAGTATAGTAACAAAAAACAAAGTCCCGTAACTCTGCAATTTTTTTTTCTGAAAGAACCTAACATGCCCCGTGCACAACTACTGTTGTTACTGATCACTTAGACACATAGACAACCTGAAACCAGTATACCCCGCCTAACAACTTTGTTGTGGGGGGGGGGAGGGGAGGGGTACAAAAATTTAAAAGTTGACCTTATGACCTTACAAGAATGCTACAGACCAAGATGGGTAAAGATCAATCAATTGCTTTACTATTTTTAGCTTTCGCAACCCCTCAAATTTGTCTAGCTGAACCATTTGAACAAATTTGAGAGAGGACCTTATAATGATGCTACAGACCAAGTTTTGGTGACAATCCATTGAGTAGCTCAAAAGAAGTTGTTAAAAAATAAAAAGTTAATTACTAACGAGAGATGACATATGATGGACAAGGCACAATCACAATAACTCACTCTGAACCTTTAGCTCAGGTGAGCTAAAACTGACAACTTCCCCACATGCATCAGAGGTGGGTCCAGGGGGACCAATTAACTTACACACCTCATCTTCAGTCATATAGATCAATAATTCTGACTTGCACTGGACTCAAACCTATGACCTCTGGATTGAAAATCCCCTGCTCTACAAGTCTACTGAGCAAATTGGCCAGGCTTAAAGCACAATGCACTACCATCCAGAGTTTAACTACCTTTATCTGTGGGTGTTGCCAAGGCCTTAAATTTATATGCATCTGATGCACTTATTTGTACAGTTCATCATTATGAAACTTGTTTTTAACAAACCTGTCTGACATTAGATTCGTCTGTGGGCCGTGACTGGGGGCTCGTCATCTGTGATTTCATCTCCTGCAAACATGGATTTAAATACTTTCTAATTAATATCATAGGCTTTATGATACATGTATAAAGACACTTTACAAATCAGTCATATTTTTGACAAGTTTTTGAAAATTACAAATTACTTTTATTTTCCTGTAATCTGAAATATGCAGAAAAACTTTGCGTGAGACATGGTTATCAATTCAAACAATACTGATTAAAAATATTTGCCACATTAAAATGTTCTACGGTAATATTGTTTTGCATGCATCTTAACTAATGCTAAAATCGACAAGTGAAAAATCCTTGTATGTAAATATAAAAGTTTAAACAATACATTCAAGATCTTTATAATCAAATGCAGAAAACACGGACGTATGTGTTGTAATTCATATTATGCTGTTTATAAACGAAAAAAGCATCTATGAAACGCAACAGGAACAATCATCTAAGTCAGTTTTCATGTACAGAAAACAGCAGAATGACAAATCTTACAAGTCTATGTCCTAACATACCCTAACGGCTGCTTTGGTCCTTTCTATAAACTCTCTCCTTTCTTTCAGCTCCGAAACTTCTATTCTAAACTTGCGTGGATTTTTCTCAACAATACTTAGGTACAGTTAAGGTAATTGAGCCGCGCCATGAGAAAACCAACATAGTGGCTTTGCGACCAGCATGGATCCAGACCAGCCTGCGCATCCGCGCAGTCTGGTCAGGATCCATGCTGTTCGCTAACAGTTTCTCTAAGAGCAATAGGCTTTGAAAGCGAACAGCATGGATCCTGACCAGACTGCGCGGATGCGCAGGCTGGTCTGGATCCATGTTGGTCGCAAAGCCATTATGTTGGTTTTCCCATGGCGCGGCTCAATTTATAATGCAGTGTTTGTTTAACTCTGATCTCTCAAACAGCAGAGAATAAATCCCATTACATCTTGAATGAAATATAATTATCTAAATACTGCTGCATATAAAAAGCAAGATTTTTGCTTAAGATTACTATAAGAATGAATAAATATTCCTGGATATTCTTTTATATTTTAATATAATAATAAGTCAGCTTGACATAAAGAGGTCATCTTCAATTACTGTAGATTATATATGTATCATTCTAGATGATTTTAGTTTATTCGCTAAAATGCCTCTGGCTAATTCAAAATATATAATCTACTTAATATGAAACTGTAGTGATGCCCAAATGATCGATTATAATCAAAAATTGATCAAAAATGTCTAAAATTAGCAAAGATCATTTCAAGTAATGATCAACTGTCGCACAAACAAGTTAATGCTACTACATAGAACTTGCATGGTTTTTCTGTTGTTCATCTTTCCATCTGTGACATACTGTTTTGGTTATGTTGAAGTTTCTCAAAATGGTGACAGGTCAGAAAAATCTAACAGGGGAGGGAAGAAAAACCTGCTGGCAAGACTAATCTTGATTTGCAGTTTGTGGTTTGCTGGTTAATTCTTTTCATCTTTTCACAGACTGACAAAAAAATTTTCATTCATGAAATACCACATTAAACTAAGCAGTAATCACTACATAAATTTTCTTTTCACATTTCAAAAAAAAAAACAAGAGGGCCATGATGGCCCTATATCGCTCACCTGTTATCAATGCACTTGAGGACAAGAAGGTCCTCAGAAAAAATATCTAAGTCCAAAGGACAGGAACAACAAAGGAAAGAAATTTAACCAAAAAGAAAAAAAAATTCTTACAAGGTACAGATATGTCAAAATACACCTAAAAATTGGAGGCAACATCCATGTTGTACCACAGAAAAGTGGTCTCAGTTTTTCCCTACAGCCAATAATAAAAAAGTTACTAAAAATAAGCTATTTATATTAAGGTAAAAGGGAAGTAATTCAAAAGAAAATTATTGTAAGTGAACAAAAGAAGGATCTGCCAAATAAATCTGTTGACATAAATGAAATTTCAGATCAGTATCTTCATTAGTTACGGAGATATACCCATTTTAATTTGAAATAAAGGGAGGTAATTTGACATAAAATCAGTCCATAGTTATCTACCCTGATTGACTCAGTCCAACTAATGATAATAATGAAATTTCAAATAAGTCCTATAAGTACTTACTGATATAAATCCATTTTGACTACAATCAGGGGAGGTAATCAGATATAAAATAACTCTGGAACCTACGATTGGATCTGATTTGTCATGGAATCCAAGATTTATTGTTGTTGAAGATATTTTGGAAGTTTGTATCAAATAAAACCATAAATGAAGTCTCTATATGGCTGCAAAAGCCAAAATAGCCAATTTTGGACCTTCAAGGGGCCATAACTCTGGAACCCATGATGGAATCTGGCCAGTTCAAGAAAGGAACCAAGATCTTGTGGTGATACAAGTTGTGTGCAAGTTTGGTTAAAATCAAATCATAAATGAAGTTGCTATTGTGCAGACAAGGTCAAAATAGCTAATTTTGGCCCTTTCAGGGGCCGTAACTCTGGAACCCATTATGGGATATGGCCGGTTCAACAAAGGAACTGAGATCTTATGGCAACACAAGTTTTGTGCAAGTTTGATTAAATTCAAATCATAAATGAAGCTGCTATTGTGCAGACAAGGTCAAAATAGCTAATTCTGGCCCTTTCAGGGGCCATAACTCTGGAACCCATCACGGAATCTAGCCAGTTCAAGAAAGGAACCAAGATCTTATAGTGATACAAGTTGTGTGCAAGTTTGGTTAAAATCAAATCATAAATGAAGCTGCTATTGTGCAGACAAGGTCAAAATAGCTAATTCTGGCCCTTTCAGGGGCCATAACTCTGGAACCCATAATGGGATCTGGCCAGTTCAAGAAAAGAACCAAGATCTTATGGTGATACAAGTTGTGTGCCAGTTTGGTAAAAATCAAATCATAAATAAAGCTGCTATTGTGCAGACAAGGTCAAAATAGCTGATTTTGGCCCTTTCAGGGGCCATAACTCTGGAACCCATAATGGGATCTGGCCAGTTCAAGAAAGGAACCGAGATCTTATGGTGATACAAGTTGTGTGCAAGTTTGGTTAAAATAAAATCATAAATGAAACCACTATCGTGCAGACAAGAAATTGTTGACGGACGGACGGACGGACACACGACGGACGAAGGGTGATCATAAAAGCTCACCTTGTCACTATGTGACAAGGTGAGCTAAAAATTGATCAATAATAAAAAATTCAGATTGGATTCCCTGCCTGATTATGTTTGATGATCCATCATGACAATGGATCCATTAAGCAACCCTAGAAATGCTAGATTAAACCTAAACCAAAATTACACCATCTATCATAGTATGTTATTAAATTAAGAATGTGGACCTACAGTTTTATTTGATCATGGGAATCAAAACTGTCATCAAAACTGAGATTTTCTAGATAACCTCCAACAGTGGTAAAAAAATGTTAAACTACTTTCAAAAGTTGATAGAATATTTTAAGGAGGTTTCATACACTCAGAACCACATTTTGCCCTTGACAAATTTTAAAACCCATTCATGAAAAAAAGACCCTTAAAGCAATAAATATTGCAATAAAGGATATCAATAGTTTCTTCTAAATCTTCCAGATCCCATTCTATACTGCGTAAACTATTTCTAAGTTCATTTGTTGTCCAATTGTACTCTTCTACAGACACAAGATTTGGGGCATCGGCGAGCTCACACCATCGTGTGTAGAGATTTTTTGAAGTCTGCAAGGCCTTCTGTACCTCCCTGAAATACACATTAAGTTTAATCATTGATTTAATGATCTTTAATTCTATATTATCTGCCACTCATAAAGTTTGAAAATGCGAAAAATGTTTTATTCTGAAGCATTTGTTTGGAAGTGAAACAAATCATATAAAGGAATTTAATCAGAAACTGACTTTCATCATTAGAATGATTGCGAACAATTTTTAAAAAGTTTTAAATAAATTTGCCAAAGGGTAAAATATATAAACTAGAAATTGTATGGAAAATTTCAAATTAAAATAATTATTTAAACACGGTAATACTACACCAGTGTCTTATGAATAACATATTCTGGTAATTTTTGAAAGAATCATTAAAATAGAGTAAGGTTATAATAAGCATTTTTTTTTTGTAATCTCATTTTTTGTGACTAATTCAAATTTCAATGACAAGCATTTTTGCAACTTAATTTGGTCATGTATTTGTGTGTAATATGACCCACCTAAGTTTCCAATAATTATGATATTTTCATTGTCACTTTATGAGGATCATTTCAGTCATCCAAATAACATTGTCATCCTTATCATTAGCATCGCAGATGCTTGATAACATGCAAACAATTTCAAAATAATTGTTATTTGTCTAGAATTGGCAAGCTTGGCTTTGTAATAATGTTTATTATCTGGAATTGCACAACAAAGTTAAAATGCATACATCACTGTAGACATTAAAGTCTGGATAATCAGAACTTGGTCAGGCAAGTAAAATTATTATTGAAATTGACCTAACGGCAAGACAGTTAGTGCTTTCCAAAATACAGGTCAAGCCTGATCAGGATGGAAGAGTCTATGTGGGTACAGGATAAACAACTTTGATATTATGATACAAACCATACAATTCAAAACAAGAGCTGTCTACTGACAGCATGCTTGACTACAAAATATTACCAGAGATTTTCAGACAAAAGAAGAAAAATAAACAATGTACATGTATGTCTGTATTTGTGGATTTGGAAAGTCTTGCACTATAGGGATATGTGTGACCATGATGGTAAGTAAGTGTTGACAGAGTTATGTACTCTTGCCAAAAGATGGAAATCATGAGGAAAAGCAAGTGTACCAAGTTTCAATTAACATGTCAAACAGTTTTGACAAAACATGTACAAAAACTGAACCAATTTCCAAGTCCAAAATTTTTTGTCAGTGCTTGACTCTGAACAAAGAAGTATAAAATACACAGAATGGCAACTAGCTGTAATTTCGCGTGATCTCATGTCAAAGCGTGAATCGGCATTATCTTAGTAAAAACAAACATCGGCGAGTATGGAGTTACAATTTGTACCTTTAAAACTACATTTAAGTTACATGTTAGTTTCTAAAACAACATTAGTTTAATGTAAAATACTCTTAAGACACAATGTACACGTTTCTTACCATCAAAAGAAGCGTGGTCATACATGATAATTAATTTACTGATGAATAATTGCTTTCGAATACAAAATGGAGCATGGAGAACTCCCCTTACGAAATGGTCAAAAAGCTGCAAACATGCGACGAACATACCTATTCGCAGGAACTATTTGCGGGATATTCACTGCTACCACGATCATGCTGCAATGATCTGATATGAATTCGCAGGATATTCGCAGGAATACCAATGATCGCGGCATGTTCGCGAGAAGAACTTAGAAGATTATAATCTTTTGGGAATCTGTTAATGAAGAGCTTTTATAGGATCAGGTAATTGTAGATCAATTAATTTGTAACATCTGTAAAGTCACAGTATTAGTCTGATAAATTAATTACAACCAGATATTCTGGACATGTTTAGAAGGAAATCTGTGTGCATTACAGACAGTTTTCATAAGTGATTCTTAGAGGCTGATAGGAATATATTCTTTTTTGTGGTATTAAAGTCAGAAAATTTATGTTTAATATCTATACTCATATATCTAAATAAACATAAGGAATTCTGAAAATGAAATAGATATGCTTAAACTTTTGCTGAGCTTTATCAGATTATCTAAAAAGAAATATAAAACTAGCTTATTCTGACAATTTCTAAGCTTCATAAGTCTGATAATTAACATGTAAAACTATGACAGATTTGTAGTGATACATAATACTTATAAGCAGTGTGAAGAAAAAACACTGGGATGAAATGAATACATGCACTCAGACACTGTTATTGAAATGACAATTAACAGTTAGAATTCAAACATATTATATCATTAAAACTCAAAATGCACCAAATATGATATGAAAAAGTTCAGACATTAACAATTTGAATTTGTTACAACCTCAGTGTTCAAGTTTATTCAATAAATTTATATCCCTGATTCCTATTAATTTATTTGTTTTTGCACTTTTTTGTACAAGCTTTTTTGTACACAATTTCTGTAGTGATGGTTTTCAGCCAGTTCACAGCATGTTCGCAGCAACCAGCATGACCAGTTCGCGGGATGATCGCAGCAACTTGTTTGCTGGAACTTTTAGTTCACAGCTACTTGTTCATGGGAAGTTTGCGGCAACTTGTTTGTGGCAAAATTAATTTGCATGTGAAAAGTGAACACCAAACGAACATCCCGCAAACAATTATACCAACTGTATCAAAAATGCTCACGGCATGTTCGCCGGATATTCGCGGCATGATCGCAGCAAGTGTTCGCGGCAAACTATAATATTTCAGTAAGGGTCGTCACTTCCGGTAAACGAGATCTTATTCAGCTGTCACGTTTTTCTTGCGAGATTTGCTCTATATGCCTTTCAAGTTGCCGATCTATTTATTTTTGTAGCTCTTTGCTCTGAATTAGAGCTTTGCCAGCAAAAACTTCATAAAACTTAACCAAAAATTCTAAGTTAAAAAGGGGCATAACTCTGTCAAAATTCAAATCAGAGTCTGTTTCTACCAGGGTTCAACACGAACAGTCTTCCGGGGACCCAAGGATCCTTAGTTTTGAGGAGGAACATCCCCTTCTAAAAGCTGGGGATTCCGCCTGTATTGCCAATGATAAATAAAATAAAGATAAATAAATGTTTGAAAAATACTGAAAGATATTTTGCTAATAAACAGCTGAAAATATAAATGTTGAGCATCTACATGATAATATTAAAACTTTAAATTTTCATTAAGTATTCCAATTTGTTTTGACATTGAGAACAAACATTATGCAGCTATGTGACGGTATATGAGAGGGGGTTCGCCTTCCCCAGTAAAAAATTAAAAAATTTGAGATTAGAGAGTTTTAAATACTTCTGTTTCCATACGAGAAAAATACGAAAAACAAATCTGTTTTCAGGGTTTCCACTGGCTCTTATTTTCTTCCGCCATAAAATATCAAAGTCAACGATACATAGGGGGAGGGGGCGTCCAGGGGGGTGTATTCTCCAACACACTGTGCATGTTGCAACAATTTGTCATTTTTATAGTTTTTTTTTCATTATTTGATTGGGGGAGGGGGGGTGGTTAGGGGGGCTCTCCCCTTGGAAAATTTTGAAATACAGGCATGAAATGGTGGCCCCTGGTGCATTTTTAGTCCAAAATTTTGAGGTAAAGGAGGGTTAGTATTCTCTTTATCAAAGTGGGGGGGGGGGGGGGGGGGGTCAGGCTATCCCCCTGGAAAATTATAAAATACAGGTATGGAAAGGTGGTCTCTGGTGTGTTTTTTGGTCTTAATTTTGAGAAAATATTATTAATATTCTTTTGCCAAAATAGTTGAGTACTTCCCAGCAAAAATTGAAAATACATTTAATCGGAAATTGGGGTCGCAAAAATGTGTGGCAAACGAAAAAAAAGGCAATGAATCAAGACTAGCATTATTTATAAAATGAAAATTTAAAACATATTTTCTATGACAAGAGTTAATTTTTACCATTGATTTCTGCTTGTCTATCGCAGTTTTTCACTGGAATAAATTTGCCAAAATCAATCTATGATCATGATTTAAAAATTATTGGAAATTATCACGGATGTCCCGTCAGTCGTTCATTCCGAAGATTTACTACAAAATTTAACTTTGAAATGGCTACTTTGATACTATTTTCGTGATTCCACTGGTTAAAACATTGCCGTGAAATTTATAACTGATGTGCGTTTTTCATTTAACACCAGTCCTGTCATTGCCTTTTACGTCAGTCCGTGAAACATGATTTTCATTTCTTTGAAGATATTAGTAATTACTTCAATCAACGATGACATGTAAAGGCGGAGCTAAATAATTTTGCCGATAAAATACGTCACACGTTCTACATCCAAAGCTGTCATTCATTGACTCATTGGTTTATCGCATGTTTAAATTAAAGTAAAAGATTGAGAGGCACGTGACAGCATTATTTAATGAATGTCAAATCGCTAATCCCTTGGTTGGTGACATGCTTTGTATTGTGTTTTATGAACGGAAACGGCCATGGGTAATATTGATTTTTAGACTAGATAGCAAGTACTTTAGACAAAGAAATACACATTTAAAAAAATACATTTACAGCAAAATATTTTTCCGCCACTTTTCTTATTTTTTATTTGCCATTGATGTATTTGGCAAATTGCAGTGGAAACCCTGTGTTTTTAAAGATAAAATGTAGTCCCCTAGCTCTTCAAAAAACAATTTTCATTATTCATTTTGATTAACAGGTCCCAGAAAAGCCACAAATTAGCTATATAGCTAAATCTAGCTAGAAATAGCTATAAAACCAATAACAATTGTTCAAAATAATATCAAATATAAAATAGTTATTATCCCATTCAAGTGGTTTATGAGACAAAAGACAAACACAAAGAATGGAGATCTATGCAGTTTCAGTTTCAATACATGTTGCGAATTTCTGCGATTAGTCATTTATAAATTTGTCTTATACTACGATGATTATCACGAGTGAAAAATTCAGTGATGATTTATCGCAAAATACTGCCGCAGTAATTGAAAATGTGACTACGAAGATCTTGGTTTTGTGTTACTGTCTTTTATCTTATAAACCTTTGGACATGAATATGACCATTTTGCATCTTATTTTGACATATTTTGCATTATTGGTATTGGTTTTATAGCTACTTCTAGCTATATATATAGCTAGATTTAGCTATATAGCTAATTTGTGACTTTTCTGGGACCTGATTAACGGACCTCTAGATTGCCCTATACGGGACAGCTTGTCTCCGGTTACCGGACCTCTTGCTCCGGGTCTAGAGGTCTGGTTATCGGACCCCTAGCCACTGTCAAAAGTAAAACTGAAATTTTTCAAGACAAAAGCCGAAATGGCAATCAAGTTAGCCCGGAATATATATTGTACTTGTAATTTCCGAATAAATTCTATTCGTCCGACGATAATTATGTACTAATGACAAGCTCTTACTCTTTTACAACAAAGAAAGGATCCTCAAGTGCCATTTTAATTGATTTTATGAGAAAGTAACTAATTATTTCATAAAATGCTGTCAACTTCCATCTTCTCCCAACTACATGCGCCTTAGAATAATTTCGTATTGTGAAAATTGTAACAAGTTCTTGGATGTTTGCCACTAAATAACGGCCTCGCACCGCCAAATTTTAAAGGCGGCCTAAGACCACCGATATTTTTCATGTATGTTCTTCATAGATACAGAACACTATTGCAATTTTGCTTGCCTTCCAAACTCCCTAAAATACTTGCACTCAACACAACTATTCAACAGAATAAATTACAGTCACAATTAACATGGGGCTGACCGGCTTTTTTCCCCACCATTTTGAACCAAATCACATTCTACTTCTACTTCTACTGGTATCTGTATCTGTATCTGTAGAATACTGGGCTAGACTTCACTAAATGAATATATTGCCCAGGGGGGACGGTACTACGCCTACTCGCACTGGGAGCCTCTTTGCCCAAAGAGCTCTCCCTTAAATGTCTCTAAGGATGTTGCTGTAGTGCACTTCTCACTAAGATTATTCCAATCTAAGATAGTCCGTGGTATAAATGAATATTTAAACGTGTCAGATTTGCAGCTATATACTATGATTTTGTTTGAGGTAGATGATCTAGTTTTGCCTTTATTCTTTGTGATATGTATTTCGGCAGGAATTGCTATCAGGTCATTAACAATCTTGTACATGAGTATAAGTCGTTGTTCTCTTCTGCGTTCGTGTAGAGGTTTCCAGTCTAGATTTTTGATCATATCAGTAACACTTGAGGTTCTGCTGTAGTTATTATAAACAAAACGAGCAGCTCTACGCTGTACTGATTCAAGTCTATCAATGTCTTTTTGGTGGTAAGGGTCAAAAACGGTACAGCTGTATTCTAGAACAGAGCGAATTAATGAAGTGTAGGCAGTTTCTTTGAGAGTCTTAGAACAGTGTTTGAGATTGCGACGAAGAAATCCTAGTGTTGAAGTAGCCCGGTTTATGATTTTGTTGATATGTGCTGACCACTTAAGGTTTTCACTGATTAGCAGTCCAAGATATGGATTTTCACTAACTTGTTCTAGAAGGTGGTTGTCCAATGAGTATATATTAGATTTTGGGTTTGTACCTCTATGAATCGTCATTTTGTAGCACTTTTTGGCATTAAATTTCATTCCCCATTTAGCGGCCCAAGTTTCTAATGATATAAGATCTTTTTGGAGTTGAAGTTGGTCTTGTATAGAGTGTATTTTGCGATATAAAAGACAGTCGTCAGCGAATAGTCTGACTTGTGATGCGACAGCTTCAGGTAAGTCATTTATGTGGATGAGAAATAATAGAGGCCCAAGGACAGTCCCTTGGGGCACTCCGGAATCGACTGTTACGGATGTAGAATATTCTCCTTCAACTGTTACTCTCTGTTTCCTCTCCATCAAAAAAGATGAAAGCCACTTGAGTAAAGGACCATCAATACCATAATGGTTTAGTTTGTGTAATAGTTTCCTGTGAGGTACGGTGTCGAAAGCTTTACTAAAGTCTAAAATGAGTAAATCGGTTTGAACTTTGGAGTCGTAATTTTTCATGATGTCATGTATGGTAATAATAAGCTGGCTTTCGCACGAATGGCCAGATCTGAATCCATGTTGTAGATGTGTGAGTATTCTGTTGTTTTCTAGGTGTTTCAGAATATGTTTACATATTATGTGTTCTAACAATTTACAGCATACACTGGTGAGCGAAACTGGTCTATAATTACTTGGTTCGTGTTTATTTCCTTTTTTAAATATTGGAGCAACGTTCGCGTTTCGCCAGTCGTTGGGTAGAGTCCCACTTTCTAGGCTACGGTCGAATATGTTGGTGATTGCTGGTGCTAGTTCTTTTGCACAAGTTTTCAATATCTTGTTTGGAAGTCCATCAGGTCCACTGGCTTTGTTGGTGTTCAACCCTAATAATAGTTTTTCGACTCCATTTGTTGTTATGTCAAGCTTTGGAATTCTTGGGTGTTTCTTTCCTTGTATTATCGGGGGTTCTTCGTTTGCACTTTGAAAACAGATTTAAATTGTTTATTCAAAAGTTCAGCTTTGGTCTGGCTATCTGAGTATAACTGTCCTTTATCTTTGATTGGAGCCACTCCAATGTTATCCTTCTTTTTAGCCTTAATGTATTTCCAGAAGGGTTTGCGATTGCCATTGTCTAGCGAGTTTTCCAGGATGGTGTTTACATGCTCCCAGTGAGCTTGTCTAATGGATTTCTGTGTAAATCTTTTGTGGGTTCTATATTTGTTCCAGTCTTCTTTTTTCTTTGATTGTCTGGCTTTATAATACAGTTTATGTTTCTTTTTGATCATTTTTTTCAGTTTATTATTTATCCATGGTAGATTTTGCTTACCTGATGTCAACTTTGAAGGTATGTTACTTTCCATGATATCAAATATACCATTTTTTAGTTTGTTCCAGACATCTTCAACTGGTGTGGTAATATCTGTATTTATTATATTGTCACTTAATTTTGTCATTTTCTCTTTGATGGTATTCATGTCCACCCGCTTATAAATGTAGACTTTTCTACGTTTTGTTTTGTTGTACACAGGTTTTAGTTCTGAATCAATAACCAACATGTCATGATCGGAAATTCCGGGTATTGAATTGCACGATTTTATAAGTGATGGATTGTTTGTAAGATAAAGGTCCAGAACATTATCTTGGCGGGTTGGATTCATCTGCATTTGTTGTAGACTGAAATCGTCTGCTATATCTAAAAGTTCTTGGTGTAGTTGTAATTGATTTCCTCCTGGTCTGATAGTATTGTTTTCCCAGTTTATGTGTGGTAGGTTAAAGTCACCAGCAAGTATTTTAGTTTTCTCACTTGAATTTTTGGGTAGGTTTTCTATAGATTGCCGAAGTTCTTTTAATGTTTCCAGTCCTGTGTTGGGAGGACGGTAGAAGGATCCTATGATGATCGATTTTTCATTTTTAGATTGTATTTCTGTCCAAACAATTTCACAGTTAGCGTTGTTTTTATTTATCTCACTAGTTGTGTAGCCATCCTTAACAGAAATAAATACACCTCCACCGTTTTTGTTGCGGTCCTTACGATAAACCATGTTATTGAAACCGTCTGGAAAGATTTCACTGTTGGTATGTTCCGGGGCTAGCCAGGATTCATTCCCTATGATGATGTCAGGTTTAATGTACTCAGTAGTTGCATGTAACTCATGGCGTTTATTTTTTATGCTTTGACAGTTCATTACCACAGTTCGGATGTTATTCCTTTTTTGTTGCAAGCCATGTGTCTCTGTGTTGTTGGTTTGAATTGATGATGTTGATGATAATGTATTTAGTCTCGATTTGGTTCTAGCTACATGTAATTTTGGACTACTAAATGTGGTTGGACTAAAGGATGAGTCAATCGATGGTATTGATGATAAACAGCTGTTTGATAACACACTATAAGAGTTCGATAATTCAAGTTCAAAAGAATGAAATGTAAAACTATCAATATTCTGGTTCTGACACTTACAACATATCCAGGAAACATTACTGTGTTGCAAAAGTTCGAATCGGTTTGCACTGTATTCTAAACATGTAGAGTGATACCAAATATTACAGTCATCACAACAAACAGCACGTTTATGATCCCAGGTTACTGGGATTTCACAGAAGCCACAAGGATATATACTGTTTGGGCCTGGGTTTATTTCTACGTCTCCACTCAGGAGTAATGTTAGGTACAAGATGTTAACAGAAATTTTTTCAGACTTGGAGTTCTTTCCATGCTTTTTAAAATACATAAGATGTTTTCTAAGATTATACAATGTTTTCAGTAATCCTAACGAGTATGGGTGTTGTAACTGTGTGTTACTCTCATCCGGAAGTTGATTTATATAGTCATGTTGGTCTGTTGGCTGACTGTGTGCGCTGAATAAGACGAAGTTCGCCACAATGATGAATGTTACGCCGATGGTTATGGGCGCCGCCATCTTGGATTTATTCACGCGGAAATGACCTGATATTTTACCTGCCGAAAACTAAGAATTTAGCTGCTCATATTACACATCACGTTGTTTTATCGATAAATAAATGTAATAGTTAATGTGGGAAATGTTTAAATAGTCCAAATAATGTCTTTAACACAACGAAATTTTAATTTTTTTTTTTAACTCCCAAAAATGATTTACTGATCATAACTGAGAGGTTGAGGACAATCTGTTGAAATAACTTATGTTACATGATGAAACGTATAATGTAAGACTTCTACATACAATGTTAAAAATAAAAACGACATGACCGATTAGTGCATAGAAGTTTTTGGACTGACAGTGAAGCTTGCCAGGCTTTCACTGACCTTAAGATAAGATGGGATGGGATGGGATGAGATGAGATGAGATGAGATGAGATTTATTTTGAGTCGGCAAGACAATTACAAGTAACATAAGCTCTGATGAGCTTTTTAACCGAATATATAACAAGTGTAGGTTAACAAAAGTAAATAGGCTACAAATAAGAAAGGATAATTTACAACATAAGATCTATGAGAAACATGCTAATCCTACCAACTTTGGTTTAAAACTGCTTAAAAGAAGAATTAGCTACAAGGTGACAGGAATATGGGGCAAAGGTGCCACAGATAAAAAATATCTTAAAAATTCAGAAAATCATTCAATCAGATTTTAAATGACCTGATTATATAGCATCTTTTTCATAGAGTAATTCAATGATCATTAATTGAAGGGCAAATAAGAATTACAGATTCATATATTATGGTTACAAAGTATTAAAGTTTAAGAATTGAACATATAAACACAATCATGTAAACTCCATCATCAGACTTGTCAACAGAGAGACAGGGTTGCTTAGCATAAAAGTACTTCACATTCAAGGCAAATAGTACTCAGTTACATGTTAGATTGACTCTAACAAGGTATATTATTACAGTAAACATAAATTGGACACAACATGAACTAAAGCAAGATATATCATCTAAATGCAAATGAGAGCAGGTGTTAAATAGACTCAATATTTACCTAAAGCAAATACTGGAAGACAAAAACTACATACAGCAAGCACAACAGCAGTAACTAGACTGACAAAAGCAAAATCAATAGTTTCTATATAAAGTATTAGAACAAAAATAATATGAAAAGGAACAAAAGCAAACTTAAGCTTGAGAATACACTATGCCAAACATGCACTTAACTTTATGCTATGCCTGTATCCCCACAGGAGCAGGAGAAACATTAAAAAATTGAGCCATTCCATGACTGTATAAGATTTTTAAACTGACTTAAGTTAGTACAGAATCTATAATCATCTGGGAGAGAGTTCCATAACACAGGAGCAGCATATCTGTAGGAGTGCTTACCACTTAGGATTTTGAACGTTTCAATAGCCATTATACGCATTCTTCTTATATGTAAGTAAGGCAATTTTACTTAACACAATAAATCAGAATAGGAGGATAAATAATCATCGAAAACAAATTTTGAGCAGTGCCCTTTCTTGCAGATTTTCCATTTTCTTAGTAAAATTTTCAGAGCAAAAATACCAAGCCACTGAACAAAAATTTTCGATAAAATAAAAGTGTGGAAAATAGTCAATTTGTTGAGCTTATTTAAATTTTTACCTTTTCCTTAATGACGTTTAACAGTTTACCGGCTTTCTTGCAAATGTTACCAATGTGACTTTCAAAATTTAGTTTACAGTCAATATCTGTACCTAGGAGCTAAACACTATCTTCACAGGTTATGCTGGGAAGGCCAGTTTTTAAGCAAGGATTTCTTGCCAACTGCTATTGATTGGAATTTGTCTGGATTAGTTTGCATTTTGTTCACTCTAAACCAGTCAACATGTAAGAACATTACTTTCATTTTGAAAGACTTGAATAACTTCTCTGAAATTTGGAGAATGGAGCCTTGTGGTACCCTTTTGCTTATACTTGCCCTTTAACTAACAATAGTTCCCACTTTAATTTGCTGTTTACGATTTGAAAGGTAAGACTGAAGAAGGTTTGAGGCGGGCTCTGATAATCCATATTCAGTTAATCTTGATAATAAAATTTCGTTGGACAAACAGTCAAAAGCTTTTGAAAGATCCATTAAGATCGCTACAATGTATTCTTTGTTATTTACAGCCTGCCTCCAATCCTCCAGAAGTCTTAGAAGAGTTGTTTGGCATCCATAGCCTTTTCTGAAAGCACAGAGGAAATTATCAAAGATATGTTAAAAGTAGACAGTTAGCTGTTCAGATAATACTTTTACAAAAATCATTGATGGGATTACATTGATTAAGTAAAGTATATATGGTTCGAATTACTTTAACATTTATACCAGTTAATTTTGTATACTAGTAATTGGCAAGCCTGTATTCAAGGTTCTGTTTATTGTGAGAGGTAATGCAGTATATTTTAATATTTTAAAACACGGTCAAGTAATTATTTTACAGTAGAGGCAAAGTGTGGTAAAACTTAACTAATACATCAGTTATCGTGAGTACAGTGCTACCTTAACTTAATAAAGGTTCATGTAGTAAATATCTTATATTGGCATCCTACAACAAAGTAATTACCTTTTCTATGGAAATTATGTGTACTTACCGTCATGGAAACACAAACACAGTTTAACGGATTTTCAAATTCAGATATATAGAACCACCTACCATAACCGGGACGCTACATTTAATACAGCCTATTTGACGGGGAGGTTTGATAAAATTGCATTTAATTTAGCATTTAAAGTTATGAAAGCATGAAACGTATACTTTGTGTTTATGTCTACCGGCATGTGAATTCAGGATAGAACAAAAAAGGTTTGTTTAGTTTTCAATTTCAACTTTAACTTAACCCATTAAAATACTTTTAATTCTAATATCATAGAAAAGGGCTTGTATTCTATTATGAGGTGTTAAAGAAAACTGACTGCACATATAATGATACATGTATCTACATATGTGTAAGTTGCAAAAGTTGATATTTGCGCATTTTACGTACCGATATTTTATATAAAGTAATGTCCGATGTGTTTAGATGCAGATATATGTTTTCGTTTCGTACTATAATCTGGAACATATATTTTCCATTCTATTCAATTTCACTTTCAACTTTTCACTTTCATTTTTTACATCTGCATAAATATGAGTAATATCAATAGGGAGAAATCTTTCCATTTTGTTTTAATTTTCGACATAAACATTTATAGGCATACTATTTATTATTTGTATGTGGGTTATTTGATTATGAGTAAACGGCTGACAGTTTCAATGGTAAGATGAGTTACATACAATCTGGTACATTTTGTTTCAGAGAGTTAGCGAAACGAACATGTAATAGTTAGAAAATCAAGCAGTACGTTGTCAATCGATGTTTTCCCCAAACATTATATCTCTCTAGTGTGTCTTGCAAAACAATAACGCGATGTATTCAGTTTGAATTTTTTGTATACACAATGTTTTTGTTTTTACAAAGTTGAACAAAGTTATTGTTATCGAACATTAAATTTGGAATAGTCCTTAGTAAGATTCTAACACGATCCGATTCATTTTCCTATAAAAAAAACTTTGTCGAGCTTAATGTTTTCACAGTTGTTGCTGTCGTTGTGTTAATTATAAAGATGCCTTTGCCTGTGAACCATCAATTGCCTTTTTAATACTTGTCATCTTGTTTGCCGTTGTTGTTATTACAGTCGGGCATTTATCTAGTGGACCCAACTTGACCCCGATGGTTATCCTTTGTATTGTAACAGGAGCGGAAAAATGTGCAGTCCGATACAGGACTCGAACCTGCGACCTTCTGCTTGCATGTCAGATACTCTAGCAACTTAGCTAATCGGGCAATCGATATCATAGACTAATTATATACATTATACATTACTCCCTCCCTTTGTTTCAAAGACAAACTCAGATTCTTTTGACTAACTCAGCCAGGGGCGTACCTGGGCATACGCCTATACGCCTGTGCGTACAATTCAAATTCGGCACCGTGAAAATGAAAAGGCTTAAATGCAAAAAATGCAATAAAACGTAAAGCCTAAGGAGGTTAGGTGGCTATTTAAAGTTCTTCATTTGAAAAATATCCCCTTAATGACTTAATGAGATTATCAAACTCGTTTTTTTTAAATATTAGACTTAAGTTAATTTGTGTTAATTAATAATCGTGAATATAGAAAAAACGTAAAATGTAAGTGTAAATTCCATGGAATGATGGAGCACAGCAAACACAAATACGCCTGTCACAAATAGAAACACTCTCGAACACACGCATGCACGAATACATAAACTGACAGCGAGGACAAAACGAACGGATATTTGTATATTGGTCATCCCTTGGTTAAAGTTTTCTATAGAAGAAATTACGCATAGAAATGTCTCACAAGAACCAAAATGCCCAGGTGGCAAAAGAAACATTCGAACAATGCAAATGAAGCAAGTGTATTAATGCCATGGAAAATATGCAGGTAAACCCTGAAATGTTTAGAAAGTTTAATATAAGATGATCAATAAAAGTAAACTTGCAATATCTTACAAGTTCGTGTTTGTGTCTTAAAAGAACTATCCAGCTTTTAACAGTGTTTAATATTGGAAGGAAGAACCCGGGTGCCTCCTTTGGACATAACTTTAGCCATGAACTGGTACTTGGGTAAAGCCATGAATTGTTCACAAAGCCAGCTTGATCATATTGAAAAATAGACACCTAGCTCTGGGTTTCGAACTTACAAAGATACGAGCGGATACAAGCTACAGGCGCGCTATGGATTCGAATTTTACATTTGAAAATATGAACAATTACTATGTTACGTTTAGTTTACGTAAACCTGCAATAATCAGTACTATGCAACAGATTTAAAATAAGACAAAATGCATGTTTAGCTAAACAAAGTATGAATATCTATAAACTAGTACGAAAAGTCTAGCCAATGATTTACATTTAATATACATGTATACTAATTGGCTGTTTTAGATTTAGAGCATCACTTCAGGGGCATTATTTTGCAAAGAGATTCTATAGTACATATCATGCAAAGAAGCCATCCAGCTGGCTTACGGAAGGTCGGTAGTTCTACCTAGGTGGCCGCCCGTGATGTAATAATGCGCGGAGGGGCACATGGGGTCTTCCTCCACCATCAAAGCTAGAAAGTTCCCATATGACCTAAATTTGTGACGGTGCGTCATTATACACAACAAATCTTTTCTACGGCAATGACCGAGCGCTCGTTTCTACAAACATACAAACATAATACTATGTACTAATAAACTTTGATAATGTGGCAGTTGACCTAAATCCAATCGACACTGAATATTTTCCGATACAGGTAAATCCAATATTTGCTTTACAATAGATCTATGACGGATTATCTTTGAACATCCCTGGACTTATTGGACTCAACTGCCACATTATCAAAGTTTATTAGTATGTCCATTAAACCTCGATGTACTCAATTTGTGCATACCGGAAAATTTGTTAGCACATAAACAGGACACCCGTCTTACTCTGCTGTTCAAATTTCAAATGGCATGTGTTTTATTGGTAAACCAAGAGAGCAGCAGCAGAACAAATACCATTTAGCAATTTACGCAGTTGGAATTTGCGTTTTTAAATATTAGATGTTGTTTACAGCAACTAGAAATAAGTATTGAAATAAGTTACGTTTCGCGTGAGAAAACTTGAAATATTTGCAATGTGTGGGTAGATACATTTATCAAAAACCTGTTAAAATGCATCATTAAATTACACATTGACGAAGATTTCAAAAACGATAACAACAAAAAACTTGTACATCCTTAATGTGTGCGTTAACGTTCCATTCATTGCCTAATAAGTATATGCGATATTTACATTTTAGAGGGTACTAAAGTATTAAATAATAAATAATGATAATAACAGCTTTGCGCACGGTTCGAATATGGGATTTGTTCACACGTGTAGCAGTTAGTATTAGGTAAGAGTTTAGATGCAGTTACACTAACAGACACATTGTTAGGTCCATTTGGCGATAAACAATATGCGTGCATGGGTCTTAGCAGTTGCACAATAAAACATATCATATAATGACCAAGTGTTTCAGGTCGCAGATATTTTGAAACATAACTATATATCTACTGTTACTGTTGATTTAAAGTTGTTTTGTCCTGGAGTGTATGGTACGAGCAATTCACGGATCTCTGACTTTTCAACATATTAAGTCTGGCATAATTCATTTAGTTAGGAAAAATCTGCGAAATAGATATTAAACATTTTAAAATCTTTGATCTTAGATAAAATTATTGATGAATACTAGTACGGGCCAAGTATCGTGCCATAGCGATCGAGCTAGTGGAGCACACACTTTCCATGGTAAAGTTACATAGGACTCTATACGAACAGTGGTGTATCCGGGGCAGCTCCAGTTGCAATTTTAGATCCCTGCCAGTAAGCATGCGCGGTGTGATAAACTATGAATTTAAATGATTATCTCTGTAATATGTAGTACAAATGTGACAAACAAAATATATTAACGCTGGAATATAGCAAGAGAACGCATCTCTTGCGGACCATTTTTCAACATTTTCAAGGGAAGGCCCCAAAAGCCCAATCCGCCGGGAGATGGAGACCCCTTCCCTCACCTACTCCACATTCGCAGCATTTCTGCTTGGTTTGTAGCTATTGCTGCTCAGATCTTGCGTACAGTTCAAAATCATCTAGGTACGCCCCTGTCAGCCATTGCTGCACCCTAGCTCTAGGATTCCAAGGCTAGCCACCACACTCACGGCACCAATGTAATAGTGCAGCCCGATACAGGACTCGAATCTGCGACCTTCTGCTTGCAAGTCAGATACTCTAGCAGCTGAGCTTATCGGACAATCGATATCATAGACTAATTATATACATTATATACACACTGCCATAGGGATCCGTCACGTGCTATGATAGAGGGGGAAAAATTATGATAGAGGGGATTTTTTTTTGTTTAAAATGTTTCTTAGATGAAAATTCAAGAACTTATATGTGAAAAAAAAAATCATCCATAAATAACATAAATATAAACAAGGGGTGGAACATGGCCAATTTCGATCTTGTCAACTACCTTCTTGTACCCCATTCTATCGCGCCACATATTTGTAATATCCGACTTATAACCACTGAATAACATGAGCAAAGGCTCACTCTAACTGAAAATGTATACTTTTCCCACCTTAAAATGTTCAACAAAGCCGTAATTTATAATTTTATATATGCCGACACAGCCGTGTTTTCATGTTGGACACACAGTCGTAAAATATAAACACGATCATGTCCAGGTGTAAAATGCAATAAATAGCCGTAGAACGTGGTGAAACAAGTTATGGTTCTTAAGAATGATAATAAATACACTAACTGCAAACATTTACACACCTCGGAAAGCTCTATCGGTGAAGAATTCGTGTATTTTTATCATTTCTAACAAACATTTCTTCTTTTCCGTCCATGACACTAGAAATGTCACATGATCATTTTTTGTATCAGTCATCCAATCAGAACACAGGTTTCATGAACTGTGTTTGACGATTGTCACGTGATATCAACATGCCGAGAAATGATAGAAAATAGAGCGAGAAAGACAAAATACACGAATTCTTCGTCGATAGAGCTTTCCGAGGTGTGTAAATGTTTGCAGTTAGTGTATTTATTATCATTCTTAAGAACCATAACTTGTTTCACCACGTTCTACGGCTATTTATTGCATTTTACACCTGGACATGATCGTGTTTATATTTTACGACTGTGTGTCCAACATGAAAACACGGCTGTGTCGGCATATATAAAATTATAAATTACGGCTTTGTTGAACATTTTAAGGTGGGAAAAGTATACATTTTCAGTTAGAGTGAGCCTTTGCTCATGTTATTCAGTGGTTATAAGTCGGATATTACAAATATGTGGCGCGATAGAATGGGGTACAAGAAGGTAGTTGACAAGATCGAAATTGGCCATGTTCCACCCCTTGTTTATATTTATGTTATTTATGGATGATTTTTTTTTCACATATAAGTTCTTGAATTTTCATCTAAGAAACATTTTAAACAAAACAAAATCCCCTCTATCATAATTTTTCCCCCTCTATCATAGCACGTGACGGATCCCTATGCACACTGCTACATTCCTCCCTCCTTTTTTTCAAAGACAAACTCAGATTTTTTTTGACTAACCCAGCCATTGCTTCACCCTAGCTCTAGGATTCCAAGGCTAGCCACCACACTCACGGCACCAACGTAATAGGAGCGGAAAATGTGCAGCCCGATACAGGACTCGAACCTGCGACCTTCTGCTTGCAAGTCATATATTCTAGCAACTGAGCTAATCGGACAATCGGTATCATAGACTAATTATAAGTATTATATACACACTGCTACAGTATTATAATACATAATGAGGCACAACCTATTATTGAAAAGGAGTGTAAAACAAGAGCTGCACGAGAAAAAGGAAATATAGATTTGTGTAATTTTAAGTTAGTGTTTTGGAAAGTTTTAACTGATCGAATGTAAATATGCAAACTACTTCAATATAAATATACACGGCTACCCTAAGCACCCTTGATTTCTACAATGAAATAATCGATATGAATAATCAACCTGAGGTCAATCATCGCGGTCAAGTTGCGACTACTATATGCAGCGTTCAATTCCTTCGATGTTTTGGCACTCTCCTGTATCAGCACTGCGCTCATTAATGTCGTGATTGTTACAACGCTGCTGTTCAAACGTTGTGACGTTGCATAACTGATGAACTTTGTACCACTACTTACTACTACTTGTCAATGATCGGTTCCTCTTTTCGTCCAACTATACATGTATTGATAACTGCTACATTGATTTAAGGATGAAAAAGGATGAAGTTTTTAACAATTCAGATTTTTTCATACAAGACAAGTAAGTGTAGGTAAAGCACATTTTTATTGCATAGGACATTTTCTTCACCCACTGTTTAAGGACGCTCGCTACAGTTTCGTAATTTTTTCTCTCAATAATAGATTTTGATGAAATGTTTTGTATTAAAAAATCATGTTATGATGTATTGAAAAATGAAATAAAAATACTAGGTCACCAGCTTTGTTTCAATTTAATTTGTCCCTAGGTATGGTGCTATTTTAAACATTTTCCAAAATTTCTGTAATCCTAAAATATATTTCAGTAAAGTACAATAATCATCATAAATTTGATTATCTAAGCATTTTTGTAACGGAAAACAATATATTTATTTGAAACATGCTCAGAGAAATCAAAAGAACATGATTTTGTAAAGAAAGGAATACTTGTTCAGCAGACCCAAGGGCTATTTTTGCATAATTATTTTTGTCAGTTTTAAGTTGGTACTTTCACATAATAGAATTTGATCAAACTCTGCACAAAACTTTGGATATGTCTGCCTAATCTAAAACAAAAAGAAAATTGATAGGTCATCATATTAGATTTCGCTTAAATCAAATTACAACGAGGTGGGGTGTGACAGGCATTTATACAACGCAGTTTGGTACGAAATACTCTTTCCGTGTTTGAGCAAATGACTCAGAAATATATACCGGTATATAAAATTATCAAACGGCAGATTTCTTAATAGGCGGATTTTAAGGTGTTTCTGAAGCATTTTGATGGCATAGAAGGATGAAAGTTTCCGCCCTTTTTTTAACAAAACCTATATAGTTTGCGAATGTACGGTACGGGTACGGTACGGGATTAGAAACAGCTGTGACTCAATGCAGAGTTTGAGCGCTGGTATAAATAACAGACTCCAATATATGTCGGATTGAAGCAATTTGAACTAAAAGTACTTTAAATGTATATATTTTGTAACTATGGTGATACTTACCCTAACCTTTAGTCAGTATATTATACATTTTGTACATTAAATGCATGCGAACATACAATAATTTGCGAATTTTTGCCGTACGCGACATTAGATAATCACTTCCGGGCATGCGCAGAAGACCGCACCAACTCTGCAGTGAGCTACATCGATTAGAAACACAACCAGATTGGCACGGTGTTGGGGTAAATATCGACCTGTCCGGAAAAACTGTAGCGAGTGCCTTTAAACAATTCTGAAATTAAGTAAAAACAACGTGACATTAGTAATATATAAGCATAAATGTCACTAACAATCTCTTTCAATTTTTACATATTGACATAAGTACCCCATCCATTCTTTTTTTATAGTAAAGAAACGTATTTAAATCTACAAAACATAGAGATGCAGGTTTGATAAAAAATATCTTTTAAAGTAGCAGGGTACACTTCGAATTTTGGCCTCCGTCAATATTTGTTATAAATAGAACTTCGTGATTTTGGATGTCTGTAAATTAAGGTGAGAGATAACGATTATTAATTCTTTAGAAAATTTATACAGCCGATACATGTAAAATTCTGATGTCAGTTCAGAACAATTCAAATCACGGAAGGGTTCTGTGCTTGTTGATTGATACTCAGGAACATTTTAGCTATTTTGTGAAAAAACGAGCTGGATGGGCCCCCATTCCGTTTATATCCTGACGTTCAGTAGGGACTATCAAATTGAGAAATGCAATAAAATTGGGCATTGTTCTTGCAGCGGGATCATTGCAGGCTGTTCAAAAAGTGCAAAATTGATGATTTTGGCATGCTATTTTTCATGGATGGTGTAAACCTTTCGTTTTGATAACATTCTTTATTCTTGTATGAGAATCCTGATCTTGCCATTAATTAAAAGCACAAAACATGCACGCAATTTACCAAATGGCCACCCTGATTCTGCTCATAAGGGATGTGCAATATTGCGACTCGCTACACGTAAGACCGTCCGTGCCCAAAATTTTCGCATCTAAGTGTACCCTGCTACCTTTAACATTCATAGTATTCGAAGTTATCAAAGCATGAAGGCTTTTCTTTGTGTATTGTTATCTATTCGGAATGAATGTGTATCTAGTCCTTCGGCAGGTGAATTAAGGAGAGAGAAAAGGTGAGTACAGTTTTCAATTTTAACTTTGAATTAATCCTTTTCCTTCTTATATCACAAAATAGGAAAAATATTCCATGATCGATTTAAGACAACTAAAAGCATATCTAATGATATCAGTATCCAAATATGTATCAAGTTGCAGAAGTTGATTTTTATACGTAAAGGTAAAATATAAGGTAATTTACGATGTGTGTAACTACAGATATATCTGTTTGTGTCAAATAATTTCACTTTGATTACTTTACATTTGCATCAATTGCAATTTAACGAATAGGTAGAATTCGAAATAGTATTAGAATTTCAAGCAGTCAGATGTCAGTTTACAGAAAAATTAAAATGATTTTTACCTAACATTTTATCTCTCCAGTGTGTAACACTTTAGAAAAATAACGCTATGTATCTAGTTTAATCAGTTTTTATTAGCTCATATGAGCAATGCTTAGGTGAGTTATTGTGATCGCCCAATGTCCGGCGTCTGTCGTCTGCCTGTTTGTCAACATTTAGTTTGTGTATGCGATAGGGGCTGTATTTTTCAATTGATCTTCATGAAATTCGGTCAGAATAATTACCATGATAAATTATAGGTTCAGGTTTGAAAATGGGTCATCTTGGATAAAAAAAACTAGGTCACTAGGTCAAATCAAAGAAACACCTTGTGTATGCAATGACTGCATTTTACACCGGATCTTCATGGAATTTGATCAAAATATCTACCTGGATGTAATCTTGGTCAGCATCAAATATGGGTTATCTTGGGTTAAAAACTAGGTCACCCGGTCAAATCAAAGAAAGACCTTGTGTACGCAATAAGGGCTGCATTTTTTCACTCGTTTTCATAAAATTTAGCCAGACTGGTTGCCTTAATAAAATTTAGATCAGATTCGAATATGGGTAATCTAGGCATACCGAAGAATATTCCTCCGGCCACTAATCGATAGCGGTCAGATTTTCTATATAGAAATAAGAAGGGCATGTACACATTTTACTTAATAACAAAATTACTAAAAATAAGAAACCTTAGGTGCAAAAATATTATCAAAGTTCAACATTTGATTCATCACAAGGTTTTTTTAATTAAATTTTATCTTAATTTTTGATTCCTTCTTAACATGAAGTTTAATGCCATCATTTCGTCATTTTTTCCCTTCTTTTTTCCATATAAAATGTGCAAAAATCTCATATATGCGTTTCTTCAAAGCATTTTTTGGTATAAAACCATTGATATGAAAGCTTAGGTGCAAAAAATTTCCTACTCTCATTGAATTTATCTTTTGAATGATATTTATTTCATTTTTGTGAAATAAAAATTTGATTCGTTCTCAGACGGTTTATTTCCACTAATTTGGAAGAAAAATTAATTTCAGCGCGAAGTTTTTGTTGTAGCGTCATAAGCAGAGGATATTATTATGCCGCGTGAACATGCGGTATTGTGATCAAAAGGTTAAAGTAATGATTTAATCATTTAATGTAATTTACTTCGCGAGTAATTCATTTTGTGTTAATATTGTGATCAAAAGGTTAAAGTAATGATTTAATCATTTAATGTAATTTACTTCGCGAGTAATTCATTTTGTGTTAATATCACAAATTAACAATATTCAATATTCAATTCAATATATTTATTGCATTAAACATGTTACACACATTTATAGCAACACAATACATTAAATACAATAGAAGACATGGATTTCTTAAACAATATACATTTTTTGCAAAAGAGCATAGATGTTTGTGGATATTAGAAAAAGGTTCTTAGTTTCGTGTCAGATTGGCATGATATATAAATTTACTCAAGTTCTGTATAATTTTCCGATTAGTCACTGTTAGTAGGTTGATAAACTTTTGTTTGGTGGGCCAAGTATAATAATAACGTTTTAAATATTTAACTCTAAGATCTCTAAATCTAGGACAGATTAGAAGAAAATGATATTCATTTTCGATTATTCCATTGTTACAATATGTACAATTTCTTTCGTTCCTTGGTACATTGTTGTAACGCCCGCGTTCTATTGCTAAGTCATGTGATGATGTACGGAATTTCGTAAATGATATTCTGAATTTAGGCTCTTGTATAATGTCAAGATATTTTTTCCCTTAAATTCATGCTTAAAAAAAACAATCGTTTCAAGACGAGGAGAGTTATTAATTGATGAGTACCATTGTTGGTTATACATATCTATTATTCTTTGTTTTATTGTATTGAAATTAATAAGCATATTAAACTGGTTTTGCCAGATGTAGGTTAAACCGTGGTCATCAAGGATAGTTCTAATTTTATGGGCCCAATTACTGCCGTTGTAAGTGTCACCAGCCTCTGCATCGTTCTTCAACATATTGTATACTTTAATAATATTGACTGATTGTCTAGAGTTAGTAATTTTATCCAGTATTTAATTAAAAGTATTTTTCTCTGAATAATCATTGGTGTTCTTCCTAATTCTCCATAAAGAGCATCTACGTTTGTGGAGCGTTTAACACATAGGATTTTTCTACAAAATTTAGTATGTACAATCTCAACGTCTGGTCCGGCATGGTGGCCCCACACCTCGGCGCAATAATTAAGGGTTGACGACACAAGGGTATCAAATAAGTATACTTTCTGAGAAACTGGTAGGTCCAACTGGTTATATACTGTAAATAAATTATGAAGCGAGAATTGGGCATGTTGTGCGATACGTTGCTGCGTGCGATTCCAATTACCGTTTTTAAACAAATAAACGCCAAGATACTTAAATGACTGAACAATTTCAATAAGTGAATTATAAATGTAAAAATTAAACGATGTATGACGCCCATTTTCAAATATCATTATTTTCGTTTTATTTACATTTAATCGGAGTCCCCATGTATTGCAATAAGTTTCAACATCATTTAACAATGACTGTAATGTTTTGGGATCATGAGCAAATATGGCCCCGTCATCAGCAAATAGTAGCAAAAATAGTTTTATATCTTCAATACTAACAATTCCATTCATATACTATTTATATTTTCTAAAATATCATTTAGAAGAAAAGAGACAAGATGCTGCTTGCAGGATCTCCCTGCTTTACACCGATATATGATGTTATAGGATCTGAGTTTGTAGATTTATAACGGATAACAGACTTAACAACTAGATACATCGATTTAATAGCTGTAACGAGTTTTGTGCTTACGTTTGATGTTATTAATTTTTGCCATAACATTACTCGATCAATCCGGTCAAACATTTTTCCCAGTCTAAAAAGCAACATAAAGTTTCTTTTTCATACATAGCGTCTTTGATATAATAGCATGGAGGACAAATATACAATCACTAGTGGATTTCGATTTTGAAATCCATATTGGTTATCTATTAGAGCTGAATTTTCGTCTGCCCATTTTGTCAACCTAGTAATTAGCATTTTAGAGTAGATTTTAGACAAATATTATTTAATGTAATTCCACGAAATTTTTTTAGCTTCATGCGACCCACCTTTAAAAATGGGTTACTATAATACTTTGTTGCCAACTTTGTGGGAAACACCATCAGTGAATAGTTTGTTATACATCTTAAGCAGGAAATCGGAAATTATATCAAATGAGTGTTTGAATACCTCAGCTATCAAAAGATAAGTACCTGGACTTTTCGAATTATTTTGAGAAAAAAATGCATCTTTTAATTCCGATTCTGTAAATAAACTATCTACTCTATCACTATGTATTCTATCATGTTGTTGTTGTTCATTAGTATTTGTAGTAGGTGTAGGTGGCGCTCCATATAACTCATTAAAGTGCGCGTACATGTCGTCTATAGTAAGATTGTTTGGGTCCCTATTATTTTGTCTATATTGCGATTTGACGTCTTTCCAAAATGACTTAGGACTGGACTTTGCTAGTTTTCAGACGCGTTTGCCCTCACTTCGCTGAAAAAGTTTTTTATGTTTTCGCATAATATTATTGTACTTTACTTTTTTATCCATATAAATGGTTTTATTTTCCACAGTTTTATGTCTTAAATAATAATTTCTTGCCTTATTAAACTCCTGACGGGCATTATAGCATTCTCGGTTAAACCATTTCCTTTTCATTTTTGACAGTTTATTATCTGGTCTGTTTATTTTTCTAGTTTCCCGAATACATTTAGAGCGTTTTCCTGCATATACGAGGTGAATAATTCAATCGATTGATCAATGGTAGACGCGTGTAACTCATCCGTTATTTGATCAAGTAGTACCTTTTGCTGTAATGAATTGTTTCTAAATAAATCAATACGCATATTATCCCATGATATATATAATTCTTGGCCGTTATCATTATTATCACGTGGTACAGATAGGCGTTCCTTACGTTTTAAGCAAATATGTATAGAATTGTGATCCGAAAATTCTGTAGGTTGCATTATATCAAATAGCGTAATTATATCGAAGTTCATTTGATGCGTTAACAAATAATCAACTGTTGACATCCATTATTATTAATAAATGTGAATTCGCCTACATTTTTATCACTTAAGAGACGACCGTTACATATTAATAAGTTTGTTGATTTGCATAGTTGTATTAAGCGCTTACCATGCGTATCTAATACTTGGTCTTTATTTACTTTGGGTAAGGTATCATCATTAGCTAAAAGATCATTATCATTGTCTAAAAATCTATCATATGTTATAAAATCTGACTCATTTGATGTCCTAGAGTTAAAATCTCCAATTACAAAGACTTTACCTTGAATTCTATATTTCTCTATTCCTATTTCGATTTGCTCGAACATATCAGTTTCATTGCGGTTAATTACTTTTGAATCATAAGGTGGAATATAAGTGCAACAAATAAATACGTCAGTGTCAAAATTGAACATAAATTTGCTAAGTTTTATCCAAACAATACCACATTGCTGTTCTTCTATAAAGTCAATTTTGTCACTTAGTTCTGTTTTGTAATAAACAGTAATTCCTCCAGAATAACGTCCTTTACGCGCGCTAACCGATTTATTTCCATAAAGATTATAGGCATTATAGCCTTGAATATTAAGATTAAAATATGTGTTTTTTTGATATCCAAGTTTCTGTTAAAATATTTATGTCATGTTGTTTTATTAAATCCACAAAATCTGCGTCTGCGATCTTTCTAACAAGTCCGTTTACATTCCAGGATATTATGTCCAGTTGTTGCTCTTCGCGACCTCCCTATGGAATGGCACTTGCTGGTGGTGGGGTGTACTCATTATCGTTTATGAACAATTTTCCCCCAACGAATTTAACCTTGTTTCCTTTCTGCTTTTCCGAATGTAAGATAGGATAAAGCTTCTGGCGGGCATCGCGCCACTCTTTTGGAAGCTGTACTCCTACCCCAACGTTAAGTTTTTTCATGTGTTCTTTGAGTCCGAGAGACGCCCTGCGAATGCGCTCCCGATCGGTGTAGTAGTGGAACTTCACGATTATCGGACGCGGCTTCTTTGATTTGAACTCATTTCCTAGTCTGTGGACTCTATCGAACACCATACCGTCAGCATTAATTTTCATTACATCCTTGATGAATTGTTTAACCAGCGTCTCACATGCATGTGTCTCGGGGTCCACACCAGCCGTCAGAGGCGACTTTCCTTTGTCTCCGGATTCCATGTCGATGACGTCACCGCTCTCGGTGTCGTCAGAAATGTCACTACGTGTAGGGATAACTGGTATTGGGGCTGATTCTGATATGCCGTAAAATATGAGATTGTCCCTCATACTCCGGAACTCACTGTCTGTCACTTTAGACTGAATTTGTTCGTTCGATTTTTGGAGACTGTTGATCGTTTTTTGCATTGATGTGCATTTTTCCTGTAAAGTTTTAACTTCCTTCCTGGCTGTGTCCAATTCGTTTGACTGTTTTTCGTGCTTTGCATTGATGAATGAATTGAAATTTTCATTATCAGTTACTCTCTTGTCGATTGTATTGACCTTCTCCGTTAGGTCACTGAGTTGTGTGTTCATACGATTTACGACTTTTTCAATTCCATCTATTTTTGATACACTAATTTTAATGGTTTTTAGGTCTTCTATGATCTCAGTTGCCCATTGAGGTGGTGGGCCTGTTGGTGGTATACCGAAATGTGTGGGTGAGACAGATGGCTGTATGTAATGTCCAGGATACGACGATGTAAATCCAATATTGTTCATGTTACTCATATTATTAACTGTTGGTGAATCAAAAACAAAATATTCCGGTAATGTATTACTCCAAGGTTGATTTTTTACACGTTTATTTTGTTTATAATCCGCACTATTGTTCGTATTCAATGCCGCCGCAGTCGAAAAACCAGTTTGGGACTGGTCAGCGTGTTCACTCGTGCGTTGTGTACATGTATCAAACAATGGTGAAATCTGTTTTCGCTTTTTTCTTCTATTTTGTTTTTTAAAATATGATTGTTTTTCCGTTGGCATGAAGAAAATATGTTTATGTCACTATTTATGTAACTATTATCCAAAAATATAGCCATAAAAGCTTTTAAATTTGCATTTTATTCCATCAAATGTCTGAGCTCGTAAATCCATGTCCTCCACATTGAGGGTCACGTGACAAATATAAGAAATGCAATTAAATATTGCAATTAATATTTCGGTTCTAAAAAGAAAGAGATGCGCATTTCTTCTTATGTTGTTATTCTCACCTTATTTCGTATACATTTAAATATCAGTGTCAATTATGCCAATTATGTCAATTAAACATTAAAAGAGATAGGTTTTCTATCGGCCATTGGATCACAAATGCAAACTGTCGGCATTTTTCTACTCAGTTACAGTACAAAAAGGTAAAATATAGAATTTTTTGTATATATTTTACTTAATAAATTTTAGTAAATAAATTCAAGGTCCGCCTTGATCAAATTAAAGGTGGAAAATATGTCCGGAGTATTTTTGTGTACAAGAATGTTTTTTGCAATGTAAATAATATCTGCATTTAAAACATAATTGAATTTTACTTCAGTAACTTAATGATATATTTTTGTTTTCGTGAAAATTTTACCTGGTTTCATGATCTTTTCAGTTATCATAAATGTCGTCGTGATTAACTTACTTTCATAATTTATTGTACATGTTCAATTCAAGATAATTTTACATGAAACCAATTTCTATACTGTAATCCTATTGAATGATAGTTTATAGAAGTAATAAAATGTTGTATGCATCACGCATAAATCCTTTTTATTGGACCTGTAATAAAACTTGCCAATTACGTTAAAACAACACGGACGTTTATAACACTGATAAGGCTATAGTTGCGTTTTGAATTACGGGTATTTTCTTTTTGTAATTACAAGGTATAATTATCGGGTGCACGACATTTCGTCGAAACACGTTTGGTCGAACAGACAAATGGACGAAAAGACATTATGCCTAATGGGCATTATGCAGAATGCGACAACTAGTCGATAAAATTAACAGGCCACGACACTTGGTCGAAAATAAATTATTATTATTGATAATTACTCAAATTAAACGATCAGTAAACGCCTAAAGGTGTTGTTTGTTGTTGTTTCCCTAAAGTCCTTTTGATTAGAAAGAATATTAGACGAATTATGTTCACAAACGAGAAATCATAATCCGGTCTTGGATTTTCTGAAGGGAATAAGCTTTAACATCAAATATTGACTTTATGGTGTCTGCTTGAATACGGCAAAATACCTGTACAACCCTAATTGCCACTATCTTTTTTTTTAAATTTTACAAACATACATTCAATTCATTAAACTTCCTATTTTGCCAATATGTTAAGGATTACTGAATTGATATACGTATGATGTTCAACCATTCCAGAATAAAAAATTCAAAACCTACACCTGTGTAATTATAAATTGTAAACAGCTGTTAAAAAAAACCAAAAAAACTTACGTATGTATTTTTGTGACATAGGAATGGATGTGGTAGTGCAGCAGGTATAATACAGTCAATCAGACAATTTTAAAATGTCATTCTAAAATAATATTCGTCAAGTTTATTTGTATTTTGTGACTTGACAAGAATGTGTTATGGCCGTAAAAGTTATAAAACCGTATAAAACATAGTTCGATATTTTTTGTGGGGGAGTGGGGGGAGGGGGGGGGGGGGGTACTTAGGTCTTTTACATATATTATACTTAAAGACAGCGTTATTTAAAACAAATGTCAGATTTTATTTTTCAACGACAGCGTATTTTATAAATGGGAGACGCCGTAAAAATATCAATGCTAGTGCTATATAAATATAAAAGGAAGTGTCTAGGGGTACGAACCTCCTTTTTCCTAGAGATTAAGGGTAATTTACAATTCAGATTTGGTTGAAAATGAAAAAAAAGAAGACTTCATCGATATTTGCCTTTAACTGACAGTGGCGTAGCTTCTATAAGGCACTGCAGGCCCGGGCCTGCAGGTTATCCGAGAAAGTGAAAAAATAAAAATGCCAAATATGCAATAAAAATCGAAGGGTCAGAGGGGTTAGGCTGTAGGAGGTAATGAATCAGTCACTATCAGGCGCGTATCTGGGCATATGCCTATACGCCTGTGCGTACAATTCAAATTCGACACAAACTGTCAGCGAGAACATAACGAACATATAAAGGAACACAGTGGGAACCGCACAAGAACGGCCGGTGGCAACACCTTCGAACGATAAATGTGTATTTTTCTTCTTTCTAAATTACACATTGCTTACAAAGCTGGGCATACCGATACTGCTTCATTTCTGTATATCATACTTATCTTCTTTGCAGTTTGCAGTTCATATGATCAGTGGCATCTGGATTATGTGATCTATAGCGTAAAAGTGAACAAACCTTATATAGGGAGTACGGACATATCATTTGATATCGAACATATATTGTGAATCGCATAGAATGTCTCACAAGAACTAAAAATTCTGTCTGCCTAAGTGACAAACTTAAGTAGAAACAAGCAAAAAATGAAAGTAAAGCAAGTGTTTTAATGCCATGGAAAACATTATGTAGGTAAACCCTAAACAGTTTCAGAGGTTTAGTATAAAATCATCAACTGTAATTTTTACAAGTACGTGTTTATGTCTCAAAAGAACTGTCCAGCTTTTAACAGTGTTTAATTGTTGGAGGCAGACCCCGGATGTCTCTTCGGACATAACTTTAGGCCATGAACTGATACCTGGATAAAGCCATAAATTGTTCAGAAAGCCAACTTGTAGTATGAACTGATACCTGGATAAAGCCATAAAATTGTTCAGAAAGCCAACCTGATGGTTTCCTCACAATGAAAAATGAAAAATAGACACCTCGTGCGATGGTTTCGAACATACAAAGATACAAGCGGATACAAGCTAAAGACTTTCATATTTGAAAATATGAACAGTTACTACATATAGTGAGGTAAACATAAAGTAACAGGTTTATCTGTATTTACAGTACTATATGCCCTAGGTTTAAAATAAGACGTAATGCATGTATAGCTAAACACAGTATAAATATTTGCTGCTATTACAAAAAGTTTAGCCAATGATTTATATTTAATTGACACTAAATCTCAGCATACCGGTACATGTATATTAACTGGATGTTTGGATGTTTTAGAATTAGACCACCACTTCAGGCGAAACATTTTGCCACAAACCCCTAGTTGCGATACTCAGTCAAAAGCGAGATTCTGTTGTGCATGCAAGTTTCTACGGCAACTACCGAGCGCTCGTTTCTACAAACATACCTACATATTAATTTGCCCATTGAACCTCGGTATACTCAATTTGGGCATGTCGGAATCTGTTTGCACAAAGGATCACCCGCCTGACTGCTATTCAAGTATCAATAAGATGTAATAAAACAGAGCAGTGGGAGAATAAAACTGATAGTCTTCCGTTATCTGGAGTAAGAAAAACGTGACTGCTTACGTGATATCGAAGGCTTTATTAATGGTTGCAATAACATCTATCAATCTATATCCAGATCTGAATACAGAAGACCTTTTAGCAATTTGCGCAGTTTAAATTTGCATTTTGCCAAAATTAGATGTTTAATGAGAAAACTTTAAACGTTGGCAATGTGTGCATAGATACATTAATCAAAAACTTGCCAAAATGTTGATGCAGACGCAATGCATTAAATTAAACACTGACGAAGATTTCAAATACGATTACAACAAAAGTAAAAAAAAAAACCCTAGTATACCTTTAAAGTGCGAGGTATCAAAAACTTACCAAAATGCGGATGCAGACGCAATGCATTTAGTTAATGACGAAGATTTCAATTATGATAAAACCCAAAAAACCTAGTATACCTTTAATGTGCTAGGTAACGTTCCATTCATTGGCTATGTAATCTTGACGTTGTGGAGGATATTAAATGAATAATAAATAAATAAATAAATAATCATAGTGACAGCTTTGCACACAGTTCGGATATTCGATGTTTTCACGTGTGTAGCAGTTAGATGCAGTTACCCAAACTGCCATAGTGTTTAAACCCTTTGTGCGTGAGCGGGTCTGGCATTGTACAATAAAATATATCATAGAATGACACAGTGTTTCAGTGACACAAATATTTTGAAACATAACCATATATCTACTGTTACTATTGATGTCTAATGTACGAAAACAGGGAGTAAATTGTGTAGAGCAATTCACAGAACTCTGATTCTTCAACGTTCTAAGTCTCAGCCGTGCTAGAGCGATACACAATTCATGGTCAAGTTAATTAGAACTCTTCATTGTAAATAAAGTATACGAAAAATGGTTGTATTCCTCAAAATATCTGGGCTGCTCGAGTTGCAGTTTTGCTTTTAGACAATGTCACGATCCCTGCCATTATGCAGAGCGGTGTGCTAATCTTTGATTTTAAATGATTACCCTCCGTAATATGTAGTACAAATGTGACAAACAAAATAGATTAACGCTGGAATATAGCAAGAGAACATCTCTTGCCTAAAAAAACATTCACTAAATCTCAATTTTCTGGAGACTGAGACCCCCTCCTCACCTACATCATACTCGCAGCATCGCTGCTTCGTTCGTAACTATGCTGCTCATATCTAGCGTACAGTTCAAAACCATCCAGGTACGCTCCCGTACTGTCCAATATTGAACACGTAATTAGAGCGTATTTATTAGGTATTTCCATGATTAAAAGATAAAACCGATACCAGTAGTTTTAATTATTTTCTCGCTCGTATACCACCGCCCCGCCAATTATCGCCCCACAACTTTATTAATGTTGGCAAATAGACAGTACTTGCGCCGAAAAAAGGGGTTGCGAATGTCATGATCAAATTACGCGGACGGGATTCGAACCCGCGACCACCGGGTTAGGAGTCCGACGGTACTTACAGGGTTTTTTTACCAAGAGGGGAAGGGGCCAAGGCCTGTTATTTGAGGGGTGTGGGTGGGGTGGGGGAATAGCTAGGTATTTGAGCAAAGGGGAATAAAAACCTGATGTAAAGTCAATTTTTGTGGAAAACTGCATGATTTAAAAGAAATTTACTGAGGGGAAGGGGCCTATCAGCGGCCCCTATCATGAAGGGGAAAAAACCCTGATTTAAATTCTACCCCTACATCTCGGTGCCTCTCAATAATCCATGAATCTAATGCATATTGAAAACATAAACTGTTTCAAGTTTATTAAAGTTTGAAAGTACTTTTTTTTTTATTAAAGAAGTCTAGACTGTGCTGTAAAATCTGTTTCATAGTACAAAATGCATATCTTGAAGTGCGTATACAGCTTATTTTTCAGTTGAATAATTATTGAAATGTGCATCTGTTTAATAAATAATGATTTACTACATTCTATCGGTGAATAAATATAATCAGAACTTCGGATGCTTAGTAATTAAATCAGGAGTGCGTAGCACGAGTGATTTAATTATTCGCATCATTTTATCCATCAACAAAATACAGGAACATATTTTTTATCAGTCACACTGTGAGTGATATAGGTTTGCTATTTCTTTTATTAGCATTCAGCAAAAAATAAACAGAATTTGTTTGTTGTGAATGGATATGGAATATCACATAGAGAACTGATACAATAACTCGCGCTACCTGCTCATGAAAATATTTAATTGCATCAACTGTCAATGTGATATATTCCATATCCAGTCAAAACAATCAAATTCTATTTATTTTGTTTTGCTGAATGCTAATAAAAGAAATAGAAAACCTATATCACTCACAGTGTGACTGATATGGAACTGATAATACTGATGTTGGTCAGTTATACTTAGTTATGATAACTTAGTCATAAACTGAACTTTGACCGTTTTTTGTGTGTTTTTATTGAATTAAACTCCTCCGTTGCTTGGGTATTATTCCGCCAGAATGGCTCAGAATGACCTTAAAATTTAAAATATATATTTTTATATGCCTCTTAGTTTTTCCCAAAATTTTCGTGGGGGGGGATCCCCAATCCCCCCATTCCCAAAAGTGCTTCTCGGCGAATGGGGCCTGAAATTAAAAAAATGCCAACTGCCCCTGAACTCGAATCAAAATGGTTAGTACAATTTCCCCGATTTTTTAATTTTTTTTCGAAAACTTTAAAATATACATTCTTCTTATTAAAATTGTATAAAAATATGATTTTTATATAAAAATTTTTTTTTTATATAAAAATATGGTTTTTTATTGCAAAGGTTTTTAAAATTGTTTAAAAAAAATTAATTTAATTTTTTTAAAAATAAACATTTTTTAAATGCTATGGTTCAAAAATTCTATTAAATTCTTTGATAAAAATGACTTGTTTTATTTCTGATGAAAAATCCCTTTTCCAAGTTTGTAACTCCGTGACATTTAATTAAGCTTTTTTTAATTTTATGAAAACCTTCCTTTTCTTCCCTTATATTGAAATAAACATCCGGTGACATACCGGGGGCAATAGATTCGACATCGCAATACGGCCCTGAAATAAAATTATGTTGTCCCCCCGTATCGATTTTTTTGCAATATCGGTCATGAGGTCAATTTTTCCCCCTTTGGTCAAAACTAGGTCGCTAGACAATCAAAGAAAAACCTTGTCTTCAAAGGGATTTGCATTTTATACTAGTTTTGATCACGTGTTTGCAGGGGTTAAATTAGGCAAATTAAAATCTGGATCTGTTGGGTAAAAGATTGGTCCCTGGCCCACTGGCCCCAGACCAAAACAAAAATGCCTTGTACATTTTATCCCTTACCCTTAGGTATTCTATAAGAACCATGGTCATAAAGGGGGAAAAACATACAACCCCATTTCCCTATTTCAAACGACATTTCTCAACTTAACGCGCGGAATGGGTCCCCCGCATATTGAAAAAGCGATAATTTTCTTCCATCATCAAAAGTCACATTGTCCCGAATTTCCCTATTGCATAGTTATAACATATTTTATGTTTTTGTCAAATTACGAAAAGACTGAATTCCCCAATGAATATCCGGTCTAGGGTCCGACAAGTGCCGTTAGGGAAATGTAAACAAAAAAAAACAGAATCAAAATTTACAATTTTTTCACTAAAAATTCGAAAGATGAAAGAATTAACTTCATATATTTTAATATGAAATCTACTTGGTCTCTCTGTTCTGTTTTTTTTATTCATTTTGTACTTATGCTGCATTTAAAACCCTTTTAGGGAAAACGCGTAGAAAATGACGACTGCCTACATTTTACATTAAACCAAATTTGAATGGTTTTTAATCTAAAAAGGAAATTTCCCCGGGAAGTTGCAAGTTTTTTTTTTGTAAAAAGTTGAAAAAACTATAAATCACGTTGTAGTATTGAGAAATTGAACCCAAAGGAAGATAAATTACATTGTTTGTACCATGTAAACATTTACCGAAATGCGTTTTTGGGATGAAATGCGCTTGAAACGGGTTAGTATGTTTCCCCTTCATGACCTGGTTCTTATAGAATACCCAGGGGGAGGGTTAGCATGTACAGAGGCATTTCTTTCTGGTCTGGCGCCAGTGGACCTGGTCAAATCAAAGAATAACATTGTGTATGAATAGGGGCTGCATTTTTTCATTGGATCTTCATGACATTTGATCAGAATGTTTGTTTAGAAATTATAGGTCAGTTCAAATAGGGGTCATCTTTGATCAAAACTAGGTCACACAGTAAAATTTCAAAGAGAAACTTTGTGAATGCAATAGGGGCTACATTTTAGGAGGATGTTTGCTTTAATGTAATTAGGTAAAAGTTGAAATATGGGTCTTGTTGGGTCAAAACTGGTCACCTGTTCAAATCAAAGAAAGCCTTGTGTACGCATTTGGGCTGCATTTTTTTAGTGGATCTTCATGAAATTTGATCAAATGTTTGTCTTAATGAATGTTAGGTCTAATTCAAATATGGGTCATGTTGGGTCAAAAACTAGGACACCTGGTCCAATCAAAGAAATACCTTGCCTATGCAAAAGGGGTTGCATTTTAAGCAGGATATTTATCTGATTTGATCAAGCTGTTCTCAGGTGTGCAACCTAGGAAACCATTTGGTTCTCTTGGTTTGTTTACATTGGTATTTAAACTGTGGATTAAAATTATTATTGTCGACTTTCTTAACATTCTGCGATTTTATTACCTTAATTGCTTTACAAATCAAGGCTCGAACTGTGTTTTATTATGCAACAGAATTACTGCTAGTACGTCATAACTGTTATACCATAACACCTAACAACATAGCGGCGCAATGGACAAGAAGACCTCACAAAACGGAATGTTCTCAAACGTTTAAAATAGAATTGAAATAATATATCTCAAGCAGTAATTTTCTCTTGAATAGAATCATTGTCTTCAAAATGCATATTATTATATCACCCGGAATGTGCTCTCGTGAAATAGTTCTTTCGCATCTGAATTTATTCCACGACAAATCACTGTTTGAGGTATATTTTTTCAAACATAGATTTCATATGTTTTTTAGAAGACAACATGTCATCAGGGATCGGGGATGGGGGGACTCTGCTTTACTGGGTCAAGGGGGATAATACCATATGTGAGCTAAGGCCATGTGCTAATTGATAAATATATGAGGTTTTATGATTCTAGCTAAAACACTCTTTGAATTATAAACATTTTCAACTGCGAAGGCATACACACACGCACGGACAAACGGAAGGATTAAATTTGATTAAATCATGGTTCCTAGAAAGTATACACTAATAGAACGACACCTGCCCATACAGTGTTCCCTGCTAGGGAGAATAGTGTCATTGATATTTTTTTAAAATCTGTTTTGATTTACCTTTATGAATCTTTGCATCTAATTTTCTTAAAACTGGAAGGGAGTTATCGGTGCTGGTCACTAGTTGTCGATGCAAGTGGGAATGAACCTGTTTTGGCAGTAACGAGGCTTAGTCGACTTTATATTTTATTATTGTACCAGTAAACGTGATAAAGTATCAAGTACCTTGATTATTGATAGGTCATCTTTTTTTCCTTTATAGCATATTTCTCGATATTCGCACCCACAAACTCTTGTAAAATACGCTAAACTGTTTACCTTCAAACTTTGTAATTTGAACCATCCTGACGATGCAGAACAATTTTTTTGCTTATCATTCTTACAGTAACCGTATTTTTTTTATGTTTTGGGGATACAGTCTGGGTCATTGTAAGCCATGTCTGTGTGTAACAGAGCGTGCAGAAATGGTTTTAGCCTCAAGGTTGACAAGCTTTATACAAAATAATTGTTAATACTGAAACATAATACTATTATGTAAAATAGTTTAAAATTTGTGTTTATCTTGCAAAAGATGATAGATAAGGGTAGCTTTCTCGGAAGCACACAGCATCACAAACACAGCCCAGAGCCATGCATCGTCAAAGTAGGCACACAACAGGTAGAAACTGTAACGGGAAAATATTATAGACCGGTTGCTTCTAAAATCCAAGAAGTACATTTTAATTTTATGGAAAATACAGAAAAGTGGGAGAGGAAGGGGAAAGGGGTAGAAAGCGGGGATGGAAGGGGAAAGTGAAACAAGGATGAATATTCAAAACTGATTGCTACGTTCCATAATCACATTACCCTACAACGTAAAAGCACGGAGAAATATCCAACAGAGAAAGCCATGTTCTAAAAATAGCCTTCTCAAACACAAACCCAGCAGGCAGATGCGCACACGACCAACGCACACGCACACGCACACACACACACACACACACGCACACACCAACACCCCCCCCCCCCCCACACACACACAAGGACAAAACAAACAAATAAAGGGACTCAGTGGGGCACCACTTTAGAACGGTCAGTGGCAAAACCACAACTGGAGAGTTTAATCCGGTTTATGGTGCACCTAACCTAGCTCTTACCCCCTCCCCCACTCCCCCAAACACACTATGTTTCACGTTCTAAAAACGCAGCCTCCCCAAACGTAAACCCAGCATGTGGACGCGCACACGAACAACACACACTCAGACTAAGCAAACACATAAGACAAAACGAACAAATAAAGAAACAAAGTGGGGCACCGCCTTGGAACGGTCAGTAGCAAAACACCACTGGGGAGCTTAAACCGGTTTAACCTCACTCTTACGTCCACCATGTTCCAAGGTCACAGGGCAGTGTAAATAGAATATATCCCCGCCCGGTGAAACTCTAACATATGCAAAGGCAGCGGAAGGCATACCTGATTCATGTGCACAGTTAGCCTGGCTACCGACTACATAATCTATTTCTTTAAATAATTGCTCTTATTTATGCTGACTTCATCAGTCTTGGCTCTCATTATCAGATGTTATAGCTTGACCTGATGAAAGTCGATCTCCAGGATTCAGGAGATGCTGAAACGACACAATGTTTTGACTGAAAGGAACATAATTATACAAAATTTAAATAGCCTGAGGAGTAATCTCCTTTGAGCAAAACATAGGGTCTGAACACAGACTAGTGCACGGTAGATACGCACACATCAATTTATACAACGCTGGAATTATATACAATTAATTCCTTTAGTGAGTTTCTTGGAAAAATGATATTGACAAAGAACATAGCCGGATGCTGATTTCTCGTTGTCAAGGTTGGTAGATCCTCATTCAGATCAAATCTTAAAGGTGATAATGTTTTTGTAAATAAACCGGACATTACTTGAGTAAAAGCAGGGCATCAGTTGGTATGTTTTCAGGTGTTGGGTCATCTCTTTTGATACTGAAATCATGTAAAAACATATGAAGTTTGAACAGTCATGTAAACTGTTTACAATTTCCAGAAAACATGTCTGAAGAACTGAAGAAAAACTTAAACAAACAATCAAACCGAAACTGGGTTCGAGCAGCACTTAGTCTAAGGTACTTCAAACAAGGATTTGAAACGTTTGTAAGGAATGAGGTAAGGGGCCACCATGCTGATATACTAAAGCGTCTACAAGAAGAGGAAGGAGTTTTGAGTTTGCACTGCGGCGAATGTACATCTGATAACCTGCTTCCTCAACACTCAGTACAAAAGAAATGCATTCAGAAAAACCGTAAACATTGCTTTTGCAGTGAACAGTTTTGTCGAAGACATTGCCCGAACAAAGTATGCAGTTACTTGTATGACTACATCGTTAAAGCCCATAGCAATAATGACCCTTTATGGACCAACACGGATCCAAGCAAATGGTTAACAGACTACTGGGAGCTAGGGAAATGCTTCCTTAGTACATTTGGTTACGCGGACAAACAGAGTGCTGCAGACACAGATGCAACAGGCTTGCTCAGTATAGCGATAAATGATACTTACATTCAAGAAAGAATGGATACAGATATAGAATCCCTAGCCAAGGTTGATTTCTCTTTATATTTCCAGATATATTTAAGAAATAATAAGTTCCCAAAAGTGGTTTATCGTAGAATAACCCGAGTTTTGAGTTCTTATGCGTAAGAATATATCATGAAGGCCGTAGGCCTGAGTGATATATTATTTCGCATTAGAACGAAAAACAAGGGTTATTTTACGATAAATCACACTTGGGAACTTGTTATTTCGATTCTAACACGACATAATAGTATCAAAAGTGTAAGAAAAAATTGTTACTACTTTTTACGACCGTGCTACGCACCTGGATCGGATGACGTCATTGCACGCGAGTGGTATATCGCAGAATAACCCGAGATAGATTTTGCTCTACATGTATGTAAGTTATTTGCTGGTCGTGTTAGAATTATGTTTAGAATGATAATAAATCGATTAATCACAATTATTCATTGAAAGCGACATTTCATGCCTTCTTAATCTTAAAATAATGCTTACTCACTTAGCACGCCTGCTCTGATACAGTACAAACCAATGTCTTAGTCACAACCAACTTTGTTTCGTTTATTTTTAAAATTATAATTGTATTTGTAATATAATACATGAGCTTATTTAAAGACGGACAATCACATTTAAGTAACACTTTATGACATTTTTTATTTCTTCTATATTATATTTAAGAAATAATAAGTTCCCAAACGTGGTTTATCGTAGAATAACCCGAGTTTTGAGTTCTTATGCGTAAGAATATATCACGAAGGCCGCAGGCCTGAGTGATATATTGTTTCGCATAAGAACGAAAAACTCGGGTTATTCTATGATAAATCACACTTGGGAACTTATTATTTCGATTCTAACACGACATACTAGTATCAACATTGTTAGAAAAATGTGTAACTACTTTTTACGACCGCGCTACACACCTGGATCGGATGACGTCATTGCACGCGAGTGGTATATTGTAGAATAACTTGAGATAGCTTTTGCTCTACATGTATGTAGGTTATTTGCTGGTCGTGTTAGAATAGATATTAATTTGAGGAAGAACAAACGCCCATTACACAGAGTCAGATCCCTTTTTAGAAATCATGTTTTCAGTGTTGTAAAATTTTCAGGTCCTTTGAGACCATGGAGTACATTTATTTTACTTTAATAGAGTTCCGCTTGAGCCAGGTCCGGGGGACATGAGGGGTGTTGCAATTTTCATGTAACCTCTCATGAACAGACTCAATGAAACCGAGCGTGTTATTATGTCACTTGGTTTCATCTTCCTTTTCAAAGGATCGTCACAGATTTTATCATTTCTTATGAATGTTAATTTCTCATTGCAGAGTTGGTGCAGCCGTTCTGCGCATGCGCGGAATTATTATCAAATGAAACGCACGGAAAAAATACTCATTTTTTTACATGTCCGCACGCATTTAGTGTATAATGTGCATAATATACTGACTAAAGGTTAGGGTTAGAATCACCATGGTTACAATATATATACATTTAAGGTATTTTTGTTGAAATTTAGTTAATCCGATAAATACCGGAGTCTGTAATATATCACGGGCGCACCAACTCTGTATTTAGTCACAGCCATTTCTTATACCCTTAACTATTATCTTTTATGATTACCTCCTCTACCCTTTTTAATGAGAAAAGAATTAAAAAGTAGCGGATTTCATTTGATTTAGGAAATGTTTAGTGTATTAATATCATTTGGTAGATAATGGGGTATTTCAACGATCTGTACTGAAACCGCATGTACCTTTGAATTCGTTTATTTCCAAGCAATATGTGATAATGTTATTTTTTCGAGTCTTGCATTTATAATGAAATTAGGCTAAATATGAAAGTTTCAATGCAAATCTTTGACAAACGCAATATCAAACAGCTGTTATATTTTTTATCATTTCCTAGACTAGGAATGTTTATAAAATATGCTTATGCTAAAACAACTTACATTATCTTGGTTGGCAAACTACTATTCGAAAATCAAAATGTAAAGATGTTTAAGTTTTGAACAAATCCGTGATTTGACCATCACCTGAATAACCATCTTAAAACACCTGTAAGATACCTTTTGTTCCAAAATTCGAAAGTGAAGACAAAACATGTGTTTAGTGTTCTTTTTAGAAGTTACCAAACAGAGACAACAAAAGAACGGACAGTTGTTTTCATAAATTTAATCTCACTTCGAAACTATATTCATCTATAATTCTATTTTCTGATGCAGCTGTTATTGGACTGCTTGATATAGGAAACAATGAAACCAAAACAACGAACAATACAAATTAATCGTATTTTATATCATTTAGTTTGACATTTCTTAGATTTATATGATAATTATCCGCTTGCCAAACCTCTGCCTCACATAGGCACTAACTAAAGGAATATCGTCCGCTGATTTCTGTGAAATGAATAAATAAAACTGTATATTGCAGGTGAAAGATACCAGGAATATAATACTACACTCTGCAGCATTATCACTTGAAGATGATGTAGTTATTAAATATATCGATGAAATGATTCAGGTTCTACAGGATAGAAAGGCTTTTGCTTCTGACGCGACTGCAAAGGATGCCATTGTACACCTGAATGAGGTAGGTAAAAACAAAATTAAACAAACCGCATCGCAAATGCCAATATTCCGTTCTGCAGTTGGGCGTTTTGCTCTCCTAACTAGACAGGTGGTAGAATTCATAATAGGTACTTGTGAAAATCTACTTCAGTATTTGTTTTTTGGTCTGTGGCGTCGGACCCTTACTAGTGTTCTTTTGCTGTTCTGTTTTCTGAAAATGTAGTCACTGATTATGTATATGTTTCTTAGATTTTTCAATTTTTGTATCGTATACTGTGTATGTAGTAGTGAATGTTGTGTCATATGATGCATTTCATTATGTATATTAAAGATTTACCTGGTGGGATTTTAATTTCATTATGTATATTAAAGATTTACCTGGTGGGATTTTAATTTCATTATGTATATTAAAGATTTAATTTCATTATGTATATTAAAGATTTACCTGGTGGGATTTTAATTTCATTATGTATATTAAAGATTTACCTGGTGGGATTTTAATTTCATTATGTATATTAAAGATTTACCTGGTGGGATTTTAATTTTTGCTACCCTGATGAATAGGAACATGATGTGTGGATGTGATTGGAAACAGTTAAATTCCCTTGTGTTCTTTTTGCCACTGATCATTTCAAGCCGGCGGAAAAAATATTCATTAAATTGCTTGTTTTGTCCAACCTGTTTTGCTTTATTTACATATGTCTGTATATATCCGTTAGGTTTACATTCATACATGTATATGCTGTTATACAGTATTGTAACGTTGGCTGTGTTTCTATTTCATTTCATGGGCTGTGTTCCTATTTTTTATGGACTGTGTTCCTATTTGATTTCATGGGCTGTGTTCCTATTTTTTATGGATTGTGTTCCTATTTGATTTCATGGGTTGTGTTCCTATTTTTTATGGACTGTGTTCCTATTTGATTTCATGGGTTGTGTTCCTATTTTTTATGGACTGTGTTCCTATTTGATTTCATGGGTTGTGTTCCTATTTCTTTTCATGGGCTGAGTTCCTTTTTCCTTTCATGGGCTGTGTTCCTATTTATTTCCATGGGCTGGCTCCCTATTTCTTTGTCACGGGCTGAATTCAGATTTCCTTGTCAATGGCTTGGTTCCTGATTTTTTATCATGGGCTTGGTTCCTATTTCCTTGTCATGGGCTGGATTCCTATTTCTTTTCACGAACTGCCTTACTATTCGTTTTCATGCACTGCATTCCTATATCTTTGACCGTTAATGTTGGTCCTTGACCTTGAATATCTTTCTTATTGGAACTATAATTGACTCCCGTTTAAATATTTTTCAAAGATAGAAACCTACCAAAGAAAGGTACATGTCTTTTTGTAAAGGAAATACCTAGGAACAGATATACTGAAGAACGAAGTGAAACCTTACATTATTTAATCAGTTTGATAATTGTCATCTTGTCATCTATTTCATATAAATTATCTGATTGTAGAAATGGTGCTTTATCTAGAACAAATATATTCTTTTTTGCGTAAACCATAAGTTTTATAGTAAGGAACTTGAAAAACATGTTTCCATTTATTATCTGGTATAAAGTAAGTGTGGGTTGACATTACTTAATCCTCTTTTCTACAGCTCAAAAACGTACAATGCCACATCAGCTTTGAAGATGAATTAGAGGTAAGAGAGGAAACTTTAAAAGCTATCGAGGACATGACACACGAAAAAAGAATTATATGTAATATTATCAAACAAATAAATTTCTTTATTGATATCAAATAGGTAACGTAGTGTTCTTCAAAACTTGACGTGACAGTCGTGATTTTAAAACTGTTATGATTTGATTCTTTTTAAGACTTGCGTGTATGAGTAAATCGTCTAGCATATTCCAGTTTATTCTGAAATATGGAGTATAAACATATTAATACAATCATTGGTTTATTAATTTCCCTTTTTATTTTAAACTTACTTAAAAAATGTATACAACAGTAATGTGTCTATCATTGCCGATCTATTTATTATAAAGGGAGCTGAGGTCTTTGGAAACGTAGAACGCAACCGAGTCAAAATAACAGAAGGAACGTTTTGATCGAGTCAAGTTATCAGAATTACGACTTTATTTCCAGCTTTATTGAAAAGCATGATTTCAATATTGCATTTGAAAATGAAACACGTGACTATCTTTGCTGCTATGAGTTATATGCTTGGGGTGTTCTAACCGTAATCTAGACCGATAAACTCCGGTGTCGTTAGATATTTAGAAAGTATCCATAATTTCTGTAGTAGGAGTAAGTATAAGTTTGAGAAGAAAATCTAACTGCATCGAAACTGTCTATAATTTTTGCGAACAACTGATGAAAAACATACTAAACATTGTATCTTTTATGATGCAGCAACCCGGGAATGTAGTGAATGCCGATCTAAAGTCATCTGATAGAAGAATGAGTAGCTATTTAAACGATAAACAGCGTAAGTATACTATGAATAATTATAATAACATTGTTTTGATCTAACACACGTTCTAGTGAAAAATTGCAGTATGCTATATCAAAGTAGTTTTCCAATTATTGTTTGATTTTACCATTGGTCTACCTTTTGTGTTTCTGCAAATTTGATAAAATTCAACAGTCGAGGGTAATATTTTAGGGGCCTCCTTAGCCGAGTGGATATGGTCGCTGACTTTAATCATTTGCTCCTCGCCGATGTGGGTACGAGCCTCACTCGGTGCATTGAATTCTTCATGTGAAGAAGCCATCCAACTGGTTTACGGAAGGTCGGTGATTCTAACCAGGTGCTCGACCAAGATGTTATAATGCACGGCGGGGTACCTGAGGTCGTCCTCCGCCATCAAAGCTGGAAAGTCGACATAAGACTTGTAATTGTGTCCTAGCGACATTAAACGCTACAAAAATAAAACAAATTGTCTATTTCAACAAGACTTTACAATGTACTTCACTTCAGTATAAACGTTTTCTAAAGCTCAGACAAACCATACTTTAAGTTTATTTGAGGATACTGTAAACTGATAATATATCTTACAGCGAATGATACTAACATTGAAATTAGTGAAGAAAAGACACACGTGTCGGTTACAAAATAAGTACATTTTCCTTATTTCAACAAAGCAATTAATATTGATATTAATTTGAAGACTGCTTTTCATCTGCTTTCATGCATACACTAGAGATGGTACCTGCCCATGAAAATCTTAAGGGAACAACTCTGAACTGACCAATAAACTGAAGCAAATATAAAACATTGGTCAAAAGTGAAAGACGAATCAGATAGGTCCTTTTTCCAACAACTGATCATTTAGACAAAATATGACCTACATTTGTTTAAATCTCATTGTATTCAATATACAACTTTTCTCATGGCTTACACTGACAGTTATTTGATAAGTTGTTGTGAGGCCCTGATAGAAAGTTTAGTAGTGCTTGAAAATAATGTAATATATAATAATGCATAAATTCCTTTAAAGAAAATTTACGAAATTAAGAAACGTTATTAAGTTCTGATCTTTTAGTCAAAGTTATTTATAGTTCTCAATGATGAAACATTGGTTAACACAAAATTTATATATAAAAATGTAAACTTTATAGATCCAACAATGAGATATAACAAAAAAAAGTTACATTGGTATCATTTTTGCGTAACAAAGTAGCTAAATTGTGCATCTTTAACATTTCAATGAATCAGTTTGAAAGTGTTTCTTATGCTTTAGTCATTTTGAAGAGTTTCTCTTACTGTTCAGGAGTACTTTGCTTCAAATAATGTAATATAACATTCATTGTCATCGAATATAATTACAATTTTAAGATAGTGATTGTAATGTATTTTAAGCAATTCAACAGTCTCTGGATGGACCTCGATCATTGCTTTCCTTGAAAAACGAATAAATGCTGAAAAAGCATATGAAGTTTACTTTATTTAATGATTTTTATTACAGCTCAACTACCTTAAACAAGCTGTAAGGTGATTTATTTATTGTTTTTAACAAAGAAAATCTTTAATAACTTCTTTCAGGTAAATTTTTGGTATAGTTTCGGTAAGCTTATAATAAAGAGCATGTCATTCTCTTTCACTCAGACTTTTTAAGCGTTTTAGACTCTTGGCTAGTCTTAGAATTTTACTTTATTAAAAGACAAAAGGAAGTTCAGTATAGGCTCTTTCAAAGTGATGTAAGTAGATTAAACTTACACTATACTCTACTGAAATTATTTAGCTGTGGAAGCTTTTGATATAGACTATAATTGGGGATATCCTAAAATCATTGAAAAACGGTCAGTACAAGAGTTGTCCACTTTGCTTCAGATATTTTGAGAAAGTCAATTTTTAACTATCAAATATTATTATTTTTACATGGAGAAGAGGAAAACAATCAATATATTTAGAAAATTGGTGCACTTAGCTATTATTTTACGCCGAAAACAAAAATCTGTAAAGATGAATTTGAATTTTTTAGGTACCATCTCTACATACACCCATTAAATTGTAGGTCGTGGAATTAACAAAGGAAATAAATGACATCAATTCACAAATGTTATAAAGTCATTAAATATGAAGTGAAAAATTAATTCGTTGCAGCTTTTTGCTTGTTCTTTGGTCTACATAGATAATCTGCGGTGCAATTTATCAATTAATCAAATTTATTTTCAGATATGTCTGTAGTTATATCATAATACATTTTGTTGTTGTTAATGCATCATTATGCTTTCAGAAATGCAAGCAGCTCTCATTGAGTTATACCAACAATTCTTCATAAAAACAGAACTCTCCCCGCTGCTGCCTGAGATTGAGATCGGTGTAGGCCGGGTGTATGTGCCTCCAGAGCTTTATAAAATTGATAGTATCGACGACTGTAAAGATTCCGAGCACGAATATTACAATATTTACGGAGATGTGAAAAAATACAGATTGAAAGTATCTGAGTTTCTTAAAAACATAGCGAAGAAAATCATATTGATAACAGCTGATGCTGGTATGGGAAAAACGACACTATGTCGTCAAATGATATTTTCATGGTGTTCAGCTCACGAAAAAAATGTTGCAAGTCGTGATCCTACACCACCGTCATCCTGTTCGGAAGATTCAAATATATACAGTTGGTTTAGCTATTTTCGCGATATAGACTTCTTATTTTTCATTTCACTTAAGTATTGTGATCAGGAATCCACAATAGAAGAAATGATCTTAAAACACCTTATTGACGATAGATACTCCGATTCTCTTTACAAACTCCTTCAATATGGAGAAGAGAAATGTCTTGTTATCCTGGACGATCTAAATCAATGGATACCACCTGTAGGTTGTCGGGAATCTCCAACGATATCAAAAGGTCTTCCGTTAAGAGAAACGAAGAGTAAATATGCAACAATGTATACCACAAGGCCATGGAAATTAGCGGCAATCAGGCCTAAATCAGGAGAATTTGACATGATAATTGCGCTTGAAGGAATTGATACCGGCTATTCAGACGAACACATTACTCTCGTGTCCCACTACCTTAATGAAAGGACATGCCGCCGACGGTATTCTGAAAACTTCCTCGCCAGTTTGGCAGATAAAAACCTTAACCACCTGAAAAAGTATCCTTTGTTGTCGAAATTATTGCTATGTTTATGGCATGACAAGTCGAATCTTGATTCTTCTCTCGCTGGAATTTATAGCGCAGTCATAGATCGTCTGATTGGCCAAGCATGTAGAAGTGGTGCTTTATCACATCTTGACAGAAGTGACGAAACAACTGAAGACTTATGTGAATTGATGACAAAGTTTACAGATAAAGAATATTTTAAAAAATATTTCGACACTGTAGTTGTACCACTAGCCGAATTTTCGTTTTGTTTATATAAATATAAGAGGCGTTTTTGTTACATATATGAAACGACCAACCTCTGTTACTATGGACTGACTGAAGACAAACTGAAACTGTTTGTAGATATTGGGATTCTGTCTGAAAGAATATGTTACAGACGAAGTGTCTCGGAAAGGTGCAAGATAATTTCGTTCGTATATGAGACATTTCAAGACTTTTTTACTGCCGTCTATTTAAGCATATACCCAGGTGAAATTTCAGACTGTTGTAGTACAGCAGAAAACATCTTGAGAATGAGTCTTGTGTTTCGAATTCTAAGCGGTTTGAATTTTAGTGCATTGAAAACAATTTCGGATAGAACACTTAACATCATTGACAATGATGTCAATTGTCAAGATTTCCGTTGTGGCTTATCATCTTACAAAGGGTTTGTAATTGAAATTCAACGTATGTGGTTAGGATGTATAACAGAGGCCCGCCAGTGTAAAATCAGGATAGAGCCTTTGGCGCTAAGAGACATCTATGTAGGACATGAAACATCTGAATACATGTTATCAATATGTGATATAGATTTTGGAGAATTAAGGTCGCTGTATTGTGATATAGACATTCCATTGTATACACAGAAACACATTGCACAGGCAAGTCAGTTAGATATGCTAGTCTGTAATAATGCTGAATATGTGGACACTATTATACTGGGAGACATCTTGAGAAAAAATCAAAGTTCCTTAAAATGTCTACGACTTTCGGGGGAGTATCTAACGGTATTAAATATTTCTGCTAACATGTTTCGGAACCTTCGCAGGTTGATGATGTCAGAATCAGTAATAAAAGGTGAACAGTTTGCAAAACTGGTAACGAATTCGTTTAGCCTTGAGAAAGTTCAATTATACAATGTTAATATATTTGGTTCCGAGGATGTCGGGAATGAAGCAAACTCAAGTGATATATTACCATTCGTTTCGAGCGTACAATATTTAATGATGCGCAATTGCGGCAACGTGTTTAAGTTCGTTAGCTTGCTTCCTTCACTTAAATGTTTACATTTCGAAAGAAGCAGTTTGCATTTATTGAATGACATACTCTGTAAAGGCACCAATTTAACGGAATTAACTATTCAGGAAGTTGACATTGGATATGACAAAAGCGTAGCAATCTGTGTTTCAAATCAGCAACATCTTAAATTACTGTGCTTACATGCCGTTAAAGTTAGTCAGTTTCGGTTATATGATTTGCTAGATGTTGTCGGTTATCTTCCAATGACAGTTAGGGTAAAAATAAATGATGTAGAACAAGAGCAGGGAGCAAACGCGAAAGATGTTTTTCGACATCTGGATAGTACAAAACTGTATTCCAATAACATGATGACATTTTACGCAATTGAGAATTGCATTAAAAATGCAGATATGTTTTCCTTTGGTACAAAAGTGTTGGATGCGTATGAATAAGGCAGTGAATGGTCGCTTTAAGAGATTTTGATACGTTCTATTATGTAGAATATGTTAAAACATCTCAGACATTCAAACATTTCTTATCATATAAAGTATATACGTAAATAAATTCAGACATAAAAATATTACTTACTCTAGGCAACCAAGGAATGCAGTTAGGGACGACTGGAATCAGCTTAAATTCGGCATACATGCATCTGTAGGTATAAACCTGAAAAGGTCAGAGTAATGTGGTTTGGTAAATATGATAGTAGTCTCTCATGGCTGGCTATAATAATGTGTCTCTGTTTAACGAAATAAGTGTAACTTTAAACACATTATTAGAATCATTTCTCTTTTAAAAACAGTGAAACACAATTTTACCAGAGGGTCGGCTGATTCAGAACCAAATTTATCATTAATTTTAATTTCCTGCCTTGATTCCACGTTATTGACAAGAGATAAAGTAAAGCAATATACATGCGTAGGCAAAAAGACATTATTCAGACTTAACTCTGAATATTCCGCAAATGTGTAGAAAATCCACTGAAATCGATTTGTATGCCATTTGATCTCACTCTTGTACTTGTATGTATCAATCCTTAGGAAATATTAGACTCATCTTCTTAATATGTAACTGTAAAAGTCATTTCTTTTAATTTCTAGTTCGGCAAGATTTGTTTTCATGATAATGATATAGTCCGAGTACAACGACTAAGCCAATACCTGTTTACACGACGATGGCAAATATTTACCGGGCAATTCATGTTGTATCTGCGGATACAGTATGGAGGTGCCAAAAACCGATATTTCGGTTAGATTTGTCTATCTAAGTTAAAAGGCCACAATGGTTATACTATAAACTGCAACACTTGTATAAAAAAAATTATCACATTTAATCAATTGCAACGATTGGTAATTTATTTTTCCAGTGTTTTGGTCTTACATTGTGTACGACGTGAGATTTTTATGACGTAATATTATTACGGCGTCACTTTTTTTATGTAAATATGTATTTTCGGCTCCGCCTTGGAGTCGGTATGAAATTTTATCACTGATTATTGAACCATGTTTTGACTTATAAGAATGATTGCTTAAAATATAAATTCAATTATAATAACTGATATCTATTTTGTTTGCCTTTTTATTTGAAAAATAGTGTCTTTGCGTATGCAAGGGTCCGAAGATGAGAGAACACTCCAACCCCTACTAAAACCCAGCAGGAATATATTTGTGATAACCTTTAAATTTAGACCTCAAAAATTTTAGACAAAATCATCTTTCCACATTGATTTTATTAAAATCGTAAAATGCTTGACAAAAACTGGAATTTTACAATAACAAAAGAAACTTATTTAATACCATGCATTTATGCAGAATCACCTAAGATAGTTCTACAAAATTCCATGCATATTGTTACATTCAACAATACAGTCTTAATAATGTTTATGATCTCATATGCGCTCTTATTCTCTGCGCCTGTATTTGTGATGGCTTTATTTCAGTGCAATTTATGTCGTTAATGACCATTTTTTTTCCTTTCGATTTGCAAAATTTCAAATTTTTGTTTATAATGTCTAACCTGGCCCATAAGAATTGCATCAGATTTAAAAACAAAAACGGGAACATAAAGTCTCACTTGAAGAAGAGAAGCCAGTCTGAGAATGAAATCAAAGGGAAGAAAAGAAAGCATTTTTTTCGGACAAAACGGAACATTTGATTTCATTCGTTTTCAGTTTAATGAATGCGCCAGAAAGATATAATTTTGATGAGCGTGTTTTCCATTATGCATTTCTCAAGCACATATTTATGGCTTACCAACATTATTTTAAGTGTAAGCATACCCAAATGTTTTGTTCAGTGCGTTGCAATAATTACTGTTTGCGTTATCATATTGGCAGTAGCTACGCAAATATTTGCGCAAATAACCAATCTGTGCATTTTTAAATTGCTCAGCGCAAAAGTAACCAATTTGCGATTAGTGCAACGATTGGCAAATCGGGCAACCTTGCCCCCAATTGTTATACGCGCAAAATTTCATAAGAGGGCCATTAATTAAATTGTTTAATTATGAAAAAGGCAAAACAGACATGCTTGAACATATGAATAGTCCGAGCCGTTCTGCATTATATGTCGACCGAAAATCCCAGAATTGGTTTAAACAATATTTATTTTCAAGCAGGTATACAGCAAACATATATTTACACAAATCAAGGATTGAGTAGGAAGCTAAGCTTATTTAGAAACTCTTTCCTTATAAATAGCAGGGATAGCTGGTAACTTAGAAAATAAAGTATTTATAAACTATGGAAAACGTGCAAATGAAACATGCATATCAATAATACATTACCAAAGCTAGTCAACTATTTATCTCATATTGTTTGTTTTAAAATGGTAATATAGTAACTGCATATATTTAAACGTGCTTAGAAACAGTAAGTATATTTTACATTGGTTTATGACTAAGAGACATGTGAAGGAAGTAAAAAGGGTAGAAATGAGAGCGTGGCGGAGATAGAGGTAAAGAAATATAGAGATATGGTCACGTACACGAGCTGGAAGTGCGGTTGGTTCTAAAATTATCAGCATGGAAAAAGTGAGCAAGATGATACATAATATCCAATAATTAATAATTTATTAAATTTATTAAAATCCCAGAATTGGAGTATACACTAAATATTTTACATGAAGAGGTTCTACAACATGTACCTTCATAAGAACTGGATAATGCAACTTTGTCATCATTGAGCATTTTGAAATATTAAAGATGGTCTATTATGTTCAAATTGTAATGCTACCGTCCATTCTATTCACCTCTTTGTTACGAAAGTGTTATAAGCATTTTCAATTATTAGGAGTAACCATAAACAATAGGAATACATGCACATATGGAGTGTCTAATGCAAAACATGGGAATTTTCTAGTTTGGCGTCCATTTTGACCGCCATTTTGGATTTTTCAAAAGATTTTCTCCTTTGAAATATACATTAAATGTTTATCTTGTTACCTCTAGCAACAAAGGTAATATATATATTAATAATCCTGTCCAAATCTTCTATAATTTAGGAGTCAATGTTGCATGTTTGGTGGCCATCTTGTTGGCCACCTTGAATATTTCAAAATGCTCAATGATGACAAAATTGCATCATCCAGTTTCTATGAAGGTACATGTTGTAGAACCTTTTCATGTAAAACTAATTTGTGCAAACTGTAATTTACGGTTAGGAAGCTAACTGGCATTTGGCATACTGTACATTACATTAAATAATAAAAGAGGTGACCCACATATTATGCAGTTATTTGAAGACGATATATACGTCCTTGGTAATTTACATACTATTTACAGACTCTAAAAGTAGTTTTTAGAGTAACTTGTGTATTTTTTAAACAGATGTTATTATCAACTTTTTTAATGCCTTTTAAAAACTGAAATAGTAAATTTAGCAAATACACAAAAAGAAACAGCAAATCCTGACACGTATTCTAAGTAGTTTTCATCAAATACTGTCACTTTCCCCAAAGATATTATTTACGTCCTTAATTTTACTATTGTAAGACATTAAAGTCTATTGTTAAATCATGCCAACTGATGATCAAAAACGCCACATTGGCTTTTTTCTTTTAAAGATTGTCCTTAACGCCCCTAGTCGGGATAAAATGATGTCTGTTGTGTTTAATTCTTTGTGCATCTTAGCCCTTCCTCATCATTTAAAATTAAAGTGTCATATAGAGCCAATTAGACATTTACCAGAATAATGGTCTTGCTGACAAATGAGCTAGGTTTGAAACTTATTCATTTTGGAAGAACAACTATGTACGTCTGAAATTTAAGAACAACGATATACCGAAACTAAAAGGTCAATTTCGCATATGGATCATAATCAGTCAATAAGTACAGGGGGTCGAACGTAAAGTTTTGTTGTGGGAGTCTTTATGTGAGGAGATGTTGTTGTGGGAGTCAAAATGGCGGAAAATGGCTTTTTTGTCAAGAATTTTCTGAAAACTAAGTAAGTGTAACAGTGTCTGTAGTTTTCTCTTAATTTCAATATGGCCAGTCCTTGAGCTATGTTATGGCTTTAATCGGCATCACTCGTTGGCTAAATAGATTTAAGAAAAAAAAATTATTGAAGGCATCAGTTAGCTGATTGGAGTAATATTTTGAAAGACCTTCACTTTTTTCCTCTATTTTAACGTATCTAAACCCTACTCGGGCCTTTATGTTGTTAACTATGATTAATCATTTGCTAATTAAGAAATTCATCCAATTTTCATTAAATACATTTATCGTTAATTTTTCACTGTATACATGTTACGTTGTTGTGGGGATAACTTTATGACATTTTTTTTGTTGTTGGTAAACATTGATGCGAAGGTCCTGGGTTCAGGTCTGGCGAGAATGTGTCTGGGTATCATTGAAAAGTGTAAGCTGATTCAAAATTAGACAGTGTTATGTACATATTGGTTAAACTTTTCAGCTAGATCGGTAGAATTTTTAAAAAGACCAAAAGGATTCAATATGTTACAAGTATCATTATTAAGAGGTCAATTCTGGGTGGAACTTATACGTGTATTGGAAAACGTTTTTTTAAAAGGTTACACAAAAAATACAGTCAGTTACTTAATTATATAGTCCCTTTACACAATTTACTAAACACATTTAATTTTACTTACAGATGCAGGTACATTTGTACAATTTTAAGAAGAAATTTTCAATATAAGTTCTGGCAACTACTTTAAAATAACTTTTTTTCCATTTTTTTCTATTTTGGATTGATTTGCAATTAGGCCATCTGACACTGGTGGAAAATATGTAATAACTTTCGCTTGAAAGGAAAAAGTCTTAATTTTGAGCAGTATGACAGCATAACAAAATCTCACAAAAATATTTTTTTTAATGTTTATATTTATTAGAGTCGCGTTTTACTGTTGACCAAATACCATAACTTCAAAATATTGATAACATATGAAATTTGCACTGAAATTACTGTCCAAATTTCAATTTGTCTGCAGCCAATTTGGATTTAGGAGAAATATTCCTTTCAGTTGTATACATTCAAGGTACATACAATCCATCAGAGCGGGACAAAATTGTCAAAAGTAATTATTTTAAGATCAGTTGTCATAACTTAATAATATAATGAAACTTTTTCTTAAAATTGTACAAATATACCAGTCCTGTATCTGTAAGTAAAGTCAATTGTGTCAAGTAAATTGTGTAAGGGGACTTTATATTCATCTAACTGTATTTTTGTGTATTCTTTTAACAAAACGTTTTCCAATACATGTATAAGTTCAACCGATAATTGATCTCTTAATAATACTTGTAACATATTTTATCCTTCCGCGATTGTTTAAAATTCTATCCATGTAGTTAAAACAATATCACAGACATATTCACTTTAACCAATATGTGCAAAACACTGCTTAACTTTGAATCAGCTTACACTTTTCAATGATACCCAGACTCATTCTTGCCAGACCTGAACCGAGGACTTCCCATCAATATTTACCCACAACAAAAAATTGTCATAAAGTCATCCCCATACATACATAACATGCATAAAGTGATATAAATTGGGCGATGAATGTATTTATGTGCGTGAAAATTGGATGAATTTCTTAGTTAGCAAGTGATCAATCATAGTTAACAACATAAAGGCCTCAGAAGAGTTTAGATACGTTAAAATAGAGGAAAAAAGTGCTGGTCTTTCAAAATATTACCCCCATAAGCAAACTGGTGCCTTCGATAACGTTTTTGTTCTTAAATCGTTTTAGCCGACGATTGATGCCAATTAAAGCCAAAACATAGCTCTATGAACTGACCATATTGAAATTAAGAGAAAACTACAGACACAATTACACTTACATAGTTTTCAGAAAATTATTGACAATAAAAAAACGTCATTTTCCGCCATTTTGATTCCCACAACAACAACTTCTCACATAAAGACTCTAACGACCCCCGCCCCCCAACCACGCCTGTTAATATTTTACGATTTGTTATTATAAAGGTTACTTATTTCTTAAACCTGTATTTCTCTTGATGATAAAAATTTGTGCAGTCGTCTTTCATATGCTGACGGACAGAACGTTTGTGATTTCTTAACTTGAAGACAAATTATTCAAAACCTAAATGCTATTTTTTGTGCGTTTATACTGGTGTAAACATTTGACACTTCTTGTAAATCCATGTACTAAGTAAGGCGCTAATATGCTACTGTTGTTTATACGAATTTTACGACAAAATAGTTATATAGTAAATTTTGAATTTATTTTTTTTAAATTTCCTTTAAGTGAATATTCATTTACAACTGTTTGTAGGTTTGAAATATTACAGGGTCTAGATATGTAAAAAAACTAATAAAAAACAGAAACATAAAAACATTACATAAAATTAATTTTATTTATTTCACTTTTCGTACAAGTCATTCAAAAATGTTAAATTTACATAACATAAAACTAGCACAACAGAGTTATAGCACAACAGCAATATTCAAAATATGAATGAAAATCATTGTACATTTACAGGCTTTGTCTAAGTAGATTAGTACAGTGCCGCAGTACCGCAGAGCAAAAGCAAAAGAAAACATCTTGCGAAAGCATACCCTACCCACATTTATACCTCGTTAAAATTTCAATTCTAAGTGTCCGGCACATAATCCTTTAAACAAATATTTTAGGAAATATAATTCAGTTTTTTTTTTAAACGATCGATATAGTGAATTGGGCATCACACGTACACCAGTACCAGATCTAGTAATTTGATATTCAGACAATAAAAAGGTTCGACCAAACACAATAACAATAGCATCAAGAACAATACAACCTTTTACAAAATGAGTAGAAATATAAATTTTACTGGTCAGGTGTGTCAGTATAAATTCTGAGCTTAAGATAGTTTATTAAAGTCACTGAAAACTGACGCCCAGCTAAGAAGAACGTTTAGTTCATTAAAACGTATAAGTAACCAGAAAAAAAAGACATTTATTTTAATCGTCTGCTTATATTTATTGTTATTTTGACTAACTGAAGCATATACTTTCATAAATTTACTACATCTATCCAGAGTCGAACTGATGAAGAACATGATATATTTAAACTCTATCCGGACATGCTTCAACTTGTAGAATTATCATATAGCTTTTAAACATGTTAACACAACTATAATTATTATCAAGAAATTGAGTTCTCTATGGGTTATTTTTATGACAAACAAAAATGCTTGACGTCTTTTGCACTTAATGGCATTTTCTGTTATAAACTGATAGGTCAAGCTAGACCGACGTTGTAATATAAGTCATATAACAATGAAGAGAATTCATGATTTATTTCTGACATGGGCGAGTTTCTGGGTTCAATTTTCGACTTTTCACAAGCTGGTTCCATAGTGATTGTTTTACTTTAGTATGACCCTTCAGAATAATGTCATGCGGAACTTTTCCAACGCTGTTTCTAACTTTACCTTTCTCCTTTCTCCAGATACCGAAAAAATAAAACATTGAAAATATGTCTATAATTTCAGTCAAAAGGACATCTTATGAATTTGTTATTAGAAGGAATTTCACTAAAATCAAAAACATAGCCAATATTTTCAGCCATTTCAGCTGAGTTGTAGCAAAGCAAACAAGCATATACCATAATTTGCATATATGCAAATATTGCATAGAATCATTGTATGTTTATGATGGATTTCTGATAATATTTTTACATCGATGAGATCGTATTCAATTATTTTCTGACTTTTTTCTCAGTTGTTTGTATAGATATTTGGAATAGGTGTCCACAGCTTCCGGAACGGCGGATGAATTGCTGGCTCACATTTTGTACCACTGAGAGGAGGCTGCCATTGTCCATTGACACAAGTAGCGCCACCTGGACCAGTGATTCGGTAGCCAATATCGCAGTCGAATTCCAGTCTGTCACCGTGCCGTATCGAGCGTATGTACGGTTTAAAATCAAATCTTCTTTTCAAGCTCTTCTTATAGACCTGTCCGTGAGCAATGGTTCCAGGGTTTGGACAATAGACTGTAAAAAGAAATCTACACAATTATAAATATAATAAAATGAGACAATATACCCTCTTTGGATGCTGAAACATTGTGTAAATAAACACCGGAAATATACTTTCACTTTTGTCAAGATAAGCGTTTTTGTATGTTTCTTGCGTTCATCTCATATACTGGACTGTATTAAGCACCTTACTTATCATATTTACACACATTCTTATATCAATAAATGATTTCTTGATATCTAGAATTCAATTTCGTGATATCATTTCTTGTTTTCTAATATAAAAATGATTAATTTCTTTTTTGATTGATTGAAATTCTATGTTTTTCGTCTTTTATTGCTTGGCTTTTCTATGGAATACCTCTGATTCAGACCAACTATATTGTACCAGATTTAAACTATTCTCTCTTAACCCAAAAATCTGACAATTTCACTTGCCATAACTTAAACGTTAGCCTGCTAAATTTCGAAAATGAACTGGTCCTTCATTCTGTTTGAGCAATACCATTTATTTTTCGGAAGGGTGTTCACTGAAAATAATGAACAGTGCAGACCAAGATCAGCCTGTACGCCCATTTTGGTCTGCAGCGGTCGCAAACTTTAAGGCAGAATTTCTGACCGCGAGTAAGCTAAAGGTTAATGGCTGTGACTAAATACAGAGTTGGTGGGCCCGTGATATATTACAGACTCCGGTATATACCGGATTAACTAAATTTGAACAAAAACACCTTAAATATATATATTTTGTAACCATGGTGATTCTAACCCTAACCTTTAGTCAGTATATTATGCACATTATACACTAAATGCGTGCGGACATGCAAAAAAATGAGTATTTTTGCCGTGCGTTCCATTTGATGATAATTCCGCGCATGCGCAGAACGGCTGCACCAACTCTGCAATGAGAAACATTCAAGGTTAATAGTAAACCTTAACAGTAATTAGATTCTTGTTTTTAACCTTATTGTTCGAATCTTGTTAGGCGCCAAATCTGACAGAGGTCTCTATAAATGTTATAAACTATCACAATCCAGAAACTCAATAATCTAATGTAAACTCTTAACTTAGTAATGGCATAACTTACACTCCTCACAGTGTGGTCTCCCACCGTTCCAGTCCCCAAACTCACAGGTCAGGTATGTTCCATTCATGCCCGTAAGACGGAAACCAGCAAAACATTTATACTTTGCCCTGAAACCGTGCTCTTTGCCCATGTAGATACGCATTCCATTGTGCACGTGCGGAGGAGCAGAGGGGCATGGTGCTGAATAGAGGAAAAATACCCAAAATATATTTTTATCTGTTCTTAAAGTTAATTTGCTTATTCATTAGAATAAAAATGTGTTTCAAAAATATGCGTTTCAAAGATTTCATATACAGGAATTGCAGAAGTGAATAATAAAGTACTTTTATACATTATGTATGTATGTTCAAGACTTGTTTAATCTATTATTATTTTCCATCAATATTTCGTCCACTATTCCACCAGTATTTCCCTTTAGAATAAAAGTAGGTAGTATTATCGAAAGAACTCCACTAGTTCAAACTTTACATTTTTATTCTAATGTACAAGGAAACCAATTTATTTTGGCTTATGGGTACATATAGTTATACTCGTAGTACGGTGAAAATGATAATTAACTTGTTCTAGATATTCATGTTGACGAAAAACAAGATCGGGGAAAGGGACATAATGAAATGCGAAACAATAACCAATGACACCTCGTGTGAATCTCAAAGCCTTCATTTCTTATTCTGAAGTTTCATTAATCATCTTTTAAAATATATATGTTATCAAACATGTCCAATCATTTATAATTTAGTAAATGGATATAACTATGACCTATTTGTGGCAAATAAACCACTGTGCTCACCTTGCTATCATAATTACATTTGATATTTAAAAATGTTTCATGTTGTACATGACATAAACAAAGTGAAAATGAAGCCGTCACTTTACCGCATGTTACGTACCCGGCATACATTCGGCGGAACTGGACCATGTTCCATTATTACATTTCATGCTTGACGAATCACGTGGTACAAGTCCGCCTTTACACTGAAACTGAACTTCCGTGCCGTGATTCACGTAGGCTAACTCACGTCCACCAACTAAAGTAGCATTGGGTATGGCTGGAACTTGGCACTGGCCTGAAAAGTTAGGAATGCCTTGTGAAACTTAAGTGCGCATGCGCGCCCGGAAGCATATCAAGCCAGCTTAACGAATGCAGTCCGATCAAAATTTATAATCATACACAAATGAGATCTCCTATCAAAGTATGACAAGAAAAGAAGATACCGTCGAAGAAGTATCAGGTAGGTAATACTAATCAAATTTGTTTTATTTAATAAAGTTGTGTCTCTATGCCCTGCTCCGTGGCTATTCAAATTCTGTTGTGTGTGTGCAGCCCATGATAACAATAGGTAACAGTTAACGGCCATGCGCCACACTTTAGCACGCAAAACCACAGGTACTTTATATAGAATTTTATATTAAACAGACTCTATTTTAACAGGCGTCACTGTTCATATTAAGGATTTTCATGCTTTTTCGGTGACAATTTAAGGCTAAATGGTAGGACTAGGTCTTTAAGGTATTAATTACATACAAAAAACGGACAAACAACCGTATATAACATAAAATGACATATATATTTCTCCATATACTGTAAACTTACTTTTATTTTTTGTATAATTTTAAAACTGCTAAAGTACCTAAAAAAAAATATTTTTTCGCAGTAAGAAACCGCACAAAAATGAGTGAAGTACGGTACATACCCCAGCATATTGGTGGTTTGTTGGACCATTCGCCGGTGTCCAAACACTGGGTCTGAAAAGTGTCCCCCTCAAACGATGTGCGTGTGTTGCAACTAAAATGTATACATTGTACATGCATAATTTCAGGCAAATGTAAATTTTTCATTTAATATGATTTCCTTCTTTCCTTATGATTGTAGAAATATCATCTTTGTGATTAACAGGAAAGGGTTATTTCTTTATTTTACTTTACTGTGTAGATGGTGTATCACGTAGTTTTGGTTAAAATATTAGAGAGTTTGAGATTTCAAACTTCGCCTTCCCCTTCAACGTCTCTCATATATATTTTGGGTAAAACGTCACCGACATGCGTGTAATTTATTTAAATCACACGTTGCTACTAAAGTTTTCCATGTAATATCACGTAAGCCTAAGACTTCGCTTTATTACTATGCGAAATAAAAAGCTTAGTTTCAGGATTTCTGCTTATTAAGTTATTTGATTATCCATATATATAATTAGACTAAATTTGATGTGAAACACTATCAATAGGTATAAGAATAATGAAGTTTTGTATGGCTAATCATTTTAACTAAATACATTGAATTGAACCTGGAAGTATAAAGTTATCAACTGATTTTGAGAAACTTTGAGATTTTGTTCAAACTTTAACTTCTACGGCATATTTGTGTCCCCAGGCGGTATCGATTATACCAGATGGGCCTTTTTGTCGTATGAAGTGAAGTTTTGAACGTCCGAAGATGTGATATCACGAAAGTCGAAACTTCATTCTTTTTACATCTACTCTGTCCACATACTCGGCATCAAAGACTGAAATCTGGATGGAGGCACATAGCATGACAGTTATTTTACTTGAAAAATAAATAATTACGCGCGATTATCATTTGGTGGAACATTTTATTTTCACATCCAAATAAAACCAATCTGTTTCTGTCGGACACTTAATACGACAATTGCGTTTTAATTATTAACATAAAATGGTACTAGTTAGACTGAAAATTCTTTTGAAGTATCAGACAATTTCAGATTTATGATATCATGATGAGAGACTTTTCCTGTTAGCCGTATGGGATAACTCCATTTTTTAAATGCACGGAACCAGAGCCTGGCAGAGAGACATTGTGGGTTAATTCCCCCTTTGATTCTTACATTTTACAAAGAAAGTCAGTCTTGAAACTCGGTGTGACCCTACCCTACCCCTACCTACTCCCCCCTCCCCCTCCCGCCCCCCCCCCCCATTGAAATGGGTGACCCCCTCTTTAATGTTGGTGTCCCTCTAACAAAAAGTCCTGGATCCGCAGATGCTTTACTTATAAAATAGTATATTAAAACCATATTGTGCTGTCTGAGAGTTTGGCCTTATACAGAGTGTCATTATCACTTTGATATGATCATAATAGGCTATTAACTTTGTATGTGGATATATGCACGAGTTCTGCAGCGGTAATATTGCGCGACTTTAGGAGCGCAATATTGTCCGCGAAAGAACGAGAGCATATATCCACATACAAAGTTGATAACCTTTTTATTACATATCCACTATCAAATGATTAATTTATATCTAAATTATCGTTCTGTCACGAAAGACAGGAAAAAATACGGAAAAAAATTCTCCGAAAATGCAATAAACAAATCAAACTGACGCGCATTAATATTTTCCGCGAAAATGACGTCAACTTGTTGTCGCAACGTGCGCGTGGACGCCATGGACGTCACGCGATTCTTTCCATTACAACGTTAAGAAAACATTCCACGTCCTATATTAGTCCAACTCATGACGTAATTATAACTTTCATTTCATTTCAGTCTGATAAATTACTACGTGCCAGTATCTAATAGGTCAGATTAATCAAAGTGTAAAAGTAAACAAAATGTTGCATAAATTACAAATTAAACAAATACACAATAGCAACAAAAATCTAAAGAAACGAGATTCGCAATGGACGGACCGTCAGGGGAGGTAACTAGAGTCACGGATTGGGACTAGTCCGATATGAAAGCGTTCAACGTCATGATATGGAAAAATATTGCACGATCGCACTCCATTGAAACCCAATGTAAAATGACTTTAGGTATGTAATAATCATTTTTATTTCCTCTCGTGTATGATTTACAATCGTGCATTGTATACTGACATAATTTTGTACAAAACCTAAATGTTTGGAGCAACACTAACGAGTTTTTACATTGTTCACTTTGTTTTATCGTGATTTCTGTTTTTTTTTTTTTTTGTTGTTGTTGTTTATTTAGGTAATCGCTCTAATATCCATGCGATGATTATATTAATTGAAATGTTTTTTTTTTTTCATTTAATTTTCATTCTTTTCATTTTTAAAACCTCTTGTAAAATTCCTGCCCTTTAGGACAATTGGTATCAAAATGCACGAAAAAAACGATCATAATTACGGATAAATTGAATGGGCGGATTAAAAGAAGTAAGGTTCATTCTAATGTTTGAAATCTCAAGGAATTTTAATCGAACTTCAACTTCATACGTTAACTTCGCAAGAGACGTTGAAGGGGAAGGCGAAGGTTGAAATCTCAAACTCTCTATTAATTAAAATCAGCGAACTGGAAAGAAAATAACACTGACAAAAACAGAACTACAGGAGTGGCCGCCATGAATATAAAACAGAAGAAAATTAATTTACTAAACTACAAAAGTTTCAGACAGTGATAACATATAAAGAAAATAGAGTTTCCATGACAATCTTATAAAAATGCACATATATTCAGATGTGTGAGAAGTACGTAAAATGATTCAAACTTTTAGTTAAAGAACAAATTGTGACGGAAGTAAACGAATGGTAAAACCGTCCTTATTTAAGTTTCGTCATATGTAATAAATCAACGAATGAATTAAAATTTAGATAATTATATTTTGAAGGTTCTTATGTAATAATGAAATATACTGTTGAAGTGTTATCATTTAATTTTAGTTCCCTATTTAATTGAGACGTAACATGGGAAAACCAACATAGTGGCTTTGCGACCAGCATGGATCCAGACCAGCCTGCGCATTCGCGCAGTCTGATCAGGATCCATGATGTTCACTTTTAAAGCCAACTGGAATTGGAGAAACTGTTAGCGAACAGCATGGATCCTGGCCAGACTGCGCGGGTGCGCAGGCTGGTCTGAATCCATGCTGGTCGCAAACCCACTATGTTGGTTTTCTCATGACATGGCTCAATTGTTTTTGCCATAAAAACACTTTTCATATAATGCGTATACCGTATACGGAATGGACGATGACGTTGATGTTCCCAAAATGGTTGCCGTGTTGTTAATTTGATAGTACGTGTCATGGTATCTTTTTTTTATTTTATTTTAGTCCAATTTTCTTTTTTTTTTCACCAATTATTGTGTTATTATGCTCTTTCTAAGAAGATATTGTCAAATGTTACATATTTCCGAATAACTGAACGGGTGATGTTGTGCATGTGTCTTTGTTGTGCATTCATCATACCTTATGTACTGGCTCTGTGGTTTTACAAAGAAGATATTACACGAGTGTCTTTTCATATTGCATAAAATAACAAAATGCGAGGCTCTGCCGAGCATTTTATCAATCTTATTCAACGAGTTAAATAAATCCGATGAGGAAGGTCACAAATGTAATATTCTTTTTATCACACGTTAGCTTTTCATGTGGAAACATAAAAATCTATTTCTTTAATTATTATAAACAAGTCAATTCGACCAACTTTTCCTATAGACGTCAACGTCAAAGCTTTATTACACAAGTGTATTATCAAATGTGAATGGTTTTATTCACTCACGCGACGTCAACATGTGATAAATATGTTTACGATTTTTTGTTATAATGTTTATCTCCCTTGACAAAACTGGCAGCCATTTATGTGATCAAAATTCTAGATATCTAATAAAAATAGTTTACAATTTAAGCAACATTTATTGACAGTTTCATAAAGTGAAAAAAACTACATCATGTTACGTTTTAAAATCGATGGACAATTATCATTAGTCTGTGTATACGCAAAACGGCTCTAACAGGGGACACTTACCTAAAGAAGATAGTTGAACCGACAGTGGTCTTGTGCCCTATCAGATAGCCGTTGTAAAAAGGTCCAGGCCATCCACAGTTTATCTCTGTTAAAAGAATACATACGATATAAACGCTTATAAATTATACAATCGTCTGTTTCATATAAATAATAATTCCAGAGAGAAATATACATGTACAGTCTATAAAATAAACAAACGTGTTTGTAAACATGAACGGATCCAAACGGAAGGGGAAGAAGCATTTTATAGTAATATTCAGATGGCAAAATACAATACATATCCGTAGACCTGACTAACCTTTAAACCGGCAAGTCTATTTTATAAGTACATCAACACGGCTGACCCATTAAACGAACTGTAATTGTTTTCTTAATAGCAAACAACAAGCCAAGAGTTCATTCTAAGCACAATATAAGTAGCAGCTTATTTATATTTTGATTAGGTTTATAAGCTTTTGTGATGTTTAAATTTTCAAATTTCCTATTCTTATGTAATATACTGGTATATGAAATATAATTTTTCAATCTAACGTTAAGAGAAATTGTCCCTCATAACTTCCAGCTTGGAAGATTCTATCAACATTTTTTAAATTTCCCGTTCGATACTGAGAAAATTGAAAATACGCTGCCCAGCCTCTAACCCACCACCCCGCACCGCCTCAAACCGTCCCCCATCCCGCCCCCAACTCATGAAAACTACGTCATTTTTAACAATACGTCGGCATGTGTGAAGAATAGTAGCCTACGAATCCAGTTGGACAATTTTTAAAGATCTGTATAAATTAATTAATCATTGTATCTTCAATGTATATATTAAGATTTTGTTTAAACAAATCACAAATTATGGACCTCTTCTTATGGCGTTGGCATTTTTAACGTGGAAACATACAACACAATCAAAACACAACGACACAATTTCAAGTTAATAATTATAATACAAAAATCATAATAATTACGTTCCTACAGCAAACGTCTCCATGTTTGATTTCGAATCAGCAATCTAGAACTTTTTGATGTCAAATCTTTTATGTTGTAAAGGCTAGTAATGAATATCTAAAATTTAAAGACAATTGTTGCATTTCTATAGTAAAACATAAGAACCTTTGTAACCTTCACATTTCGCTGAATGTCCGCTCCATGTTCGGTCGGCTTGGCAACGTCTTTCGGTTGACCCAACGTTCTTGTATCCATCATCGCATTCAAATCTAATAACCGTTCCATAGCCCGTCCCATCTCCGTACATATGGCCGTATACCGGGGCAAAGAGACTCGGACATGTTACAGCTGAAAGAAACAAGACAGAAATATAGCATAAGGTGGATATTACTGACACTTTTAAACGTTTATACCAACGCACAATCCCGATATTTCTATCCAAAATGACTTCGCAATAAGCAAGATATTTTCTACTACCATACTGTCGACAATCTAAAGCTTGACACTTTTTGACAGCATGCCGCGACGGCTATATCATTTTGTCGTTTACATACAACAGAAAGCTAAAAATAATATTACACATTTAGATAAAGAACGATATTCTTTTCACCACCAAGAACATTGTTCTAAACTTCTGATTGCCTTCAAGGAATAATACAGAACAGTATTCTTGTGCGGCAGCCAGCACTATTAAGAAAATAGATGGCTAGTAGGAACCTTTCATTTGACGTAAATATTTATCGGGTGACAGTTTTGCCTGCACCAGGGTTATTCAGAACACTTAGCACACGTTCTAAAATCCGAAACACTACTTTTTTCACTCCAATGACTTAGAGTGCGTGAAAATCGTTTGGAGGAGTCAAAGGAATATGATCTGGTATTACTCACGTTCACATGAAGGCTTATTTCCCGTCCACATGCCGTCTGCCTGACAAGTCCGGTATCCATCACCTATAAGTTCGAAGCCGTCATGACAGTAATAGTTGACCTTGTTCGGATAGGTGAAGGCGTAACCTGTACGCCAACCGTTGTCAATGTCTCCAGGAAATCCACAGCTTCTTGCTGCAAGGAAAGAAATTCAGTTCAAAAGCATTTAAGGTGTTGATTCCATAATGACACTCGGAAATTTGTTAGAATTTCAAAATTGTGATTTTTTTACATAGATTTCCATTACGAAAACTTTTCTGAGGTTCCATTTTTTCTGATATGTATAGCAAAATATCAAGCACACGAAGTTTTTTTCTACAAATATACCTTTAAGTTTTGAAAGTTCAGGGTTTAATAAAATTCTTTGTTGAAGATAACATAAAATAAAAAATAAATAAATAAATAAATAAATAAATAAATAAATAAATAAATAAATAAAAAACGTGCTGTACTAATGTCTAACGGCAATCTACGTTTGATTCCGTACTCTACGTTTACAAATGGCTTCTGCATTCCCCGATTGTGCTCGTTTGCAAAATATTAACAATCAAAGCATACCGAAAATAATCAGTTGAATATAAATTACCAACAGTCATTGTGGGTCCATTATATTAAAATGTTGCGGTTTTGCTTTGTAAAGCATAAAAAACGGGAGACTTTCACTTTGTTTCAAATATAAAAAATCTATCACTAAAATAGTTCATATAATCCAAGGGCATTTTTACAGAAAGCTTCGTGCGATAGCATATGTGTTACATGGACATGCACCAATAAGGGTAATCGAAAATGTTCTAGTACTGAAATATATTTACTAGGGCTACGGCCCTTGTGGTATAATTCCTGCGCATCTGAACTATGGAATGAGGTAAGCCAGGCGACAAAGTACTCGAATATCTTAATTATTTGATAAATGAAAGAACATCTTAAACCTGGAGTCGCTAAATATATAATTTGGATGTTTGGCCATTTTTTTTTTCATAATAAGAGACCTCTTTCAATTGCCGTATTTTGAAAGAAACAATTTGAATAACATTTTTTACCTGTAACTTCGGATAGGGTATTTGAGCACGGCTTTAAACAAGTAAAGTCATATAATATTAATTTAAGAAATGGGCGAAAATAATTACGTGAGCAAAGCAAAGTAAGCCCAATCCATTTTCCTTCTCCACTACACATAGCACGTGGTTGTCCGTCCGCATAGTAACCATAGGAGCACGTGTAGAGTAACTGCTCACCAGACGGGAACATTGGCTGGGTTGGATCACCATCGTGTTGTGCATGCTCGATATTCGGTGGCGCTCCACATGTCACTAAAGTTCAACAATAGTAGCAATTTTATGATGATTCGAGCATCTTGTATCTGTTAATAGATTTTTTTTTCAATTAAAGTTGCTTCTCTTTATTTACAGACAAAACCATTGTGTGTTTTCATTTGTACATCCATGTCATTTTTGGTGATGCAATTTCGAAAAATTGCAAGTCCACTTGTGATTTGTTCGCTATGGAACTTCAATAATATCTTAATAAAACATGCTTACGTTATATCTTTACAATATTTAATGAAACATCAAAATAATTTTCCTAATCGGTTGCTAAATGGAAATAAAAAGATCCAGTTTATACCTACCGGCCTCACAACTAGGGGGCACTCCCTCCCACTTTGCCCCACTCAGACATTTTCTTTTCTCCCTGCCAGCCAGGAAAAATCCCCGTTTACAGTGATAGACTGCGACACTGCCAATACTATTAGACGGATGTTGCTCTACCCAGCCGTTCTGAATGTCTTCTAGTCTTGGACAACCGGCATCTGCAAAACAAACATAAAATACCCAGACTCATTCAATAAAAGACCTATCGCCAAAGCAGCAAACGGCTCGAGCGCCTGGGCTCGACCGAGCAAGTAATGTTGTCCCCTGTCGTTTTCCCTATGCATTTTCAGTTCGGATATCTCAAAATCCTGGATAGCTCGGACATCTTGCTTATCCCGCTGCAACTTGGTATCTCTATTTTAAAAGATGGATTGTCAATTCACAGTAACTTAATATTTTTTGTACGTATGAACAATACACGATTTATATGCCAGGACAGAAGTAGCATATTCTTAACACATGTAGAGCTAAACACAGTATGGATGTGTACTACCACTAAACAACGACAGTTCTTTTTTATAACAGATGACAGTTGCTACAAGACATCTGATTGTGAAAGTACCTATACATGCTCAGTTACATCTAGTTAATATATTTAGCCAAGTTGAATACATTTGATGAAGATTTTCTGCATTTAAAAATCTAACAATAATATATTGCTTGAGAGTGGGCCTAAATACATATTTCCGAGTTTAATTTCTTTTAGTTTAAACAGTAGTTATTCATATGAAATTTATCATGAATGTAAGTTAATACATCAAATGAATATATCTCAAACCAATGGAAAAAATCTCTTAAAATCGAACTAGTTCTTGATAATGGATTTAGAACTTAATCAATTTTGAAAATAATACTCTAGCAAACTTGAAATTGTCAAGGTAAAAGTTATTGAAAATTCTAAAATAGGCAAGCAAGTAGCACTCCCAGGCTAGTCGGATAATGGCAGAGAAAAAGAACCCCTCCTTTTGCCAAGTTCAAGTAGCATTTATATATTTTATGTAAGTCAGTTTCTGTTTTTATTTCAATCTGAACCTATACTTGACATCTTTGTAGCCTATTCAAGGAGAAGTTTTGCATTTATAGAAATGTAAACAAACCTTTTTTACACCTGTGTTCATGCCCATAATTTAGTTGTTAGTTTGGAAGATGTTCCACAATAATTACATTTTAAAAAATCTTAGAAGCCACATGACCCGAACTTTATTTGGCGTTTTTGTGGTCTAATGTCTATAATGAACATAAGGATTAATGGGCGAGCTCTATATTTTATCTATCCAATCGCGAACGTTCATTTGCAACACGTGACCGTACAATATATTACGGTATTTGGATGCACGTGCGTACAAAAATCCTGTATTGTCTGTATTTGGACGCACGCGCGTACATAAAATCCTGTATTTTCTGTATTTGGACGGTTCAACAGTCCCATGTTAAACATACGATAAAGCCCGAAACGCGTGAAAATGTTCCGAATGTAAATCGGATGAAGTAGGCGCTCTATGTATATAGCTTGATTATGCGTCTTGCATGAAATATGGATTTAATTTGAGTACACACAAAAACGATTCAAGTGATAGCAATGCTATCTGATTTAGATATTAAAACGTTCGTTAATAATCAAAAACTTAAAAATACAGTACAAAAGATCATCAGATGTTGGAATATTTGAAAAGTCGCTAAAAGAAGCCGTTCCGGACGAAACCTAGAAATTTGAAGATATCAGCCCTGACTGTCTGAATAGCTACCTCAGCAGTTTTTATTTAACGGTTAAGAAACAAAATGGAGAAGATTATGAATGGCAGCGGACGGGCGGTCAGCATCCAAACATGTCTGCTCTCTAATTCAGTTTTCATCGGATCTTCACCAAACTTGCTGACAATGTTTGTGGGCATAACATCTCGGCCAATTTCGATAACCAGCCAAATTGTACCAGGCACTCTTTGATTATAGTCTTTGAATTACTCGAAAAACGGGGAATTAAGCCTTGTCCGCTCTCTTATGTCGAACAGTTTTCATCCGATCTTCACCAAACTTGCAGACAATGTTTGTGGGCATAATATCTCAGCCAAGTATTATTACCACCCAAACTGCCAAATGGCTGTTGTAGGGAGGTCGCACCATATACTTTTTTTTAATAATGATACGCAGAAAAAAATAACATTCAATGAATTACGTATATTACGTTTGAAAATAAATAAACATAGAATAAAAAGGTTATTTATGGCCTAACATTGTTCTATATAATATATATTTGCACTCATACCGAGCTGGGAAAAACTAGAAAAAGCAGAAATACAATATTCAGTGAAATATTTTTAATTTAAACTATTATTATTGTAAGATAAAATAGATTATAGAATAAACAGGTTATTTAACATTGTTCTGTACAATACGAGATATATTTTGACTCGTACCCAGCTGAGAAAACCATATTAAACTCGCCTAGCTACTCGTCCAATATGGTTTTCTCAGCTGGGTACTCATCCAAATATATCTCCGTATTGTACAGAACAATGTTAAATAACCTATATAATATTAAAGTGCTCTAAATAGTATTTTAGCAACATTTTATGATGGTAAAATTCAACAAAACACATCTTCTATCAACGTTTCGGCGCTTACGCCTTCATCAGGATAATTACATAGTAAAACAACGGTCGTGACGTCACGAAGTTAACGTTACGTTGAATAGCGAAAAAAACGTAAAGTATTTTTAAGTATACCTATAAATTATTTGTATGTATACTTAATACAAGTCACATGTGAATAACAGACAACAAGTTAAGTACGATACGGATAAAAGAATACTGAATTTCCTACCACATTATATATATATATATATATAAAACATAAGTAGTAAGAAACGTTATTAGTACTAAACATACCCATACTCATGTAAAATTCATTACATTAGGTTTAGTATTTTTAACTTATGAATCCAAAATGTTTCCTTGTATAACCGGTTAATTTGTTTATTTACCACATCAACTGGCATACATGTAAAAATCATCAATTATTATGGTCACCTTGAATAAAATGACCATCACCCAACATGGAATATGCAGGATCTGTAAAGACAGATATGTCAAATTTATGGCTATTCATACGCCGTGAAACCGGCTATAGAGTCTGTCCAACATACTGCATATTGCATTTTTTACAAGAACTTACGAAGTAGTGGCTTAAATCTCTAGTACATCTGTACACCACTATATGTTTGTATTCGTCATTTAACATTTGTATTCTTTGCAATGTTAAGATGATCCCAATATTTGTGTATATTTGGTAATGATGGATTTTATTCTACGATGAATGAAATAACACTTGTTCTGTTTTTATCTGAAGGCGTCAGGACTTCGTTTTGTGACGACTGCGACACCTTATTGAATGCATTAATCATATGCAAACTGAAGCTTGTGTATTTACTCAAATTAATAAACAAACATTTTCGGATTTCAAAAAGTAAGGATTTCGTTATCAATATGAGCTTTATCGGATCTTGACGGGATATGCCGAGAAGATACAACTGGCATTTTTAACATGTTTTATTGAGATATTAGGTATGGAAATAGACGAATAGATAACGCCACACAACACTAGTATTCCTCCGCATTCAGAAGGGGATAAAGATGAATACCTCTAACTGATACAGGGAAGGATGGGTTTTAGTGATGGTGTTAGTTTTAAGCTTTGGAGATAAGTTAACATTTTGAAGGCTTTTATTTTTGATATTGTTTGTTATCAAAGCTACACGTAAACACAAAACTCCTGTACAAAACGGTGTTAAGTAACTACGGCAAAGCGCAAATTTTTAAAGACGCAAAAAGGTTTGTTGTTTATCAAATTGCGAAACGAAATAAATGCAAAACTGACTATACTGTGTATTTCGAGCATTAATAGTATGCATTGTAATAACAGTTTAATCTGAACCGCAGTCTAAGCAGAAACGCAAAATAAAAAAGCAGAACGTTTGGTTACCCTTACGTGTGCAGGTCATGTTTGGCCCGACCCATCCGGTGATACCTCCACCAACACACCACGCCCTCACCACCGCATCGCTGTTGAGAGTGAAGTCAGGTTCGCATTTGTATTGTAGCATTCTTCCAAGTTTAAACTTTTTCTGGTCCGGCGGACCGTCATGGACCGCATGGTAGATTTCAGGCGGTGACGAGCATTCAACTTTCTCTGAAGTAAGTAACAACAATGAAAAGTATAGATGTATGTTTGATATAAACTAGACGAGTGTTTAGTTGCTTTTTTCTTGGGGTTGGGGAGAGGGTGTCGGGGCGGGGTGGAGGGGGAAACAAACTGTCCCCAATAGTTCAAAGTTGTTCTTTTTTTCTTACACTACGATATGCACAATTAGTCAAAAGATCAGCTTCATAGATTGTATCCAGCAGACATTTCGAGAGAAAAGACATGGACAATGGTATGTATGTATACATAATATGTATAAAAATAAAAGGGCCATAAATCAAAATTATTCAACCCTAAAACAGACATAAATGCGCACGTAGACTATGTACCGGTTAAATTCAAACAGACATTGACATTCAGCCATGGATTTTGGAGACGGAGGAAGGACAACCTACGTGCAGACAAATTTTTATATCACTTTGCAAGTATGTATAAACATAACAGACCAATAACCCTGTGAAAAATTAATTACTGATATGTAAACCCCGTAAAATCAATCCGGTCAGGGTTCTTTGAGACCAGCATGCGGACGGACAAAATCAGAGGTTGTCCATGGGTGGTCTTTTACTTGTGTCCGTTACATGCTAATATACACAAACACTTACCGACGTTATGATTGACAAAACACTGGGGTATCGAACCGCTCCAAGTTTCGTCTCCTTGACACACCCGCGCCTGATCCCCGCGCAGCTTGTATCCATCTTCGCAAAAATACTGGGCCACGGCGCCGAAGCGGTTATTGGGCTTTATTTCTACTCGACCATGTGGGATATTGGCCAGTGGTCTGCATTCTTGGTCTACAGGAAGATATAAAACCTTAATTTTTTAATGAATTTTTTAGTGTTTTTGCTTCGTATAAATTTTCTGCAACATATGATGTAATTTGAAAACGCATTTTCACTGCTTGCTACAAATTAAATTTTGTTTATTTTGTTGTTCCGTTTTGTCACGCCAAAACAATTTAAGTAATACAGTATGGCGACTTTTCCAGCTTCCGGTGGTAGAGGAAGAAATCATATTACCCTCCGAATCATCTTGATCGGTATATTTTGGACATTACCTTAAGTTAGTATCCAAAAAATGTTTGCAAACGCCATTTCAAAGAAATACTCTAATAATAAAAAATATTATTTAATATTATTGTTTCCGTTTGTTGCTGAACAATAATCATTTTCTAACCCAGCGCTATTTCTTTCAACAACTACTGACAAAGAGAAAGTACGGAATGCCAAGAGCGTCAGTATTTTACATCGTAAATTTTTAAGTCTTTATTCTTTTGTCCTCATTCCTAATACCGAGCTGCAAATTCTTCATACCAAATATTTTGAACGGTAAGTGTTCATTCTTGTATAATAGTTAATATGTAATCGTGCTTGATCATCTATAACACATTTAGATAATTTATATAAAACATATTAGAATATAATACAAAGTATTATGCATCTAGTTTATCTTAAGAGGTTTTTTTAATGCTCTTTACATGCAAAATTTTGATCATAACTTACTTAATTTAATACAGCTCATGCCACAGATTCCGTCACACTGGCATTTTTTCTTGCTCGATCGACATTCTCTGTTGTGTACACACGCCTTGCGGCACTCTCGGCCCGTGGGTAGTGGATCTTGACGTTCTTGACATGTTCCTTCTAATGCTGAAGTTAAAGAAGAAACAAAGTAAGAGCGTGTCGGTCTCTGCGATATAGAATTCTAAATGTGACAATTTGATATCCTGTGTGTTTTAATCTAGCTTCTAACCATGTTGTTGGACCCGCCAATCCATAATGATAGTGGTGTTAGCAAATCTCAGCTTTATTTCTATGTTCAGTTTCTGATATAACTTAACATCATTTATAGTTCCTGATATAACTTAACATCATTTATAGTTCCTTATATAACTTAACATCATTTATAGTTCCTGATATAACTTAACATCATTTATAGTTCCTTGTATAACTTAACATTATTTATAGTTCCTGATATAACTTAACATCATTTATAGTTCCTTGTATAACTTAACATTATTTATAGTTCCTGATATAACTTAACATCATTTATAGTTCCTGATATAACCTTATATAACTTAACATCATTTATAGTTCCTTATATAACTTAACATCATTTATAGTTCCTTATATAACTTAACATTATTTATAGTTCTTTATATAACTTAACATCATTTATAGTTCCTTATATAACTTAACATCATTTATAGTTCCTTATATAACTTAACATTATTTATAGTTCCTTATATAACTTAACATCATTTATAGTTCCTTATATAACTTAACATCATTTATAGTTCCTGATATAACTTAACATCATTTATAGTTCCTTGTATAACTTAACATCATTTATAGTTCCTGATATAACTTAACATCATTTATAGTTCCTTGTATAACTTAACATTATTTATAGTTCCTGATATAACTTAACATCATTTATAGTTCCTGATATAACCTTATATAACTTAACATTATTTATAGTTCCTTATATAACTTAACATCATTTATAGTTCCTTATGTAACTTAACTTCATTTATAGTTCCTTATATAACTTTACATCATTTATAGTTCCTTATATAACTTAACATCATTTATAGTTCCTGATATAACTTAACATCATTTATAGTTCCTTGTATAACTTAACATTATTTATAGTTCCTGATATAACTTAACATCATTTATAGTTCCTTGTATAACTTAACATTATTTATAGTTCCTGATATAACTTAACATCATTTATAGTTCCTGATATAACCTTATATAACTTAACATTATTTATAGTTCCTTATATAACTTAACATCATTTATAGTTCCTTATGTAACTTAACATCATTTATAGTTCCTTATATAACTTAACATCATTTATAGTTCCTTATATAACTTAACATTATTTATAGTTCCTGATATAACTTAACATCATTTATAGTTCCTTGTATAACTTAACATTATTTATAGTTCCTGATATAACTTAACATCATTTATAGTTCCTTGTATAACTTAACATTATTTATAGTTCCTGATATAACTTAACATCATTTATAGTTCCTGATATAACCTTATATAACTTAACATTATTTATAGTTCCTTATATAACTTAACATCATTTATAGTTCCTTATATAACTTAACATCATTTATAGTTCCTTATATAACTTAACATTATTTATAGTTCCTGATATAACTTAACATCATTTATAGTTCTTTATATAACTTAACATCATTTATAGTTCCTTGTATAACTTAACATTATTTATAGTTCCTGATATAACTTAACATCATTTATAGTTCCTGATATAACCTTATATAACTTAACATTATTTATAGTTCCTTATATAACTTAACATTATTTATAGTTCTTTATATAACTTAACATCATTTATAGTTCCTGATATAACTTAACATCATTTATAGTTCCTTATATAACTTAACATCATTTATAGTTCTTTATATAACTTAACATTATTTATAGTTCCTTATATAACTTAACATTATTTATAGTTCCTTATATAACTTAACATCATTTATAGTTCCTTGTATAACTTAACATTATTTATAGTTCCTGATATAACTTAACATCATTTATAGTTCCTTGTATAACTTAACATTATTTATAGTTCCTGATATAACTTAACATCATTTATAGTTCCTTGTATAACTTAACATTATTTATAGTTCCTGATATAACTTAACATCATTTATAGTTCCTGATATAACCTTATATAACTTAACATTATTTATAGTTCCTTATATAACTTAACATCATTTATAGTTCCTTATATAACTTAACATCATTTATAGTTCCTTATATAACTTAACATTATTTATAGTTCCTGATATAACTTAACATCATTTATAGTTCTTTATATAACTTAACATCATTTATAGTTCCTTATGTAACTTAACATCATTTTTAGTTCCTGATATAACTTAACATTATTTATAGTAAAGCAAACCTAAACCTTAACTAGTATAAATATCCAATCAGTAGCCAGATATAGGCAGTTTAAAGACCTGCTCCAGTCCTACCATTTAACCTTAAACTGTCACTGAAAAAGCATGAAAATCCCGACTATGAACAGTGACGCCTGTCAAAATAGAGTCTATTTTATATAAAATTCTACGTAAATACCTATGGATTTTTGCGTGCTGAAGTGTGGCACGTGGCCATTAACTGTTACCTATTGTAATCATGGGTTGCATACACACAATAGAATTTGAATAGCCGCAGGGCAGGGCTTTAACTTATTGTTCCTTCTCAAGAGAAGGAACACTTATGGTGAACATGTCACACTTGACTGAGCATGTAATGGATACAAGGGTATCGTCAAAGGAATCCGATTTCCCGTAGGGCGCCGCCATCTTGGACTCATGAGTATTCATTACAGATAGCCTCTAGCCCAATATGTGTTTACGCATAATCAATCTTTATTCCAGTCTTTAAATAGTGCAATACAACTACGTAAAATAACAGAACAAGAAAACACAATAATAAAGTTTAAATCATGTAACTCCTCGATTGAATATATCATAGTAAAGAATAGAGATTAATAAAATGAATATGCATCATCTAAAAATAGACTCCCGCCAAAAAAAAAACGTAATAAAATTCCTGGTCACGTGATTCCTTTAGCTTCTAACGTTTCAAATTTGCAAGTCATTTCTTTTGCGTACTTTTTTACTTCCTGATTTGTTTTTCGAATCGTAAACGCATGTACGAAATTTCTTTGTGTTAAGTGTGCGGGTACTCGCTGGTGTAGTCGCGTGATGAAAATATCCGGAAGCGAAATACAAACTGCAAGACAAATGCTTCCAATAGCATAATATGTACTGCACTTACTTATATTAAAAAAAAAACAGCTTTGGGTTAATACTTAGATTAGTTCTAAAATAGATCTAATTAAGTTTGCACAAAAAATGACAAAACATATTTTTCTCATTGCATTATTAAACTTTTGTAATATTATGCTAAAACAATATCCCTTAAAAAGAATATTTTATATGTGCTAGAAGGAACCTTTTGGTAAGCTAAATCTTGTTTAAACCTACTGTTAACAACCAGAGACAGTTAAACACATTTAATCCGTAGCTAGAGATTTTTCAATTTTTAGTCTCATTTTTAAATTTGTAAATTTTGCCAGGTCGCACAGTACCTATTAATTGCATCCATTAGGTAGATCATTTAGTAGGCAAATATGAGGGTTGCTAACGGTTTTTACAATTACTTCAAATCTTAAAATAAACAAAAAAGTCGATTTATATTATTAAAGGTATTGTCTTGTAGAGTAAGAGATCTAAAGAAAAAAATCTTGTTATGGAATAGGCAGATCAAACAGTAACATGACATATCACTCATAACTGAATGCCTCCTGCGCAGAATCGAAAATTACACTTTGATTTATCTATTAATTTTCATCGGAATTCAAAGATGAAATAAAATCTATATATATAGCAATTAACGCAGTCACGAATAACACTGCACCCGTAAATTGATAACTGTTCTGCTTGCTTCGCTTGCAAATTCTGACACTGTATTAAATCTATGATTTGAAATTGTGCACAGCCCTAGTCTTCTCTGCACTGGCCACAGATAAAAATCTTGTTTTTCCTGACAGACAAAAAAGTAATCATTCATATTTTCAGCGTTTGTTGTAATAAATCAAATAATTCAAATCTGAAAACCCAACGGCGCTGCGCAGCGAATTTCAGTATAAGATGTAGTTTCTAATTTAATAATTTGCAGAACTACAAGTCTTTTAATATCCAGTCAGCAACCAGGAATTATCAAATCTTTCACACAGTTATTGGTTTATTGTGCCAGGTCACGCATAAAGTAGATCATTTATTTAGCAAATATGGGGATCTCAGTATTTACTTACTGTTTTCCATGTTAAACTAGAAACAGGTTAAAATCATTTTTAGACCTTTATTCCAATCAATTTAGTTATTGTTTTTACTTCGCTGCAATCCGTTACAGCAAAAAAAAAAAAATCAATAGATTTCAACATGTCTTAAGCATCCTCCTGTCTTTTGCAGCAGAATTACGCCGGTCCTTTGAATGACTGTTTTATTCAGGCTTGTCTGTAAAGCCATATCATAAACTGACGGTATGTATGTATTAGGCCTAAAAAATATCTTTGTTTCCGGTAACATGCTCAAAAAAAATTAGGGTAGGTAGGTCGGATTATTTTTTTTTTTTGGATTTTTTTTTTATTAAGGGAGACTTTTCGGAAATTATTTTTGTGTCAAAAAATGAATGTAAATACGGGGGTAATGCCTTCTGAGCATCAGTAAGTTGATTTCTAACATCACTGGACATGTTTAAAGCATAAAAAGTGCAGTTTTGCAACTTCTTGTTAGAAAGTTGAAAATAATATTCTCCAAGGCCATAAAAACATTTAGGGTCGGGTCAAAAATTTAGGGTAGGTCGGGATACCGGAAACAAGCAATTTTTTTACGCCTTATATTAAAACTGGTGGATGGTAAAAGCCGCAATATAAAATGGTACTTCATTTTCGAGATTAATGCTTGTAAAAACAATTAATCATCTTCAGGTGATGATTGCTGTGGGAAAACTCAATATTCACGTTGTGTTTTAGACATTTATTTTATTTATCTCCATTTCGGTTGCAATCAATTACAAGTATTTTGCTTGCATTTGACATTCCTTAAAATTGCAGACGAGAAGTTTACATTTTAATGGGACACTATGTTTTCCATAATATGAACTTGTTGCTATGCGAGAAATCCCTAGAAAGCAGTACTTAGACTTTTCAAAATTATTACACCTAAACAACTGATGTTTTAAACTGCTTTTTTTTTGGTATCCGTACAGCCATTGTAATTTTTTTAATTGTTTAATTTCGTTGTGAAACATCTACTTTAACCTTAAATGCCAGCGGCAAGTTATTCCGCCTTTGTGACAAGTGTATATTATGATCAGCCTGCACATCCATGCAGTCTGATCAAGATCTGCACTGTTCGACCTGCAGTCAGTATATTTTAGGTAAACACCCCTTTTCACAGTTAATGGTACTTTCCAAATTGAAAGACGGACAAGTTCATTACAGAAATTTAGCAGGGTAAGAGTTAAAGCAGTGGAGCCGTTATGACAGTTGGCAATTTTCGTGCAAATTTCTATTTGTGTCTGTTATTTCGGGAATACTCAGTTTATTGAACAAAATAATATTTTCATTTACCCTGTTATATATGCATACAGTTTTTATTCTAAAACACAACAACATTCATGGTAGCATGTTGATAAATGCTAGATATATATTTCATGCATCTCTGCATTACTGCTTTTTATGCATTACGGATTTAACTACACATTTTGAACATCCTCTTGTGAGACATGATAATAAAATCAGTGAAAAGATCATTTGAGTCGCGCAATGAGAAAACCAATAGAATGGGTTTGCGACAAGCATGGATGCGCAGACCAGCATGCGCATCCGCACAGCCTGGTCAGGATCCATGCTGTTCGCTTCAAGGTTACTCTAATTGCAATAGGCTTTGAAAACGAACAGCATAGATTTGACCAGACTGCGCGGATGCGCAGGATTGTCTGGATCCATGCTGGTCGCAAAACCACTATGTTGGTTTTCTCATGCCACGGCTCATATGGACATATAGAACGCAAACAAGCACCATAATAGCAGACTTGTTCTAAATGAGTCTATGGTATGTGAACATTGCGTCCTCTAGCACCGGAATAAGCTAAAAAAATTTATAACAAATAGAATGTTTTCAATGATCCTAAAGTACCAGAAAATATAACAACACTAGGTCCAAGTAGGGGGAGACTTTTACTGCCGCTATATGGCATTTAAAGACTGTTGCTGTGGTGATAGCTACTAGTAACTGAAATAGATATTTGGAGACGGGAGCAATCGTCATGTGATATAATATATATCTATGCTATTTCTTTTTTTTTTTTTATAAAATTCTATTATGTGAAAGCTAGCAAGCATGTACATGTTTGCATATATTAAAATCTTATATATCAAAATTCATGTCTGTTTTTGGCAGACCTCATTCCCCTTTCCCAGTAAGAGTTTGAGAAAACCTTAATCAACAAGCCGAACGTTTCTAACAAAATTGTGGTTTCGCAGATGATATACAACACATTACTTGTTATGAATTCCAGAACACTGCATAAAAATAAACAATGTAACCAGAAAGAGAGTCTTCCTAAATTTGATATATATGACAATGCATATATATAAAATATATCCCACTGTAAGAGAATTCTGCTTGTAAATAGAATCAAAGAACTCAAGTCAGTTAAATGCTATGTTGTAGGGATAATACACGTTTTTTTGTGTATTAACGTCTGCAGAAGCCCGCGGGATTGTTTGTGACCGAGACCGAAGGTCGAGGTCACAAACATATCCCAAGGGCTTCAGCAGATGTTAATACACAAAACAAACGTGTATTGTCGCTATTCTTGCATAAAAATATATTTCACGACGATTTATGTATTGTTTTCATACGTGATGACTTGACGATTCCGGTACATTTTTTATTTACCATTCTAGTTGTTCTTGGAAATGGTAAACATGTTTTAAATATCCGTATCCAGGGCCCGGAAATAAACAACGCTATCAAAAGCACCTCCTGAAGGTTTTTAAGCGACTTTTTATCTCTCATTATTACAAACATAAAATTACCATTACTTGTTCATATCATTTCACAATTTGGTGGACTCGATCACAATTTCAAGAATAATAACTTTGCATTCGAGTTATATTGAGTACGGACACGCAGTTTGGAGTACGGATAAGTACGAACGTAGTGTCAAGTTTCTAAGCTGTTTATATAAATTCTTCGAGAAATTAGATAAAAACATACCGACTGACTCTTACCAAAATCATAAATATAATAGTTAGTACCATCGCATTGTATCTTAACGTGATCATAGCTTTCTGTTAAAAAAGAGAGAATGTCGAAATGATATCTAGAAAATACTTTATTTGGCGATTGTCAATACTGGTCCACTACCTTATTGGGAAGATTACTTTTTGAAGAAATTTTCTCCTATTGCAATTTTGAACATCTCTTTATATTACTGAGACAGGCGTCTTATGTATCTAATGCCTTGAGACTTTTCAAGCACCTTTGCATCTGCGGTTTCAGCAATCGTTCACAGAAAACAAGATCATATTGACAACTGCAGTGTTACATAGTATTGCCTGCCATCATATTGTCTGGAGAAGGCGCTATTTAACGATCTTAAATTCAATAAAAGACGTAGCAAAGATGACGCCTTTGGATAGTTAAGACGACAGAGATCTATAATCATTGACATGTATCACATTATTTGACAAAGAGCAATTCTCTTTAAGTACATTCTTCTTACAGTAATATATTTTCTTGATCTTATAACAACTACTATAAACGAACGGTTACTAGTAACCTAAAAAGTATTCTTGCCTATAATAAACCCCTTAATACGCTCGTTGACCTGTTACCAGTAAATGGCGTACAAACAGTTCTGAAGCATTTCTGTCGGGAAAAATATTAAGATAAGTATTTTTAATCCAAACTAGCCATAATATAATCCAGCCTGCGAATCCGCGCAGTCTGGTCAGGATCCATGCTGTTCGCTTTCAAAGCCTATTGCAATTAGAGAAACCGTTAGCAAACAGCATGGACCCTGATCAGACTGCGCGGATGCGCAGGCTGGTCTGGATCCATGCTGGTCGCACACCCACTATGTTGATTTTCTCATGGCACGGCTCATATTACGGATCTTTGTTTTTCTAAAAAGTAGTATGTCATGTCATTTCCATTTAAGACAGATATCTATCAATTTAAAAGTAGCAATTTGTTGACATATGATATATATATTTTTCACTTTTTCATTTGCAAAATGAGTAGTGCTAAAGACAAACTGTGATGTATGGCAATTGGAGTTTTTCGTTTACTGCTCCTTACCTCTCGAACTCCCTTCTTGTGATTAGCGAAGCTGACACACTGGCTGCTTTCAAAAAGCATGTTAAAATTCCGCTTCCTTATACAACATTATGAAAACGGACGATACAATTTCATATCAACTCTTAGAACAGTATTTTATCTATAAATCACTTTTAAAAAAATCTATCCATCTTTGTCTTGTTTGGTTATATCTATATGTCTTTATATTGATATTTTGTTAATTTGAAGAGGCGTTTATATCTTTGTTCGTACCTTTTTTGAATATATTCTATAAAGCACATTTGAACGTGTATATGTGCATGAAAATAGTGCTATATGAATTTGACAAAAATAATTATACAAATGTACTACCACTAATAATAAAAAATGCATGAAAGAAGGTCGCCAACGATAGCAACCGAATGAGAAATATTATATCATATATCTTTGCAGTTAATGACATATCGCTGGAATATATTTTTTTTTTTTTTGCTGAAAACACATACACTGATATGCATTGTATACTAGTATTCTAGGGAAAAAGTCATATCCAAAGATGTAATTATCATCACCGTACGTTTCCACAATACTGTTATGTTTCCTGTCTTGCTGCATAAACAGATATTCGGCTCTTAATGTTTACATTGTCCTGTTACAAAATGATACGACAATTATAGATATATCGCCAGAGAACGACGTGAGCATCTGCACGCAAGTCCTTAAGTTCAGCATATGATGCTAACAGTTTACATGTTTTATTATTGGTATGAAGTGATATTGTCCGACATGTATTTCTAGTATTAAATTTTGACGGCCTCATACCCTTAACAGCTTGCCTGACTCCATGTTCCATGCGCTGTTTAAGACTTAATTTCGGTCTCCACAAGCTTAACGCCCATGACATACGAAGCACATACACCAGAGCTATATTTGACAATGAACCGAATTTTATACAATGGCTTACCTGCCGTTAATTCAAAAACATTCCACAGAACAGCACAATATAGCCAAAACAAATAGCTTTCTTTGGGTCATATTGCTTTAGAAATACACAGATTTGTAGCCCACTGTAAGAAATCTAATTCTGTCTATTAATTATTCCAAAACTTAAGGTCAGTTATATCCTCCTTAATTTCTATAATCCTTCTTTATAAATTACATGAATATCCATGCAAGTGAAATTCATGTGCTCATTCATCCTACAAAAGATATCTGAGCCGTGCCATGGGAAAACCAACATAGTGGGTGTGCGACCAGCATGGATCCAGACCAGCCTGCGCATCCGCGCAGTCTGGTCAGGATCCATGCTGTTCGCTAACAGTTTCTCCAATTCCAATAGGCTTTAAAAGCGAACAGCATGGAGCCTGACCAGACTGCGCGGATGCGCAGGCTGGTCTGGATCCATGCTGGTCGCACACCCACTATGTTGGTTTTCCCATGGCACGGCTCATCTGATCTCTATTAGTTTCCGATTATAAGATTAATCTGTCATTATTGCTAGTTAAGGCTTGCACGCTTAAACAGATGTTTGCAAATAAATTGGCTTCGTGCTGTTTCTAAGTGCCGCAAGAATCCTTTTTGCGTTCTCATTACTGCCAATCAATGATCACGTAGTTATCATTGATTAACAGCTAAAGCAGGAAAATATCATAATTATCACCCGAGATAGCAGTACATATTTCAGATTATTAAACGCTGCATTTAACAATTATGTTTGCAATATTTTCTCAGAAAGTTCAGTGATGACTACAAATATGCAGCCTTCCAACAAGTGTACTTTGTCGGTGGATATTTGTCACGCCGCCAAGTGGGGGTGGGGTGGGGTGGGGTGGGGTGGGGTGGGGAGAGGGCGTGACAATCCACCGACAACTGACTGTTTTCCCTGTCTGGAGGCACTGATAAAAATTCTTTATCAGAAACTGAACAGTTTATTGTGTTGTTCACATATCCATCATTAGTCAGAAGATGTGCCAAAACCTGTAGTGATATTTTAAGTAGAAGACAATTTTATCTTTGTAAATAATGCTAAAGCCCTCTACAGCCGGTAGGTTTTTGTTGTACAACACCAATTAAATTCAAGATGTACAGCCAAATATTATCGTGTGTATGATGCTGTTCCTTGATTTCGTACATCTTAAGTCCTGACATACAGATTAGGACATGTTCTATTTCGTAAGTTTTGCCTTACGTACCACCCACGTTGACAAGCAACAAATTGGTAAATAATTAGTTGATAAGAGGCAAGTGAATGAAATTCCAGAAACAACTGCCCAAAATATAAACACAAATCTGAATATAAAATGGCTTCTAATGCATAATGGAAAAAGGATGACACTGAAAAGTTAAATGATTTGAGCCGCGCCATGGGAAAACAAACATAGTGCGTTTCCGACCAGCATCCGCGCAGTCTGGTCCATGCTGTTCGCTTACGGTTTCGCTAATTGCAATAGACTTTGAAAGCAAACATCATTGATCCTGACTAGACTGCGCGGATGCACAGGCTGGTCTGCATCCATGCTAGTCGCAAAGCCACTATGTTGGTTTTCTCATGGCGTGGCTCATTTGTGTCATGCGTAATCAAATTCATGGGACATAAAAAGGTGAATATTATTTTTTTGTTTTATTATATTATTAATGGTTACATTCTTTTCAGTACCTGATGTACTATGTTTACTAGGTAAATCTCTGTGATTTATATGGGAATGGAATACTGTCTGTATGTGAAAAATGTACAATTTCAAAATTGTACATCTTTGAGATAATTAGTGTTGTACAACAACAACTTACCGTCTGTAGAGGGCTTAAGGTACACTTTTACAATTGTTTACCTCTGTAAAAAAAAAAATGTTTAGCTCCACTGTTCGAAGAAAATGTGTGCTACTCTCCTAGTGCCCTGTTGTCGGCGTGTGCCTTTTCTTTTTGGCTAAATTTTTTCGGCAACCTTTGCTTTTCTTTGTTCTTAAAGCTTAATGTAACTTCATGTTAACATTGCTCCGCATGCAAATTAAATATGCAGGGGCTGGGCCGATACTTAAGGTCAAGGTCACCAAGGTGTTATACTTAGATTATTTTCAAGGAGTTTTTTTTTTTTGGCACATCTTCTGACTAATGATGGATATATGAACAACACAATAAACTGTTCAGTTTCTGATAAAGCAAGGCAATTAGGTTCGGCATTCAATGCATGGTGGAATAAAGTCTCCCTCAAATCATCATACAAGCTACAACTGTCCACGTATGAACTGACAACGAACACCGGTCACGAAAACTTGTGACAACAATCGTCAAAGTCCACTTTTCCTTGCAAAATCCTTATTGTTTGCAGTTCACTTCTTTAAACGTATAAAATGTTAAAACACTGTACTGAAAAGTTCACATAAAATAGCCATAAAAACCAGAATTAGTTTATAAATTCTTCGTCTTCGAAAAACACATGTACTCGTGTCTCACCAAACTACCACAGAATGACCATATGACTATACGAAAGAACAAATAAGTCTATGTAAAACAAGGGACTACACGGGCGCCACCTATAATGACCCCAGGGTCATGATATGAACAAAATTTATAGTTGACCGCTAGACAATGCTAAATATCTAATGTGTAAGCCATATGGTTTTGGACAGGAAGATTTTCTATGTAAACTATGTGACCCACAGGAAGCTTAAAGGGCCATATCTTACCCTAGGGGGATAGTTTGAATAATCTTAGAAGAGGACCATTGGATGATGCTATATATCAAATATCAAAGCACTATGCCCTGTGGTTTTGGACAAATAGATTTTCAAATTTTTTCCCTATAGTTATAAGTCTATATAAATCTCGTGACCACACGGGCGGGGCCATATTTGACCCTAGTGGATAAATTGAACAATCTTGGTATAGGACCACTACACATTGCTACATACCAAATATCAAACCCTTTGTCCTGTTGTTTTGGACACGACTTTTTTCAAAGTTTTCCATATTAAGTCTATATAAATCATTTGACTCCAAGGGCGGGATCAAATTTGACCCTAGGGAGATAATTTGATCAATCGTAAAGGACTACTAGATGATGCTACATACCAAATATGAGTTCCAGAGTTCTGTATGGAATTCAATTCTTTAAACAATTTTTAATGTAGACCATCCAGGAAACAACCATGTGAAGTTTTATCAAAACTGGCCCGGTGATTTAGGAGGAGATATTGGTTAAATGAAAATGTTGACGGACGACGGACGATGGACGACAGACAACTACTGACCACAACAGCTGACCCTTGAGCTCTTTATGCCCAGGGAGCTAAAACATGACATTAAGTTCGAAAAAAAAAGAAAATAGATGAGAACATTCAAAATAGATATGACGAAATTGACGGTCAAATACTTTCAGTAAACAGCTATTAAGTCTGTCATGAATATTACATTCTCTGTCGATTTCCTATTAACTTGTGTACCACGTTTGATGCCGTTCTCACAAAAAGTACATCTTTACGAATTGAGTCACCATATTGCTAAACTATAATTTCCATTTCATGTGTTATATAAATCTGGATGGGCAAAATTTTAATACAATTTGATTCTTGTACGCTTCACGGGATTTTCCCATGTTTTTTTTGCGGGTGCTGGGAAAACCCGTCTTGCACCTCAGTGTGTAAGATGACTCATGTAATGTAATTATAAATGAGTGAATACGTTACTTCATAAGTTACTGTAATAAAGTAGTGCCTAAAGAAAAACATTTGCTTAACTTTATTTCTTCTACTAATTTAATATCACGGCATGCACGGAGAATAATCTATCACTAAAGGCGGCTTGCATGCTCTAATCTGTTTCAGTATAGCTGTCCTGGAGACCAAAATGTTCCAAACATTATCCTACCATTTATATGACCTATAGCCCGGAGCGAATGACACTGAACTACGCAAGGGTCTCCCCGACAAAAACGTGCAAGTATGTCTATATTGCACTGGCTGATTTTATTATTCAAGAAAACGGCAAAACACTTGCTTTATTATTATAACAGTTTTCTAATCTTGCCAGTATTTTTCAGGGAATGTTTAAGAAAAGCATGCAAACATGCACTCAGGTCGAATCATTCAAATATTAGTCTTGCTTTTACTCTGAATCAGTCTTATTCTTCACATACTTGCTAAGTTTAGCATAATCTTATGCAAATAATATGAAATAAGGCAAAGCCTCAAAGCGAGCTCAAAGAAATCGGATTTAGCTAAAAATATTATGCATCATTTATTTGTCACACAGAAACTATTCCCTACTCACATTCAGGAGAACCCATTCACTTGAAAAAGTCAACATTTAGTGTCACCATACCTGTAACAGTGAATATCATACGTTGCAAAAATTATGGGAAGCCGGTGTCACGGTGACGTCATTACCGCGTTCCCGTTTCTTTCTGCTTATTAATGACATTTTTACCATTTTCTGGCCGATGCTTGATCTTTTAAATGAAAATAACATTTTTTTTCAAACAAATGGAAAGCATTCTTTCATTATTGTTAAGTGATGAATATTTTTTAGCAATTGAATGAAGTTCTGTATTCACTCCGGAAAGAAGTACTTCCTGTGAGCACCTATCGGTTAGGGTGCGCTTTTTAAGAACTTCCGACGAAACTTTTCAAATCCATCACCAAGTGTGGAAGTATACTTGCGTTACCGTAAAGCTCGATTCTCGAGCAGGCCCTTCGGGCCTGCTCGTCGAGCTCGCTATTAAATTTCATTACATCCATATTAAAATTTACCTGTTTCTTCTGGTGTTTCAAACTGTGCAATAATAAATCATTTGCAAATCATTGCTTTTGTAGCAAATGATTCTTTAAACAATCCAAACATGGTAGTTTCAATGGTGTCATATGAATTATGAATAAAAACTGGAAAGATACTGAACTGCAATAACGGGTAATAAGCTGAAAATGAGCGATATGACTTGACCTCTGATTAGTAACAATTTGTGGTTCCTGCGCCGGATCATTCTTAAGTTCTTAACATGAAGCCTATCACAATAGCTCTGACCTTTGACCTACAGACCTCAAAATGATATTGGATATGACAATCCTGTCTATGAAGTTTGAGGTTCCTGAAGAACTGAAGCGTTAATAACAGGAAACTGATTTTCTGCTGGAGGTCACCTTCACCTTGATCCTTGGGCATCTGCAGATCACGCCTAACCCACTAACCAAGTTTGAGGTTCATGCACAGAATCTTTCACGAGTTATCGATCGCAGACCAGTTTTTATTCAACCTCAAAATCAAAAGAGGCCATTTGTTTGTCACGGCCAACCTGACTAGAAAGTTTGAGATTCCTGGGCTATAGCATACTTGAGTTTTCGTTACTCGAACTTGATACGGATCGTCTGCCTAGGGAGTTTGAGCTTCCTGTATTCTTCCGTTGTCGATCGGAAACCTTTCTTCAGCTCAAGATAACTGTGATTCGACTTTTGAGTAAACGACCTCAATATCAACAGGGCTCACGATCTACCTATCACGTTTGAGTTTCCTCTAGCAAAGCGTTGTTCAGCTATCGCTCGAAAACCAAAGGGAAGGACTGACGAATTGGTCGTCGTGGGCATAAATCAAACTCCTACCAGAAGGGAAAATTCAAAACCATTATTGTTTAAGTTACAATGATCACAGTCTATTGATTAAAGTTCGCGTTATCATACTGCTTCTGTTTGTTTATTAAAAATAGAAACGCCATAAAACTGTGCGGTTTTCACCATAGGGTCTGCGTAAATTCACCACTTGAACTGCATTAGAACCACTTTTTGTGATAAAATTTTGGTCAATTCGGTAAATATGCATATTGTTGCATGTATATGCCTTTGCATTACTCGCAAAGCCTTGAATAAACGATTTATCTACCACTATTTATCCACATTGTATTACGTTTAAGTATATACATGTATATTCCTTGACCTGTTTCTCTTTAATATGACTATCTAAATGTAAGTTAAGGCCAATGCGCCGACCCTGAAGCTTTGTAAAGCAATTTTCGTGACTTCTTTTTAAAGATAGACGGAAGCCTTGATCTTAATGGACTGAATGAAATGATAAAATGTCAATTTCTTTATAACATTGCCGACTCGAATAATTTCAAATAACAATCTAATTTCATTCTAATTAAGGGGATAATAGTGTTACGAAAAAAGACACTAGTAGCTCAACAATAACTCACTAAAGTAGTTAAGATAAAACTAAATTTAAGGGGACTAACCCACATATTTTAGGTGATAAAAATTCATAAAAAGTGAGTACATGTACATTGAAAGTGACTGCTGGTAGAAACTTATTGATATAATATTTTTGCAAGATGTTCCTGTAAATAACAAAATATATTGTGTAAAATGTAATAAACCGTTGCAACGGTTTTGAAATAATGCAGAAAGTTTAAATTTTCTTGCATTTTTACGTGTTTCTAACTTATATTTCTATCCACTTAATCATTTGTTGTCAGTGTCATATACAGTTTACATTCTATGCCAAACTTTGTGGAAATGGACATGTTTAAAACTTTCATCCAAACTGCGGTCGAGTAGCTTTAAACACCTCTAAAAGATAAATTAAAGAACATTTAGAAAAAAAAAGTATCCACTTCAAAGTTTTTCTTTATAAATTGTTTAATTATAGGAATGAATAGGAATGCTCTATCGAAAAACAAATATAAAGACAATTATGTCATTTGAAAAGCAATTTGCACGAAATAAAGGGTTATGGTTACCTATTCGACACACCATTCGATTACAATGAAACGTTTCAAAAATACCTGAAATCAAACTACGGAAGCGTTTTAGTGAAAGAGCTTTTTGGAAGACCCCTCGTATTCCGTTATTCCGTTTTCAATAAGTCTGAGGGGGCAGGAAATCTTTAAATATCATTAATTGTTTCCCTCTGTTGAGACGATTATACATAAGCGTCTTGCAAGACAAAATGTAATATTGTGCTTAGTGTTTTTTCCTTTTCTTATTTTTCTTATCCCATGTAACATGCTTTAAAAATTAGATATTGCTTATTATTCCCACTCCTCAAATGAAAATTAATTACTTTACTTTTATTCACTTTATCAAGTAATTCAGAAACAAGTAACAACAACAATGATATAGTATATGGTTACTTTTATATGTTATATATTTTTGTAAAAATATAACTTAAACTTGTTCTTCTGCTCACTTTTAATACGTCCTTTATCAGAATTCCTATAAATTTAAGCAAAAAAAAAATTAAAATCTGAGTACGGGATGGATTGCTACTTCACATCAGACTAGAATTATTCTTGGCAATATAATTTATCGAGTGTCAAATACGTACGCTTATATATAAATATATACTGTTTTTTCATGATAAACTTCAAGTCTTTATATAGAGATTATTTAGTGTTATACTGATAGTTTCCGTTTGATGGAATCTTTTTCTCACTACCCTCAGCACCGGCCTTAGCAGAACTATATTATACAGGTATATTTATACAGTGTATATATATTGAAAAAGTTCCATGATTTTAAATGGATATGAAAGATTACTACACCGAGTCCATGTGCTGGAATGGAATTTCATCTAAATTGTCGCTTACTATCATTCATGATAGGCACCAGTCTAATGCTTCATCACTGAAACTCATCTCAGTCCCAGGGGAACATATTACCAATGTTGTAACAATTCCCTTAACTGCTGGTACTTCTGTTTGATGGCATCTACATTTTGCAAGATCCATGGTGATGCAACGGGGTCCACAGTGTCCCTTAAAATGTGCACCTTGTACATGTAACATCTTGAGGATGGTTTAGGTACATAACGACACGCACCACAAAGCGGTATATGTGTAAACTACTCTTATAACATGAGAAGTACACATTGAAAAGCAAAGAAGAGAACAGAAACAGTAACAACGTCAAGAAACGCAACGGCTCAATTATTACCATAGACTATATGAAACATACTCATGCTGATCAGTCAGTGAACACATCACACAATCAATAGGAAGGTCATTACAACCACGGACATGGTCTGTGATACCAGCTTCCGAGGGACTTTAGAGCGAGTTTAAACATGCAAACGAAACATTAAATAGGTTTCACTACTTTTAGTTGTTATATCAAAGGCTACTGAAAGAAAGGATAAGAAAAAAGGCTTCATCTGGAAAGTCAAACCAAGAACGCGAGAGTGTGACCTGAGATCCCATCTGGATTCCCTAGGGCTGAGTTAACGAGATTGACACTATTTCATTGATATCTTTAGTAAGATGACGTAAAACTCTGAAGTTAGTCTTTCACATAAATTTGTATATGTAGTTCCTAACTGAGAGTGCAGTATATAAGCAACGCACATTATCTCATGGTCTATATATTATCATAGTTATGCAAACCCAAAATGTGAAATGGTATCAAACATGGGTATGTAAACAACGGAATTACTGACAATTGTAAAACAATTGTGACATGCAGATAAGACGCTAAGTGCGTAAAAGCATAGCAAGGTAAAAAATGCACCAATTTGCAAAAGATTCAAAACTTCCCTGTCTTGACATTCATATAAAATAAAAAACCAAAAGCGCAGAATTGCTCGGCTTTTCTTACCAGTCACGTCGGAGGAATAGCAGAACTTCTTGACTTATTTCTTAATGTTCTATTTTTGATAAGAAATGAAATCGATTTTTATTCTTGCTACAATTTTTGTGTACTTTGCTATATACCTGGATGCCTCGTATGCGTGGAGCGGGTTCGTATTTTTACAATGTTTACTTCATAAATATAATGTTTATACGATATTTCTTTTCTTTTATTTATTCGATTACTTTCACGCTGTTGAAATTATGATTTCTTTTCAGGCAATAATCATTTGTTAGAACATGTATTGAAATAAATTACCTTGTAAGAAAACACAAAACCATTTCCTATATGTTCATATACATGTATTTTCATATAGAGAATGTTATGAAATTAGGCTCAAGTGCAATAAACATTAACATCGAAAACTTGCATTTACACTATAATTTAGAAAACACCTATACTGTATTGTAATGAGCTATCTATGAGGACGAACATACCAACACAAAATAATTGATTAATGGTCAGACCAAAATATTTGAATATGTCCGATAATTGCTGAATATTGCTATATCTGTTTACATATAACTTTTCACACTGAATTAGAAGTACGTTTAACTCAACAGTGTGTGAAATTTAGATGTAGTATTCATTTCCTAACTTCAGAGCAAACGCTATGCAGGAAACGGCAGTTGTTAACCACGACGAAATTACTACCATAGATAACAGCAGTGTAACTAATATAATTTTTGTAGAGATTGTAATTAATGGAACCCTATACTTCGAGTTCTTTTTTATAAAAAATGTTTAAGAAAAAATACACTGAATGGCTTCATCCGCAACTGAAACCGCTGTGGTATCGTTCACCGCTTGTGGTAAGGAATATCGACAGTTGCTGTCAGGAAAGATTATATTCTTATCTCAGTGCCTAACCTTGCCTGACTTTATCTGTAAACTTGCAATATGTCATTCCCCCAGCTGGCACGTCGCCATATGGCCTCAGTTTCATATTATCTATGTGACTTAAAACAAACACACACAAACACACACGAAAAAAAGACATTATATTTTTCTAAAATTGGTTATTGCTGCCAAAGAAGTTATTTGAAATGATAAATAAGACTTTCTATTCCATTTAGTAGTCTAGGCTGGTTGTTCCTAATCCCCGTACCGTACCCGTACCGTTCATCCATATTCGGGAACACTCGGTTTTGTACTCAAAATGGCGGAAAAGTACGGAAACCGCAGGCTATTTTTAGAAACATACTTCGCGGTTATTCTTTCATCATACCAAAGAAGTATAAAATACATTTTATTTTTATAGCTCTTTGATCATACATTAGCAATCTGTCAAGTTTGTTCATTCGAATTTTGTCCGAATTTTTACGGATTTACCCAACGTACTACGAAATATTGCCGTTAATATGATGAAATATAATCAATAAAGAATATATACACATTAAGCTTATTACAACAGAGAACTTTCATATAAAAGTGAGAATTATATGCATTGATTTGATTATGTAGATGCAAAAATAGCCTTTTAACAAACGCATATACGTATTGAAAAATACATTATAATCGATCAGATGAAAAGTAATTATTTTGCCTCTTTCACAAGTTTTGTTTTTAACATGAACAAGAACATGCTATAAAGCGTTTACAGAACTTTCACGCATTTTTAAACGTATAACAACTCTTTTCAGGGAGAATGACGAGTTTGGGTTTTTCCTTGCTAAGCTGCAAATAAGGGAAGAACCGTAAATACATCCTGTTTCTTTAGAACACTTAATAAATCTTATAGATCAACACATTCATTTTACGACCTCGAGTCACTAAAAACCCTCAAATTTTTGAAATCTACAAACAAGCAAATTCGTTTTGAGGCTGCAAATTCATAACACAATCAACATCATTGATTGGTCTTCCCGCATCTATAATACACTTATATTTTTAAAATTTTGTTTGATATTTGACCATATTTCAAGACCGACGATATCGTAAACAGGATGAAAAGAAATCAACGTAACGTCTGATGTTCGGGTATTAAAACACATAGTTGAACATATACATCTTGTAACACGTATAAAAATGAACATCACTATTCGTAATTGAATTTTCTACAATGTAAAGAAATATAATTGATTGATTATCTCATTTCAAGTATCTACATATATGGTAAAACGGTTGCAATTCTGCGGGAAAACAAGTATGGCGTCCATTTTTCATTCAGCGATACAATTACAATTTTAATTGAACGGCTGTCACTGCGTTTCTTCCTGTTTTTATATATCGTACAAATGATATTAAATCTAAGAAGCATGCTGTTTCTACTTCCAAATTTTAAATGTGCTGCCTTTAAAGTCTAGCGACTAAAAATTTCAAGATTTTGACAATTTTAATTTTTTCTTACTTGAAACGACGAATGGGGGTAGGTGTGGGAGGGGGTTCCCCTCCAGCAGGTGGGTGTATGGGTGCCTCTCCCAGATTTCTTTTAAATCAAGCTGTCATTTCGTGCGATTTGGCGTGTATTTGAAAGCTTGCTGATGGGTAGATATGTGACTCATTTCATCGCTTTTTCCGTGAATAATACATAACGTTTTTCAAGTTCAGTTCATTAAGTCAAGATAATGATAATAATACAAAAGTAATATCAAGAAAGACACACTATTTAAAAAAAAAATAATGAAAGATGCGATGAGCATAGAAAAGGTCATTGTTGTTTATAGAACAAAGATTACATTGCACCATTTATAAGAAAATTAATGTAAACTGAAACCGTATTTTTTTTATAGATTCTATTTCATTCCGCTATTGTGAAAAGGTATATAGCTATTCATAATCCTTTTCGCATAAAAGTAATGCTCTGTGCTTTCTAAAAACATATTCTAGGATACAAAGAATATTTACATGTATATGTACAGAATATTTGGCAATTAATGCCTAGTTCACATCTGCGGAGTCCGTAGACTGTCCTTATCCTCCTTTCCGTGCAGGAGTCGGCATTGCAATTTCCGTTCGAATTCACGGGCTGCACAGCCTCAACGAATTGCTTAAATGAAAAGTTACACAAATAAGAAAAAGCGAAATCCCGTAGCTCGTAGACGTGTCGTAGATGGGCACTGCACAGTCTCCGTCTTTAGGAGGCCTTGCACTGATCGTGCAGCCAACGCACGATTTTTCGTTGACATGTTGCCCAGAAGAAATCGTACGGAGATTGTTGACTCGTAGGACCTCCGCATGAGCCTCGCACTTGCTGCTGAGACGAGTCACCCTTGGACACCATGACATCCTGATGCAGGAGTTGATGGGGGAATCACACGGTGACTTACCTAAGAACCGAGCCAACCATGTTTCGGGAGATTGTGGGAGACTGACCCCAGAATTTTTTATTCACCCAAGCTGCCGTCCAGACGATTTCCAGGGAAAGCTTGCGGAGACTGCACGACAACTGCACAGAAATGGCACGATTTCCGTATAATCTTCGCTCAGCGTCCATACCCCAACCCCCTGGTTATGCCCTTGAGATATTAGTTAAAATCACTAGAGAAATGCTCTTTCATTCCTTTCAACATATAAACTTAATGGATCATTTTTAAACTGAATTAGAATTTCGCCATTCTCCGTACAAAACTGAGTGTTCCCGAAGATGGATGTACGGTAAGGGTACGGTACGGGGATTAGGAAAAACCCAATCAGACGATGTACTATAATGAATGAGATAACGTCCTATTATGACTTCTAAAGATCAGTCAGGCCGAAAAACGAATACATGTATCATTCATTTTTTTCCGTGACAAAGATTTTTTGTCTATTTCCTTTTTAAACTACTTGGTGAAAAGAATTCAAAGGGAAAGCAATATGAACTTCCCACTTTTTCAAGACAGTTTAATTAGACCACAAAAATAGTTATTTGTTTCGGCAAACCCGACTGTACCATCATTGTAATTTTCAAAAGAGAGATACGTCCATACTTTGGTTAATTAAAAAAAGAAAATGTTGTTTTTTTTTACCTTATTTTTTAATTGATCATAAAAACATTTTGATGTGATAGTCTACTTAGAAATTGTTCGCGATTTTTTAAAAATATGACCTCGTTTGTTGCTTGATTCTTAAAATGCTGCAAGATATAATATATAATATCAAAGCACATTACATGTACAGATACGGATGTCCCAGTGTAGTTTATACCAATACAAACGCAATACAAACTCAATAGTGACATGTAGTAACATTCTTGCATAAAAACTACTTTTTTCACTGGATCCGCCTATGTATTAACAGGAGAAAAATCGTGTGCAAACAAGGCAATTCACGTGTTGTTAATACCCGATTTTTATTTTTGAAATGCTTTCCCAGGGATGTACATGTATTTCTGCGCAGATTGACATTTGGTATCTGTGTCTTGTGTCTTTCATAAAAACCCTTTTCGTATCATAAAAGATGCAATCTAAACCATAGAATGTTTTGTTGTATCAGTTACCAACGCCAAATGCACTGCCCCCAACAATGTTCGTACTCGCTTTTTCCCTTGTTTACTCCCGTTTTAGAACTCAGCGTCGTTTAAGTTTTTGTAGATAATCGTGAATGTTTAAGAATCTTGTGTAACTTGTGCGATTGTTTGTTTTTAGGAATCATATTTATGATTTTGGTAAGTATCAGTCGGTATCTTTTCATATAATTTCTGGAAGAATTCTGGTCGTGGATATTTAAAACATGTTTACCGTTTCCAAGAACCGCAGAATGGTAACTAAAAATGTACCGGAATCGTAAAGTCATCACATATGAAAACAACACATTTAGTCGTCGTGTAATGTTTTTTTTGTTTATGCAAGAATAGCGAAAAACACGTTTGTTTTGTGTATTAACGTCTACAGAAGCCCTTGGGATATGTTTTTGACCTCGACCTTCGGTCTCAGTCACAAACAATCCCGCGGGCTTCTGCAGACATTAATACACAAAAAACGTGTATTATCCCTACATTCACACCTTTTATCATATACCTATTCAAATTCTGTCAAAAATACAGCTTGCAATACGAACTGGCTGAAAAGAAATCCCGTATTGTATCTTCCAAAAATCCCATATTGTACCTTCGTATTGTATGTTGCTGGACTACTTTCATTGAATACGCATGAGCTGACACAGTTATATATATAGCGCATACAAAAACATCACTCATTTCATTTTAACATCAACAAACATTTAAGATTTCGTTCGATTGCAAATATACAAACAAAGAGGTGGAGGTATATAATAAAAGGGTCATTACAACAGTAGCTAAATCTAGGATTTTGTATTCGGCTGTCGTGGATTTTGCAAGGACGGTCTGAGTCACAAACAATCCCGCGGGCCTCTGCAGACATTAATACACAAAAAACGTGGGTTATCCCTACATTCACACCTTTTATCATTTACCTATTCAAATTCTGTCAAAAACACAGCTTGCAATACGAACTGGCTGAAAAGAAATCCCATATTGTATCTTCCAAAAATCCAATATTGTACCTTCGTATAGTATGTTGCTGGACTACTTTCATGGAATACGCATGAGCCGGCACAGTTATATATATAGCGCATACAAAAACATCACTCATTTCATTTTAACATCAACAAACATTTAAGATTTCGTTCGGTTACAAATAATTATATAATATATTATACAAACAAAGAGGTGGAGGTATAATAAAAGGGTCATTACAACAGTAGCTAAATCTAGGATTTTGTATTCGGCTGTCGTTGATTTTGCAAGGACGGATCTCACTCGGCGCATGCGCGCCTCGTGAGATCCGATTTGGCAAAATCCACTCGAGCAGAATACAGCATCCCAGATCGAGCTACTGTTATAATAACCCTATTATATTTACATTTTTACAGTAGCTTGCAACAAAATAAGTTGTTTTCTTTCCATGAGTATCAGAAAATCAAAATAAATGTAAGCTCTCGATCTTTATAACATCTATATAGAACAGTAAAAAATGCCGGCCTTTGTAGAATTGTTTAAGATATAGTTCCTGATTTTTTATTTGAAATATCCTTAATGCCTATAAAATCAAATAATTGTGTCAATTCAGTTTTGCTCTTTACCATCAGAAAATAGTCCTAGGTATAATTTTATGTTATTTTTGAATTTTGAGAGATTTAAATTTTATTTCGAACGACACCATTTTGTCTATGCTTTTGTGAATGACGTCAGATAGCATGTCCAATATCCAGGAAGAGCCGACTTTGATATTAATGCACCAATATTGTTTATAAATACAAAACTATACGTTTGTTTTTCTTCCTTTCAAAACACATGGTGAATGTAAATATTGAATATTGATAAGACAAGAAGACAAAGTAGTTGTGTGACAAGTTGATTTATTACATGACTATATTCTATTGTTTCTCTGATTGGCTGAAAACGGTTCGAAAAGTAATGAGTACATATCATATCAACTTATCTTAGGTTATAAATAGTACGATAATAAAAATAGATCGAAGTAGGTGCTTGTAAAACCAATATCAACCTAATTTGGTCTAAAAATAGATGTAATAAAACAATTATCGACTTTTTCATAGGTTGATATCAGGATTTATCAACCCTCAAAAAGTTATATTCACCTATAAAATGTATAAAAATGCGCTTCATATGTGGCTTTGATTTGAAGTAGGTTATCAACAAACAAACAAATTGTTTATTATAGTTGAAAAAAAAATTCACTGATTAGATAATACTGAAATTGCGTAGTTTTTAAATTTGTGAAGATCCGCAACATGTAAAACATGTAATAACATGTGACCATTTAATCTTTATTCCCATTGTCAATAAATCCGGTATATCTCGGTATCCACTTCTTGGTGAATGAATAATAGGAATTGAACTGTTTTATAAACAAGTGTTTTTGTATGATCTATATATAAAGGGTAACAAGGTTAATGCGTATCAAATTTGGTTTGATTTGAATAGAAAAATTAGTAAAATTATAGATTAATTCATGTGTGTTCTTAAGAAATATAGCAATCATTTTCAGATAAAAAAAATAAGAAAAAAAAAAAAATGAAAAAAAAAAAAAAAAAATAAAATAAAAACCCAACAAAAAACATTCTTTTTTCTTGTTGTCGTGCGATATGGAGATCAGTGCCTTTTACTCATTTGAAGGAGTCCATAGAGCAAAAACATGTTTCTTTTGAAAAAATAATATAATTATGCCCTTCAATGTGACCATGATATAGCCAACAGAATGGTATGAGAAGTTTTTTCCCCATTTTGTAAACTTTTATATGAACTTGTACAGAACAAACGCTATGCGGAAAGCGGCAATTACAAACATGCGCGAAATAAATTATAATATATATAATAGCATTGTAACAGTTACAATTTTGTAGGGATAGTAATTTATGGATTCATATACTACGAGTAAATTATTTATAGGACTGTTCGGAAAAAGCTGTATTTAAATACCTCCGTGGCCGATCGTAAAACGGTCCCGAATGGCTTCATCCACTGATGGAACAGCTGTGGTATTGCTGTGGTTATCTGTGGTGAGAAATCAATCTGACTAAAGTACTTGATCTTCTAAACGAAGATCTGAGAACGACCCATTCACATTCGTCTTCTGTATATTTTGGATTTCCAAGATTGCTATTTTTATTTTCGCAAATCTATTTTTGTTTGAACCAATCAGACAACTTGTTCGATGTCAAAGAGTAAGAAAAATTGCAGATAATTCAGGCTCGAACCGGACCTCTCGCTTTCACAGCAAGTGCGCTACCGACTGAGCTAACCGGCTATCTCACGTCTTCGACATAAAATTGTTATAATAAATACCAAGGCTTTTAAAGCTTGCAGAATGTTGTAAGTTAACTTTTGATTGGCTAGCAGAAGAGTTGTCAGAACGAGGCCATCATTAGCTCGTTGTCAGATCCTATGCGTAGCGTAATAGGAGATGTACTTTAGTCAGATTGGGTGAGAAATATACCAAGCTTTTGTTAGGGAAGTTTATGGTTTTATCTAGCTGCTAAAACTAATCTGAAGTTATCTCTAGGTCATTCCACCTAAGCTGGAACATTGCCATGTGACCTCAGTTTTAATTTATTTAACTGACACACATCCATGCACGTACGCGCAAATAACATATCTTTTTTCCCTGAAATTGATTATAGCTGCCGACGAAGATATTCGAAATGATAAATAAATCTTTCTATTCCATTTAGTAATGGTTAGTCTAGGCTGATATGAATTCGTCCGCTATGCAAATTATTTTCAGAAAATCAATCAGGTCCAAATACGAAAACACTCCTTGATGTTTAAGGATGACCATAATTTGGACTTCAGGATGATTTAGTAAATAATTTTCGATAAATTTCATTGATATTGCATACACACAACTCAATATCTACACAACAATGTTTTTGTCTAGGGAAAGACGATATCTATGTAAATTACCTTCTTTGTCAAGATATTTAGACACTGTGGGGAATCACATGATCAAAATAACCTCTAAACCAAAGTTATATTTTGAAGAACATGAATAAATTTCATGTCATGATAAGGTATGAAATTTAAACATAGCCTATCATGTGACTAATGAAAATTGTTAAATTACCATATATTTGACAATAATGATACATATCCTGTAATTACAAAGACTAAGGAAAATAATATGTATCAGTTTCTTGAAGTGTTCCAGATAATCAGAAGGTGACTGTGATTGAAATCGTTGTAGTTTTAGGATACATGTATGTCGGCATATGATATTTTAGATTTTCAGCAAAAGATTCTTCAATATTATCCCATATTATTCATAAATTTATTTTGGTTTAGAGATTATTTTGATCATGTGATTCCCCGCAGTGTTTAGAGTTCTGTTAAGTTGATCATGAAAAATAATTTTGATGTGATGTTCTCCATGGCTACTGTTCATCATTAAAACATCAATTTCTTAAATATGTAATTTTGATGTCGTTGATTGCCAAACCCAACATGGACCGAACTTTTAAACATGAATTTGTCTACGAAAATACATATTTGGCCATTATTTTTACTTGAAATGGATAAAATCACTTATAGCTAATACTGGCTTTGTGAAATAAAAATGAATCTTAAAAAGCATCACGGGTCTCCAAGGTGGCTGCGTGGTGAAGGTCGCTTACTTGCCCGTCATTGTTGTGTGTTCAAAACCTCATTGGGGATGTATAACTGTTTGATAAGGAACAATTCTTATATCTTAATATTGAGATTTGGTACCTTTATAACAGACAATAAACTAAAACAATAGACATTCATATGTGACAAAGCAATTTCAAGCACAAATATTAATGTGGAATGTAAAGTAAGTTACACACTACAATATTCGACCAAGATACTTTCAAAAACAATGCATTTGCAGGATAGAGAGATAAAAATAATTTTACAGCTCATGAAAACTAATGACAAATTTTGATAGTTATATGATGACTCATGACCTAATTAATTTTTTTTTCTGTTATTTCTAACTTCCAGTTTGATTTTCATAAAATGGGTATTCTGTATTATAGCTTACAATTCATTAATTAAAACAATAAAAGAATATATTGTTGACCTCACTGTCATTTTGTCTATCCAAGTCACGTACGAATTCATATTGTTTCAGTCAGTTGTTACTAATTAGAGCAACTCACAGTGTTGCAATCATACAAACCACATCCCTTATTTTCACATAGATATTGGGGATTTATCTAATGAGCACATATATTGGAAACACAATTTCAATACCGATTGTGTATTGTAATGCTAAACTATCTCAGCCGTGACGTGTCCTTAATCAGAGAAGCCTGGAACTCTAAACTTACAAAAATACATATCGAGAAATATTGCTCATTTTCCTGTCCAAGACCTAAACGAACCGAAAGGCTTAGCGATTCAGTGGCGTTGTTATAATATACCGTACTATCAAAAGAAATATTTCAATAAAACAGATCTAGTTAGTTAAAATCCAAATGGCATCGTAAGGTTGAAATTATTGAAAGAATATTTCGGCAAATCAAAAGATTTATATTTTTGTACAATTATTCAACCAGAAGACTCTTTTGTATATAAGAATACATCTTCTTCGTTATATGAATATGACATTTTTGAACAATTGAATTGTGATTCTATAAAATACGGTGTTCCATTTGGACAATCGTGACTTTTTATTGAATCCTAAACCGCGATGTACGATGGTACGATGGTGATAATGCGACCATCGTACCATCGCATTTTCACCATAGTACCATCGCGTTATCACCATCTTGCCATCGCATTTTCACCATCATACCATCGCCTTCCGGTGGTCATGTGCAGTGGTACAGTATATGTGATAGTAAAATACAGGCTTGATACAATCTCATTTTCACATTGCACTATGTACTTTCTACATCCTAACAAGAATAAGAGTTTGAATGATATCATATGACTATTACACCCAGTCTTTCACATACTTTCATACAAACATAAAATTCAAAAGACGTGGCCTTGAAGATTTTACAGTTTTAATGAACTGAGCACTGAACATTTTGTAAAACATTTTGCGAAACAACAGAATCTAGATGGTAAATTTCTTCTCATAAAATACATTGAGATACATTAATCTATTGTTGACAAAAACAAGTGCACGGAACTACGCATTTCTAACCGGAAGGCGATGGTTCGATGGTAAGAATGCGATGGTACGATGGTGAAAACGCGTTGGTACGATGGTGAAACCACGATGGTACGATGATTATAACGCGATGGCACGATGGTGAACACGCAATGGTACGATGGTGAAAACGCGATGGCACGATGGTACGATGATGAAAACGCGATGGCACAATGGTGCGATTGTGAAAACGCGATGGTACGAAGATGAAAACGCGATATTACATCAACATTTCACCATCGTTCATCATCGCGATTTCATCATCGTGCCATCGCGTTTTCACCATCGTACCATCGTTGTTTCATCATGCCATCGCGCCATTGCGTTTTCGTCATCGTACCATCGTGTATCACGGTTTAGTATTAAATAAAATGTCACGATTGTGAAAACGGAACACCGTAATAAAATATAGCTATTATTATGGTGATATATATTTGACAGGAACATGAATTCAAGTCCAGGCGAGAGGTCGGATTACATTGAAAATGTCAATCTCGACCGTTATTTTGATCTACCCACTGATGATGAATACATGCTTCATCTCCCACTATGTGTATCAAATGATAAACAATAACAATAATAATACAGGGAACCCGCCCGCTTAGCTCAGTAGGGAGAGCGTTTGTCTACGGATCGCGGGGTCGCGAGTTCGATCCTCGGGCGGGGCGTATGTTCTCCGTGATGATTTGATAAAAGACATTGTGTCTGAAATCAATTGTCCTCCACCTCTGATAATTCATGTGGGGAAGTTGGCAGTTACTTGCGGAGAACAGGTTTGTACTGGTACAGAATCCAGGAAGACTGGTTAGGTTAACTGTCCACCGTTATATGACTGAAATACTGTTGAAAAACGGCGTTAAACCCAAAACAAACAAACAAACAAATAATACAGGTTAACAATGAATAAATATAATTATTAACTATTGAGTGACAAAGACGTTAGTTACAGCTAACTGACATATATAAGGAAGATGGTTCAGCATTATTAATTTAACAAATTGGGTTTAATAATTTAGTTGTTTTTATTAGTGCTACACATTAGCTTTTGAAAATTCGCCAAATTAGGGCCCTGGAAAGTATTAAGAGGGATATAATTTTTTTCTGTCATTAACAAAATAATCACACTTAAAAAGATAGTGTGGTTCATCCCCTATTTCTTGTCTGTTACAAAGTTAACATAGTCTGTTTTCTGTGGCAATACCAGTGTGTCTATTTTTTTCTTTAGACAGATTAAAATTGAGAAACATAAACTTACAAAGAGATATACTTAAATTACTTGGTAAACAAAGTAAATATTTCTCAAGCTTAAATTCAGTTTTATACTTTCTATAATTTAGACTCTTGGAAGAATTGTCTACAAAACTGTACCAGTTTTGAAGGTATTGATCAAACAACCATGTTTTACTCTTTGTTTAAAGTTATTAAGATTTGGAACAGATTGTGAAAACCAAAATTCTGAGCAACCTATACTATTTGATACAGATTTCATTTAATCAATCCAATGGCAATGTAATATTCCTTTTTCATGAAGATTATACATGGGTTCCATACAACACATTACAAATTTTATCCTGTTTACCTGTAACTATTTTGGCCCAAAAATTTAACATTCTAGATAAAATGTCATTTTCAATAGATTGAGCACCTAGTTCCTCCAGTACTATAGCAGTTGGTGTTGAGAGATTTAACTTGAGTTTATACTTTTAAAATTTAAGTTGAAACTGAGAGATAATAGTATTATTCTCAAATTCCCATACCTCCGAACCGTACAGGAATACTGGTTTCACCATACAATCAAATAATTGCAATTTTATATCAATAGGAAGAGAAAGTCTCTTAATTTTAGTCAAAACGTTAAACATTGCTTTACGAGCTTGGTTTGTTAGATGCTTTTTGGTTTTGCTAAAATTGCCATTGTAATTAAATTTCTCTCCTAAATAACTGAAATCATCAACAGCCTCTAGTGGAGAGTTGTTAAAATATAATACAGGGTTGTTTCTTATCTTAACACGAAAGAACACTACTACTTTTGTTTTATCAGTGTTAACAGACAAATTCCACAGTTTACAATAGTCATACATACAATTAAATGCCTTCTGAAGTCCCATACGACTTTCAGAAAATACAATAATGTCATCTGCATATAATAACAGGTACAACTTGAAGTAGACTTCAACATCAATATCACTTAGTTGTTCATTTATATGATTTGAAAGGAAAGACACTACTTCACAAGATTTGGACATATAACTGAATAAGTAATTCAAGAAAATTTTGAACAATATAGGGGAAAGATTTTCACCCTGACGTACACCTACACAACTAATAAAAGTGTCTGAAATAGCATTGTTAACTTTGACACAAGACTTAGCTTTATCATACATGTTGTACAATAATAATTATGCTTATTACAAATGACAGCTTTGAAAACGGTAAAATACATCTGTCATAATGTCATTAAAAATAGGCATGCTGTTAGCGCAGTGGATTATCTGATCGCAAACTTCTGTGATTTCCCGTGTATTTCGAACATGGAAGTACGTGATCTAACAGACTTTTCATATCATAGTCCTATTAATTTCTTTAAATTATGAAAGAATGATACTTTACGAAACATATATATTGACATATGACAAAATTACCTTATATACAATATTTTATATGAAAAAGAGAGGTTTTTGACAATTTATCTCAGGAGTTGGAAAACAATAGAATTGATATAGATACGTATGTAAACTCAGTTTTTCAAAAACTGTCTTTGATATCTCCTTTAAAGTAAATGGTAAATCAATAAAAAGAGGCACCGGACAACGTAAAGTTAAAAAGTCTCTTTATAAAGATAAACGGATCTTCGATTTTTACCCTACAGGTAAGTAAGAGGAAATCGGAAAGCGGAACATTTTCAAAACATTTCAAACTCTTCCCGTAGTGGGTTTACAGTTGATGATGACACCTTTCGCCACGGACCAATAGTTATTGATGAGATAGACGGCTCGTTTACAGTTGAAGAAATCTCCAAAGCAATATGTTCCCTCAAAAGAAACAAGTGTAGTGATTTTTGTAATAATGCGGCTATTTTTTTTTTCATAGACACAAATCAGTTTATCTCATCATATCTTGTTTATGCTTTTAATAGAATATTTGATACAGGCATTTATCCCGAATCATTGTGTAAAGGAGTGACTGTTCTAATATACAAGAAGGCGAACTTTGAAAATCCTTCTTATTATCGTGGAATAACACTTGTAAATGTAATGGGTAATTTTTTTCCCCTTGACCTTAGAAATAGACTGAATAAGTGGTGTGAATCAAAACATATATTAATGATTCACAGTTTGGTTTTAGGGAAATCTTAGCAGATTGCACATTTTTGCTACATTCTGTTTTTAAAAAAGTACTTAAAATAAGTCCAAACTATCTTGTGCCTTTATTGATTACGAAACAGCCTTCAACACTGTTAGACGTGAAGCATTGCGGTCAAAATTGTGAAAAATAGTCACCAGCTTTATAATGTTTAATGTACTATGCAAATGTAAAATATTTTTCTTTTGATGTCACACTCGGTTTAAAACAAGGGAATCAGTCTCCGCTTTGCTCTTTATCGTATTTGTAAATGACATAAATGAAAGTATTGACTTTAACAATGTATTTGAGTCAGATCTAGATCAGCTTTCTATGTATCTGTTGTTGTTTGCTGATGATATAGTGTTGTTTACGACTAGTCCAGAAAGCTTACAAGCACAACTTGACAATATTTATATATGTATTCTATAAAATAGAGCCTAAAGGTAAATGTTAAAAAGACTAAAATTTGAATTTTTGAGATAAAGAAACACATTCATGATTTCGAATGGTACATTAATGGAGGAAAAAAACTGGATATTGTAGACTAATTTCCTATTTATGTGTGTATTTACACAGGTAATATGAAAAATACCGTCAGAACATTATCTGACCAAGGACGGAAACCATATAATCTGATTTCAATATTTTGTTGGGTAAGCCTAGAGGTACGGACAAAATTGTTTTATTTTTTGATAAAATGGTGTTCCCAATTATATTGTTTAGTGCTGGTGTTTGGGGTATATCTGATTATAAAGAAATAGACAAACTTCACATTAAATTCTGCAAATATGATATTTGCCAACAGACGCCGAATGTGGCCGTGTTTGGCAAATAAGGCAGATTCTCTATGTCTGTAATTTACAAGAAAAGAGCCTTGAAACACTGGCTTAAGAAAATGAAATGTAATGACTTGCCAATGTATATATGCTTTATCGAACAATATAATAGCAATGAATACAATTGCTGGGCAATGAGAGTGAAATTACTGTTAGAGAGATGAAGTTACATTTGGACTGATTTTAACATAGATGTTAACTATTTTCCTGTCAATAAAGAACGCTTAAGGGGCCAGTATATCCCAAGCTAGTATGCTACTATCCAGACCATGCCTAAGCTAGAATATTTTAGAAAATTTAAATCGAGCTTTGGACATGAAAATTATCTAGATATAGAAACTAATAATGCATTTTGAAAACAACTAACATGTTTTAGACTGAGCTCGCATGAGCTAGAAATAGAACTTGGTAGATCTTTTTGGAACTATAAGAGAGGCTCATATTTGTAAAGTTTCTTCATGTAATACGATTGCATCTGAATACCATTGTCTGTTGTGCTGCCCACTATACTTTACAGAAAGGCTCATGTATATAATAAATATTGCGTGGCCGAATATTTATATGTTTATTTCTTTTATGTCACCTCGAAACAAGAATAAATAGTGGTTAACAACTCGGCCTGGTTGAGTTCGTGCATGAGACGACTACGCCTGCGACGTCGTAGCGTCACCTTAGTTGGAACTCGATCAATGCAAATAGATTAAATGATCCTAAAGTAGCAGAAAAATAACAAGTCTAAGCTCAAGTAATGAAATATATTTTACGGCTGCCACTACATTAGATACAAAAGACTGCTGTTTTGAAATTCATTATCATCTATAAGAAGATTCTTTGGAATCATAAAATGAATCCAAGTAGAAATTATAGATTCGGCTTGAGAAATCGAAATGAGCAACGCCTATCACAACCTTAGCACGGGCTTTATCGTAACTATATTATACAGATACATTGAATGAAAAGGGCTAAACAGATAACTACACCGAGTCCATGTGCAGAATAGAATATCTTATTGTTGTTACTGCCATCCATGACACATCATTCTAATACTTCCTAAATCTATCTTACTTCTGCGGGAGGGAACATGTTATTTCTCTTAACTACTGGTACGTTACGATTGATGGTATTTTCTTTTCAAAAACCAAGGTGATAGACGTAGTCGCCAGTGTCACCTACAGTATGCACCTTGGTCATGTAATATCTTATTGTATTCCCATGAGGATGATTAAGGTATATATCGACATGCTCCACAAAAAGATACTCTTATGAAATAAGCAGTATTTACAAAGTAAAATTAGAGAACAGAAACAGAAAGACAACGGCTCAGTTATTACCATAAACTATAGGAAACCTACTCATGCTGATCAGTAATTGGACTTAAATTCACATCACATACGAACGGACAAGGTATGCGATATCAGATTCTGAGGGACAATCTGAGGGAATTAAGAGCGAGTTTAAACATGCAAACGAAGGATTTGAAAGGTTTCATTACTTCAAGGTAGCTCTATTAAAGATATCAGAGACCGGTAGCAATGCTACTGAAGTAAAAGATAAGAAAAAGCATCATCTGGAAAGTAAGAAAAAAAAACAAAACACACACACACACACACACACACAAACGCGAGAGTATGACAACATGTTGCACATCTAAGATCCCATTTGGATTCCCTAGAGCGGAGATTGTTACTGTTTAATTTTGACAAATTCGTAGTAAAATGACAATTTTTATGTATGTAATGAAAATATTAAGATTCTAATTGAGAGAGTAGTACATATATATCATCAATGTACTCTATCTCGTATTCTATATATCATTTTAGTAAGGCCGACCCTAAATGTAAAATGGTATCAACTAAGAATATGTAAACAAAGACATTATCGGCAATTGTAGAACGATTGTACGTGACGTGCTGATAACAAGTTTGATGCGTAAAAGCGTAGCAGGGAAAAAATAAGAAAGATTCAAAACTTCCCTGTCTTGTCATTCATATAAAATAAAGACGTCCGCCCACAAGCGCAGAATTGCTCGGCTTTCCTAACCAGTCACGACAGAGGAATAGCAGAACTTCTTGATTTATCTATAACTATTGTTCAAGTTTTCATAAGAAATGAACTCGATTTTATTTCTTGCTACAGTTTGTGTGCACTTAACTGTATATCTTGGTACCTCGGATGCATGGAGCGGGTTCGTACATTTATAGTATTTACTCCGTAAATATATTGTGTATCATTCATCCTATTCTATTCACCTTATTGACATTATGATTTCTTTTATTAAAAATATTTGTTAGAACTTACGTTTAAATTTTAAGAAAACACAAAACTATTTTACATATATTTTCATAATGAGAATGTGATGGAATTTATGGCATCATACAAGATTTAAATAAAAATATACATGTAACAATAATTTTCTGATATCCAAGAAAAAAAAACCCGCAAAACATTAAGGTCGTGCGATGATTATGGTGGTCCGTGCCTTAAAATCATTTGGAGGAATCCACAGAGCAAAAACATGTTTCTTTTGCCAAAAAGATATCTGCTCTTCAGTGTTATCATAATTAAGCCGACAGAAGGGTATAAGAAAAATTATGAATCGCTATGTGGTTTTTCTTTTTGTTGTAAATTTTGAGATGGACATGTACATAACAAACGCTATGCGGAAAGCGGATATGACCAACATGCGCAAAATTACAAATATAGATATTAGCTTTGTAACAGAAATAATCTTGTAAGGAAGGATAGTAATTAATGGATTCATAAACTACGAGTACAGTATTTATATGACTATTTCGGGAAAAAGTTGTATCTAAACGTGACCAAGCGTTAAACGGCGTCTACAGCCGGAGCCGTTGTGGTATTGCTCACCACCTGCGGAAAGGGAAATATAATACTTCTGTCCGGGAAGTTAGGCTGGAATATTGCCATATGACCTCGATTTAATGTTATCTATGTGAGTTTAACTCATGCACGTATGCACGCAATACATTTTTTTTTAAAACTGGTTATTGCTGCCGACGAAGTTATTTGAAATGATGAATAAGTCTTTATATTTCATTTAGTAGTGACTCGTCTAGGCTGATGTAAACTTATATGTTTCTGCAAACCGAACTGAACCATCATTGTAATTACTAAAAGAGAGATACATCAATGTTGGTTAGTTTTAAAATGTTTTTGACCTAATGTGATATTCTACATAGGAATTGTTCGAGATTTGTAAAAGATAAAGGTAAGGGCAGATTTCTCGGAAGCACAGAACACTAAAAAAAACAGCCCCAGAGCCACGCATTTGCAAAGTAGGCCCACTACACTACAAAAAGAAGCTGTAACGGAAAAATATTATAGACGGGTTGCTTCAAAAATCTAACTAGTACATTTAAACTTTATGCAAAGTATAGATAGAGGGGTAGGAAAGGGTAAGGGTAGAAAGGTGGGGGATTGGTGAGGAGGTTGAAGGGGAAAGTAGAACAAGAATGAATATACAAAGGGAATGCTACGCTCTTTAATCACAGTTACACTACAACGTAAACAACAATAGCGCAGACCACACCAACTAACAAACATACATAAACAGACAAGTAAGATACAACAACACTGTAGGGCACCGCTTTAGAAACACAGACACACAAACGCACACATATAAGCAGAAAGAAAACAATCGTGTACTGCCTTAGGATTCCAGCAGCCAAAACGAAGCCAACACGAAGACTAACCAATATTAAAGGAGGAGGGGGTGCCAAAACAAGGCCGGGAGTGCATTGCAAGGGAAAAGGATAGGGCGGTAGGGGGAGTGAGGAGAAGCATGAGGAAGAAATGACCTCATGACTGATATGACAGAAAATCGATATCAGTGGAGACAACAGCTATATGGTATTGGTAACGTGTGACCGGTATTGCGATGTCGATATCTATTGCCTCCGGGTATTGTCACCTGGATGTTTATTTCAATTTCAAGAGGTTTTTCCAAAAAAAATTAAACAAGCATAATTGACATGCACTTTTCGTTACAAACTATGTTAAAGAAGGGACTTTTCATAAGAAATTTAAAAAAGTCATTTTTACCAAAACAATACTTAATATGTAGTTTCTTAAATGTTATTTTGTATTTTTGTCTTTCAAGTCACAAAATATCAATAAATAAAACAAATAAATTTTAAAATTGACATTGTAAAATAATGTCGATTTATGGTAGCTACCCTTGCATGATCGTAAGAGGCGACTTATAGGGTCTTAACACTTGGTTTTGCTGTAACTCTGAGATTCCAGCAGGTATGCAAATTTTGATACCTTACCTCATGTTTTTATTTCGATGTAAATGAGATGTGAAACCAAAATTGGTAGTCCTGTTTGGCGCCATATACTAGTAACCTATACTGTGTTGGTGCGCCGTAAAACCCAAATAAATAAATAAATAAATATGATAGTTAATACTGCTCTTTCTTTTCAAATGACATGCAGTATATGTTATCAAATGTTTCAGACCCCTGGTTAAAATCCTGATAATGACCTTGTTAGATTTTTACAGCCACGTCCATTTTTGAGTCACAAAAATACATAAAAAAGTTTTTTTTTTTTTTAAAACGGTTGATTACAATTTATACTATTACATCTGTAGATTTGATTTGATTTGAATTATTTATTTATCTTTTTACTCTAAAATGGTTAAATATCATACGTATATAGGGCTGTCATTGATTGGGTCTTTGACATATCGACGATACCGATATATCAGAAGACAAATATCGACGATACATCGGGATGTCGATTATTAAGTTAGATTAACAACCTATTTGTCCATATGCATACTATATACCTTCCTGTAAATGCTATTTTTAGTTTATTGCCGCCTTTTAATATTACTGTTTGATTGTGTTGTATTTATGAAATAAAAGAAATAAACAAAAAATAATAAAATATTTAATTTTTACTTCACTTCTCTTTTGCATTAATTTTATCCAAGTTTACCACTTTGTGAACTTTGTTGTTTTTGAGGGTCTGAGCGTTTATCTGAATAGTTTTTTCTCTCTGTAAAATATCGATTTTTGAAACGGGAATCGATAATTGGTTTAAACAATATTTTATTCATCAAATAGCATTTAATTACAATACATATTTACAAATACTAGGGATCTAGTAGAAAGCTAATAAGCTTTTTTAGAAACTCTTTCCCGGAATCGATAATTGATTGACAAAAAAATATCGTTGATACATCGATATCGTTTCTATCGATGACAGCCCTATACGTATATCAATTATGTAATTCTTTATATATGGGGAAAGTAAGAAATTAAATGAATCGAAAATTATGGTATGTTTGTAGAATAAATAAAATGGAGATTTGTGTCACCCTTGGTCAATTGATCATTTTCTCTATTTTGAAAAATATTGGCAATCAGCGTGGTACAGGTATTTTGCCATATTCAATGTGAATATAGCTACAAAAAGTTTACCAAACTGTTGCAAAATAATAGTTAAAACAGTGATGAGAAAAAGTAAAATGGCACTATAATTATATTCAAAACGTAAATGTTATTTTGTATTTTAGTTTTTCAAGTCACAAAATATAGCCTTATCAGTGTTGTATATGTCTGTGTTGTTTTAACGTTCCTTATTTAGTGGTAATTGGGGGCAATAAAACGGATTTATATGTGTGATGGATCAACAATTTCTATCAGCTTTCATTCATTAAGATTATAGTATAGAAATGACAATCATTTTAGATTGAACATGTACAATCAATTTTGAAAGTTTCATAATGACGATTTTCAAATCAGTTCTAATTTTCACGAAAGTAATATTATATTTCCATACAAAGAAAAACAAAATGTTCATGATCATTGTGTTCTAATTTCACAAAAAGTTAGTTGATATCATGAAAACATACTTATTGCTGATGCAGTTTAAAGCACTGACTAAAAATATTTTTATATTTATCTTGCATTCATGGAAAGTTTATCTGTTATCATGTGACACATTTTTAGTATTTATTAAAACCGTCATTATTGTTGTAAAAGTTTAATGAAAGTTATGTGGTGGAAAATCAATTCCGTTTTAAATGCAGATATCTTATTTACATTACAAAAACATTCTTGTACATCAAAATCACCCTGACATAATTTCCGCCTTTAATCCTCGGTGGATCTTGAATTTACGCTGAGCTCCGTAGTTTTGGCAATTTATTATCTAAAAACTGAAAATAAAATTTATGCCAAAGTTTTTATGTAAATACCATGCGTTCCTCACGTTTTCTTCTCCAGATAAGTCTTTCAACATTGTTTGGCCGATGTAAACATTTCTCGTTTCATATTTAATTGACATACATTGTAATTGGCATAATTGACACTGATATTTAAAGAAAATTTAAAAAAGGTAAGAACAACAACATAAGAAGAAATGCGCACCTCTTTCTTTTTAGAACTAGGATATTAACTGCAATATTAAATTTGAATTTCTTGTTGTAAAATTTTTGATATTAACACAAAAGGAATTATTCGCGAAGTAAAATTGATTTAAAACTTACACTCATTGTGTCGAATAAAACATTCAATCACATATTAACTAAATTGATTAAATCATTTACTTTAACCTTTTGATCACGATACCGCATGTTCACGCGACATTAATATGTCGTCTGTATATGACGCTACAACAACAACTTGGCACTGAAGTTAATTATTCTTCAAAATCAGTGGAAATAAACCGTCTAAAAACGAATTAAATTTTTATTTTATAAAACTGACATAAATATCATTCAAAAGATAAATTTATTGAGAGTAGGAAATCACTTGCACCTAAACTTTCAAATCAATGACTTTATCCAAAAAAAAATTACTTTTAAGAAACGCTTGTATAAGATTTTTACAAATTTTATATGGAAAATAGAAGGGAAAAAAATGACGAAATGATGGCATTAAACATAATGTTAGGAACGAATCAAAAATAAAAATAAAATTTAATTTAAAAATACCGTGTGAATCAAATGGTGAACTTTGTTAATATTTTTGCACCTTAGGTTTCTTATTTTTAATAACTTTGTTTTTAAGTAAATGTGTACATGCCCTTCTTATTTCTATATAGAAAATCTGACCGCTATCGATTACTTGCCGGAGGATTATTCTTCGGTATGGAGGAAAACGCTAACAGCGAACAAGATAACTTGCTCAACACTGAATACAAGACAGACAGAAAACCACTTGAAAATAGGGGCACCGCCTCGGAACGGACAGTAACCTATATAAAGGAGCCTGGGGGTTTAAACGCGTTAAGGGCATGCCAACCTCGTACATACCCTATTTTCAACAAGTTAGGAAACACAATGTAAATAAAATCCCCAATGAGAAAGGCTCTAACATTAGCGAAAAAATACCAGGTTATATTAAGTAAAACATAAATAAATATATCTAAGGTATAATTATACCAATGTACTCAACAACTGTCTGAAGTCAGAGCACCAAGAGCACCAAGAGCCTAAGTTTTAAGGGCACCAAGAGCACCAAGATCCTAACTTTTAAGGGCACGACTAAGAAAGCTGTTAGGCAAAAACGAAATTGACCTCGTTTGTTGCTTGATTCTTATAATGCTTCAGGATATAATATAACCTTTTAGCATATACCCATTTAAATTCTGTCAAAATTACAGCTTGCAATACGAACAGGCTGAAAAGAAACCCCCATATTGTACCTTCCAAAAATCCCGCATTGTACCTCCGTATTGTTGTTGCCGGACTACTTTTATTGAATACGCATGAGCTGACACAGTTATTTAAATAGCGCACACAAAAATATCACTCGTTTCATTTTAACAAATATGTAAGATTTCGTTCGATTACAAATAAACAAAGAAAGAGGTGGAGGTATATAACAAAAGGGCTATTAAAGCAGTAGCCAGATCCGGGATTTAGTATTCGGCTCTCGTGGATTTTGCAACGATTTTGCCTCGTGCGCGCCTCGTGATATCCGATCAGGCACTCGAGCCGAATACAGCATCCCAGATCGAAATACTGTTATAATAACCCTATTATATTTACATTTTTACAGTAGCTTGCTACAAAATAAGTTGTTTTCTTTCCGTGAGTATCAGAAAGTCAAAATAAATTTAAGCTCTCGATCTTTACAATATGTATATAGAACAGTAAAAAAATGCCTTCCAATGTATAACTGTTCGCTTTCCGATAAAGATATATAGTTCCTGAATTATTATTTGAAATATCTTTAATTCCTATAAAAATCACATAGTCATGTCAATTCGGTTTTGCTCTTTATCATCCGAAAAAATGTTCTAGGTATAATTTAATATTATTTTTGGATTTTGAGAGAGTTATTTTGAACGACACCATTTTCTCTTTTTGTGTGTGTGTGAATACCGTCAGATAGAATGCTAAATATTGCGGAAAGAGACGACTTTAATATTAATGCACCAATATTGTTTATACAAAAATATATCTTCGTTTTTCTTCCTTTCAAAACACATAGTGAATGTAAATATTGAATATTGATAAGACAAGGAGACAAAGTTAAAATAGTTGTGTGACAAGTTCATAATTATGTGGCTTTGATTTAAAGTAGGTTATCTGAAAACCCTTCACAAGAATATATTTTTTATTATAATTTAGAATAGTTGAAAACAAATCACTGATTAGATATACTGAAACTGCGCAGTTTTTGAACAACTTAATCTTGATTCCCAGTGATAATAAATCCGATATATCTCGGTATCCACTGTTCGATGAATAAATAAAAGGAATTGAACTGTTTTATAGACAAGTGTATATATATATAACAAGGTTACTGCGTATCAACTTAGGTACAGGAGAACTTTGATTTGACGGCTTTCAGCTTTCAGAAAGATTATTTTTTTGTCGAACAGTTATGCAGACATTTTCAGTATTTAAATACTTAATATGAAATGTGCGCTTCTTTTCTTTTTTTTTTTAAAAAATAATATTCGTTTCAAAGCTAAAGGCCAGACTCAAATTTAACTACATAGCGATTTGTCTCATATATTTTTTTGCATGCACCTTTGTCGGCTAAATCAGGATCACGCTGTTCAAAGCGTATATATTATTTTTGCGAAGGAAACATAATTTTGCTTTAGCGATTGTATTAGATGATTGCCGGAAAGTGAAAATAGGCACATTTGAGGAACCTAAAGTATTTGTGTCAAAAGAATTAAGTATTAAGAAAGATAAACTATCAAAACATTGAATAATAACATAATTCATGAAATATGGGTGCAAGAGTGATGCACAATGTGTCATACGAGGCGGGTGATGATGTAAGAGATGATGTGTAACAACAACTTTAGTCTGAATCGAATCCATTTAGTAATAACTGAGATAGAGTGAAAGTGCACCAAAACTTTAACGTGAAATTCTAAGTAAAAAGGGGAGACATTTCATGAGATACTGGTGCTAGAGCCATGGTCCTTGTGTTATACAATGTGAACGATAATGCTGAAAAACCATTTTAAGTTTGAATCAAATCCTCTCTGTAATAACAGAGATATAGTGAAAAAACATCAAAATTATCAGTTCAAAAACTAGAAATGTGTCCATGAGACACAGATGCCCCCACTACATGACAAAGGACACATATCAACTTTGGGAAAACAATACGCGAGACAAAACATTTAAATGAGAATTTTTCCTAGGTCAGAGGCCATAAATCCTACAATACTGAATGAATCCGGACGCGAAACCCCAGGTGCAGAACTGCACATGCTTATCAACCTTCCTGTAAACTTTGGTGACTCTAGGTCAAATACTGTTGGAGCTACGGGGGACACAACATTAAAATGACCAAATTTTACTAAGTCAGGGGCCATAACTCTTACACGACTGAATGAATCCGGACGCGAAACCCCAGGTGCACAACTGCACATGCTGACCAACTTTCCTGTAAACTTTGGTGATTCTAGGTCAAATACTTTTGGAGCTACGGGCGACACAACATTAAAATGACCAATTTTTTACTAAATTAGGGGCCATAACTCCTACATGACTGAATAAATCCGGACGCGAAACCCCAGGTGCACAACTGCACATGCTGACCAACATTCCTGTAATGTTTTGGTGACTCTATGTCAAATACTTTTGGAGCTACGCGCGACACAACATTAAAATGACCAATTTTTACTACGTTAGGGGCCATAACTCCTACACGACTGAATAAATCAGGACGCGAAATCCCAGGTGCACAACTGCACATGCTGACCAACATTCCTGTAAACTTTGGTGACTCTAGGTCAAATACTTTTGGAGCTACGCGCGACACAACATTAAAATGACCAAATTTTACTAAGTCAGGGGCCATAACTCCTATACGACTGAATGAATCCGGACGCGAAATCCCAGGTGCACAACTGCACATGCTGACCAACTTTCCTGTAAACTTTGGTGACTCTAGGTCAAATACTTTTGGAGCTAGGCGCGACACAACATTAAAATGACCAATTTTTACTAAGTCAGGGGCCATAACTCCTACACGACTGAATGAATCCGGACGCGAAACCCCAGGTGCACAACTGCACATGCTGACCAACATTCCTGTAAAGTTTTGTGACTCTATGTCAAATAATTTTGGAGCTAGGCGCGACACAACATTCTCGGAAGGACGGACGGACGGACAAGGGCAAATCTATATGCCCCCACCCCGCCAAATGTGGGGGCATAAAAAAACACTTTTTTGTTGTTGTTGTCGTGTGATATGGAGGTCAGTGCCTCTGACTCATTTAAAGGAATCCACTGAGCAAAAACATATTTCTTTTTGAAAAGATAATATATGGCCTTCGATGTGTCCATGATTTAGCCGACAGAAGGGTATGCAAAATTTCACGAGACAAATCGCTATGTAGATTTTTTTTCTTTTTTTCGTAAACTTTTAAATGAACTTGTACAGAACAAACGCTATGCGGAAAGCGGCAATTACCAACAAACGCGAAATTAATTATAATACATTTGTATATATATAATAGCATTGTAACAGTAACAATTTTGTAGGGATAGTAATTAATGAATTCATATACTACGAGTAAATTATTTATAGGACTGTTTGGAAAAGACCACCGCGGCCGAGCGTAAAACGGTCCCGAATGGCTTCCTCCAAAGCTGGAGCCGCTGTGATATTGCACACCGTCTGTAGTAAGAAATATACAAAGTTTCAGTCAGAAAAGTTTATGGTTGTATCTAGCTGCTAACCTAGTCGGAAATTATCTATAGCAATGCGATTTGGTCATCCCCCCTTAGCTGGAACATTGCCATGTGACCTCAATTTTATGTTATCTAACTGACAAACATCCAGGCACGCATGCACGCACGCACAAATAACACATTTTTTTTCTTCTCTGAAGCTGTCGAGGAAGATATTTGAAATGATAAATAAGTCTTTCTATTCCATTTAGTAATGGTTAGTCTAGGCTGACATGAAATAATTTACGAAAATTCGTCCGCTATGCCAATTATTTTCAGAAAATCAATCAGGTTCAAATACGAAAATCATTCGTTTATACAAATGTTTAAGGATGGCCATAATTTGGGCTTCGGGATGAATTATTAAATAATTTTCGATAAATTTGATTGAAATTGCATACCCACAACTCAATATCTACACAACAAAGTTTTCGTCTGCGGAAAGACGATATTTATATAAATTACCTTCTTTGTCAAGATACTTAGGGTGCGTTCGATTCGGTCAAGCGAGAGTATACTAGTGTTACACTTATGCATGCGCAGTTTACTGTCAAATCGAACAGGCTCGAGTCGGGGGGGGGGGGGGGGGGGGGGGGGGGGGGGGGGAGTTTAGCGTAAATATGATCAATCAAAAGAATTTTAATCAAAAGGACGCATCTACATTAATTCGATAAATTTGCATTATTTATCAACACCAGCTTTAGTACGAGTTGTGCTCTGTGCTAACCTTTCACTTTCCGTTGCTATGCCGCCGTTTTGTATCAAGTCAATACGCACATATGCTCGACTTCACTCCCCATTGCGGGAGGAGCATGTTCTTGACCTGTGACCTCGACACAAACGTTGAACTACTCGCGTTCGTTTGGCGGTAGTGTGAAAAATCCACTCGACTCTACCCGAATCGAACACACTCTTAGACTTCTCTTGAATTGATCATGAAAAATAAGTTTGATGTGATGTTCTCCATGGTTACTGTACAACATTAAAACATCAAATTCTTAAATATGTAATTTTGATGTCGTTATTTGCCAAACCCATCATGGACTGAACTTTTAAACAGGAATTTTTCTACGAAAATACACATTTGCCAGATATTTTACTTTAAAGGGATATAATCACTTATAGCTAATACTGGCGTTGTAAAATAATAAAAGATGAATTTAAAAAAAGCATCACGAGCCTCTAAGGCCGCCGAGTGGTGAAGGTCGCTTACTTGACCGTCATCGTTGAGTGTTCAAAACCTCATTGGGGATGTAAAATTGTTTGATATGAGGAAATCATCCAGGTGGCTTAGGGTAGTTGTTGGTTCTATATAGGGATCCGCCCATGCCTGAAATGATGCCTTTATGGACAATTGGGATCTTCCTCCACCATCAAAAGCTGAAAAGTTGCCGGAAGACGTACTATCATGTCAGTCGCACGTTAAACGCAACAGAACCAAATAAATTACTAGTAATATAGAATTTTGGTGATTTTATCAGTAGTTGTTGAATATTGGTAAGACAGAAAAACACAATATATGTACTATTAAAATTGTCAGATGGCAGTTTGAGAAATTAAGCTTTTCATGTGGATTTGAAGTAGCTTCTATATAAAAATCATTCACACTGTCTTAAGTTTATACCTGGATAAACTATTGATTAGAGAGATATAGTAACTGCGTAGGTCTTACATTCGCGACTTCAATAGCATTCAATAACGGGCACTTAACCAATTTTCCGTTATATCTTGGTATTCACTGTTTACTCAAAAATAAAAAATAAAGTTGTAGGCCAAGTAAAAATTGTTTCCGCTTCATAACTTTTATTGCATTGATTGATTCTCTTAAACACAAACGTTCTCCATGATGAGACAATGTGTCAACATATGATTTATGCCTGTCTGTTTAAAGGTCAATGTCACCATTTAAGGTCAAGTTAAAATTTGTTTCCACTCCATAACATTTATACGCATTGAAGTAATTTCTTACAAGGAAATGTTCATCGTGACCAGACGATATGTTGCATACATGACCCATGCTTCGTGGTCGAATGTCACTACTGAATTAAAGTAAAATAGTTTTTGTTCCTTACCTTCTAAATGCGTTGAAGCATTTTATATACACTCACACACATGTTCTCTATGACCAGATGATGTGTTAATTGTTGTTGCTTGCAAGTCCCATGCATATCAATAAGATGTCAAAAATACCATTGAAAGTCAAGGATAGAGATTTCTGCTCTAAACCTTTAATTGCATTGAAGGATTTTGAAGGATTTTTTAAAATTTCTACACAGAAATGTTTCCCATGTTAGACTCTATGCTGCGCATATGTCACATGGTTGCCGGTCAAAGGTCACGTCGTTCTTGAAAGACAAGTAAAATTGCTTATTTTATTTGCGTTGATGTATTATCTTAGTACTGCACACACAATTTATATTCCAGTTATGAGACAATGTGACGCAAACATGATCTATGCTTGTATGTCAAGGTCACTATTGAAATATAAGTAAAATATTTTTTGGTTTCTGAGCTCCTAAATGCCCTGAAACATTTTAGTCCTAACACTGTAGATATCAACCACGAGGGACGAACACTAACAACGTTTTCCACCGGTATTGCAAGTGCAACACTCGGTCACTTGTTAATTTTGTCTTTTGACAGTGTCTGTCATATTCAAGTCCATAACATGTGATCCCCTTTCTAAATACTCCCGCTTTCATAGTTTTAATTACTGTTTAATCACCTTTTGAATATGATACCTGCTTTTTAATTTTGTCTTTTGACTGTGTTTCTGACATGCATTCTCCATAACTTCAGATTCCCTCTCAAAGTTCTAGTTTGCTTAGCTAGAGCTAGTCCATTTATTTTGACTGGGGACAATTTGCCGCTATTCATTGAGATCTGCTCAACCTGGGACTAGAGTGCTTGGATGGTAGCATGCATATCCACTTCGTTTCATCTTTGTCATGTTGTGCGACCTGTAGGTTTTCACCTTTTCTATATTAATATTACAGCCGTACGGCGACCGAAGACCTCTCCCCATACATCTAAATGTCCATAATGCATTTGTTTAAAATGTGGCAGTCACATTTTTTTCGTTATGAACATAATATTCATTCTTTTCTTGTTAATATCTATTTTTAATATGTTTTATAGGTATGAATATTGGATAATATATGATAAGGTATCACTGAATCATTTGTTTTGATTACCTCCCTTACCAACTCAGGCTGTATAAGTTCACGTGTAATATAGTAATGAGTTTTTTTTCTAATCATTTCATTATGCATATCTTCTATTGATTCAACTGCTTTATCTGATTTTAACATAAAATCAAAAGCCTTATGTAATGTTATAGTTCGTTCAGATCGTGAAGCACGACATTATAATGTTGCGTTAGTGATGTTGTTTAGTTTTTCAGCATAAAGATTTCGCCTTTGGTTGTTCAAATAATTCCGTTTTCATAATTTTAGGTATTGTTTGATCACCCTTTTGATATGGTACTTGCTTTGTAATTTTATCTGTTGACAGTCTGTGATATGCAAGCTCAATTTTCCCGGATCCCTTCTCTAAGTTCTAGTTTGTTTAATTCTGCCCTTTTTGTTGATTATGGCTAATCCATTATTTTGACTAGGGACAATTCGCTGCTTTTCATGGAATTGCACTCTAGAGTATCATTGAAGGTTCGATGTATACCGCTACTGTATAATTATGATCTTATAAGCGGATCTCTTAATCGCATTTTGTTACTTGTAAGATGTTCAAACGTTGAGTTCTTCTCGTCCCATGGCTAAAGGGCGTAAACGGTAGCATGTTCACTATTGTCCATGAACATGCTCAATCAAACTTTTCATTTTTGATATGTTGGGCGTCCTCTGGGTTTCCATATTTTCACTTTTATAACAGACTGAAGCCGTCATTTAGTCTCTGCTCGTATGAAACAAAGTATGTAGTTTTGGTTTATTATAAAATTTAACTACAACACTTTGCAGACAAGATAATTCTGCACGAAAGTAACAACATACGAGTACATTGTACAAATTGTAATTAGAGGATTTGATTTTCCTTCAGCTTTAAGAATAAGTGTTGGACTTTATGCATAAAAATAAAACTATTCTTTGTAACAAGATACACAGTCTTTGTTTGTAAACAGGCCTTATTTGTAATGCCACAGTCACACATACGGCACGGATAGCTACGTTTAGCTACGGATAGAAACGTAGTAACTCGTACCGTTCCGTACCTGAGTTGTACGGACTGGTACGGATTGATACGAGTTACTACTTTAAGGTACGGCTCGATACGGATCGATACGGATTACTACGTTTCTATCCGTGGCTAGACGTAGCTATCCGCGCCGTATGTGTGACTGGGGTATAACACAAGTTTGAACGAATACAACAGTTTCCCTTTATACAATCAGTTTAGCTCTGATAAGACGAGGCAGGTAAACCCAAGCGACAAAGTGCTGCTTGTCAAGATGAAATTTGATTAGAAATCAGTGTCCTTAACGATCTTCTTTCGGAGATCCTAGATATAGTGCATTTGAAATTATGTGTCAATTTATATGTAAATATTTTCTTTCAGTCACTATTACCATGTACGAAGACGCGGGGCCTCAACTTTAGTCACGTACTGTGCCAGCTGGTCTTGGTGGTGGTATGTACATTATATGAATACGATAGATATGAACCCTGCGTCTTATTTGGGATGACACCGTAAAGCATATAATATTCTCTTATAAATTTAGAAGATGGAAATTATGGAATAGTAGTACTTTTACAATGATATATAAGATATGTTGTATAATGTTTATTTATCACCTTTAAGGGTTTAAGGGGAAATTGGAAAGTTGCCTTTATGTATATAGAGCAAAAAAATCCTACAGGCAAAATTTCTTTGAACTTTGTGTACTGACTGCGAAAAGGTTTAAAACAGAAATAAGTATCAAAAATCATAGATACCCAGGCTTGATCTTGAATTATCTGCCCTTGGAAGCAGATTTTTTAAGTATTTTACGACTTTCAAGGGCAGATCAATCATGACCAAAGCTGGGTTTCTATTGTTTGTTTTATTTCATATTTCTGTTTTTGATTTTAGTTTTCAGTCAGTACACAAAGTTTAAAGAAATTCTGCCCGAAGGATATTTTTTTTTGCCACTATACCTATAGGCAACTGTCCCATTTCACCTCACACTTTAGTAAATCTTATTTGCAGGGGATGTTCTTACTATCGGTCATATTGGAAGACGCATTATTACCTAGCAGGTACATGTCTTGCAGGCTGGAGACATAATGGAGATCAAAATTGCAACATACGTATGTGTAGACAATAACATATTCGTCTATATATAATGAAATGTAAGGTTTAAATGACAACACATACATTAAGAAAACACAGAATCAGAGTAGTACGTACTAGTATGACTTTGTCCAGCATATTTTGCCCAATGAATTTCAACTTCTAATTTATTGCTATCAGATATGGAGGATAGAGGAAGGGCAAACTTGATATCGGAATTTGATACTAATCATTTGATACTGAGCAATCGATCTTTCTGTTTTAAGACAATGTGTAGAAGAAGGAAATGCGAATAATCTGTAATCTTGTCTTTTACAGCTATATGCCGGCCCTCATGCCGAAACGGTGGACAATGTGAACGTCCAAACTACTGCAAATGTCCAAGCACCTCGTCCGGTGCAACTACAGGGTGTAGCACCTGTAAGTAGGTAACAGCTATCAGTTTAGTGCTTAATGTTATATGTACTCTCTAAATATTGCATTCCTACTTAACTTTTTTCACCTTCAAGCCCAAACGTTATGAATCTAATCAGCAATTTTAGTATTTAAAAAGTTCGTAAATTATAAAGCGTTGCTATCTTTAAATGTTTGCAGTTTTTTTTTCAGAATTCTGCTATCAAATTTCATCAATGTCTTAACATTAATTTTAGTAACGTGTTCATACCAACGACCATGCTTTCCGGGAGATTGTATATCTGGAAGTACCTGCTCCTGCGAACCTGGATTCATCAGTCAGAGGTTAAATGATGGTTGTATTGTATGTAAGTTTTGTAATGTTACACTTTAAATCATATGTTTGATCTATGTATCATTGTCTTAGTTATCTTTCACCTGATTTAACCTTTCTGTACGAGGTTAAATTTGTAGCGAGGTGCTAATGTGCCCTCATGCTGAAAATATATTTTGCTACGGAATGTTATATTAATACAGATTTTTTTAGAAATCTCACTCTTTTTTGACTTAACAGTTGTTGCGACAATATAACAGTATAATTATATACCCGTTGGTTCAAATTTAATAATGAATTTTTTATACTGCTACGTATTTTGCGACATCAGATAAGTTCATTTGCTATTTTTCTTGTCTCATTCATAGTTAACACATCTCACACTGAACTAAGCCCAATAGTTGGCAAGAGCAACGTAACATTAGCCAACATCAGACGGACCGATAAAAGAGTGAATTTCATGTTTAGTCTAGAAGGTCTTGAAAATACCAAGCCAGGCCAGAAAGCAATTATTTGGAGGTATTTTATTAATCATATGTTTCTTTTTTTAAGGTGTTTATGCTACAGTAAACTCAATTAGACCATAAAAGTTTGAAATTAATTATACTAAAGCATAAGTGTATCACATTAAATGTAAAGTAAACATTTCGGATTATGCTTTTAATAATAATGACGAATCTTTGCTAGGAAGTCTCAATATGAGGGTAAAACATTTACGTTTTTCTTTTCATTTAATTCGTGAATAACTGCTCCTTTTTACTTATCAAATTTAGAAATATGTTCTATCTGATCTTTTCAAGCAACCAAAAACGGTTTAACAACCTACGGTTCGAGTATGAGTCATATTTTGAACCACCAGATAATTTACCGACACGACCAAGCTATGTTCATGAAAATGAAATTGGAATTGTGGAAAGTGTTATCGAAGCTAATGTTAGCAAAGTACCCACAAAGGGTAAGTAATAACTTTAGAAAATAGTAGTATAAAAGTTTCCTTATACACATGTATTATTCATTTATTGGAATTAACAGTTTACTGGTATTGCCGTGTGGCTAAAGCTGCTTGCTTCGAACAAGTCGCCACTCATTGCTGTGTAATCCCACCTTGCAGTAGAAACAATTTAGTTAGCATGCTGAATGATTGAAGCTCTATCCAAGTGCTTAAAATGATGGTCGTAATATTTCCTTTGGTTTCCGCACCTATTAGCTTTAAAACGCCTGCACTTCTATTGAATTTTATCAGTGGTATTTGTCGTATCACATTTGTGATTTAAAATAAATATGCAATTACTTATAGTTATATGAATTCACGTTACAACCAATGTTTCATAAATTAAATAACTTAGTTCTTAAGCAAAATTCAAATTGCATCCCGTGCAAATTATATTATAATTAAACCACGAGGTATCCACGAAGTAAAGTCCAAAAATGCTTACCTGGCCGAGTATGATTAAAGCTTGCCAAATGCAGACATGTCGTGCAGTGTTTCCTTGTTTATAGTACCACAATGCTATTTTATCTATAAACAATTAAACATTACTAATTTGTGTTGGTATTTCCAGAAAAAAAAGATCATCTGATATTGATTTATTACATTATCATATTCACCAATTACAGCTCTCTTTCTGACTCTTACTTAACTTAATTCTAATATATATGCTTCAGAAGGTTTGTTCGGATTTTTATTCTCTAAACTCCATTATATGAAAACAGGGGGCCTGATCAGAGATCACGGATCGTTCAAACAATACAAGTGCGAAAATGGTTTTTCTAATGAGAACCCAGCAAAGGAAATAGCTACTTGCATTATAGATGATGACCAGTTTGCGACACTAATTGAGCACGGAGACTGGTAAAATGATTTTAGCTAAAGTTTTTAAACTAACGTTTAATGCGGAGCTTTAAATATGAGAGAAAAAAAGTCTTGCTTAAATGATATATTTTGGGATTTTCGTAAATTAGTACACGTTTTGCACAACCAACATTGCTTTATGATAAGAAATATAAATACCCTTTACACTGTTGTCCTAGAAATATTAATCGTGTGTTGTTCTGCGACACATTTAAGATTCTTGTATAATTTGTACTTTTACTAAGTTTTAGAATGTCCAAAATTAACAAATGCTAATTTTTATTTAGGTTTAACATCAAGTTCAAATCAACATCTGGTGGCTTCCAGAAACTTGTTAATATCGACAGACATAGTGAGCCATATGCGACAAAATATTACAAAGGTCTTCAAGATATTAAAGAAGTAAGTCTTTTTTAACAATTTGGTTCTATTTAATATGTACATTTGCAAAACAGATATTTCAGATATTTTAGAACAAATATTTTATTAGATCTGAACTAAAATGTTAAATACCACTGAAATATTTTGTTCTTTTATTTCAGTTTTGATGTAAAACCGCAGATTATAACTGAAGTCAACGAATTTTTCTTGAAAATTATTATTAGAGTGTGTTGACGACAACGATCAGCACAATCATTATCGTCAACACACCCTACCGCTAACTACCAGCACGGTAGTGATCATGATGATTACGACAATGACTATTAAAAAACTTTGAGATATGATCCTATTTTTTGTATATACAAAGTAGTAATATTAACAAATAAACGATTGTCTGTTCTGCTGTTGTAGCTCCAGTTCAATTTCGATTTTATCGCCCCGAAACACTGTTCACAATCAGGCTCGTGGGGACATTGTGATGTAAATTCGACCATTTTAAAAGTCGGAAAAGAATTTACGAAGGTAGAGAGATTATTCCTATATCTCATTGATATATCTATATTTTTACCAATTATTATAAATATCTATTTGACAAAATAATGAGAAATGTTACAGAAATAGCTTAGAAATAATATGGAACAGAATGGTCACGTCGCTAGAATAGAATAGCACATTCAAAGTAGTAATTTTTTGTTTGTAAAAAAGACTTGAAAATAGTCTTGTTTTATATCAGGATCCGATTGAAATATACTGGTCAGGCTGGACTGATGATCTTTCCCAGGTTTGGGAGTATTACATAGAGGTCTTCAAACTGAGCCCTGATCCATATGGTAGACTGATTGAAATGGAACCTTTATCTCCGCTATTTAATGCAACTATAGCCCATGAACCTGCTATTGCATACCCAACATACAAGCCGAATGATCCTGGCATGTATAGGTATGTTTTTGTCATTATTCAAATTCTGCTTCATAGGCACTTAAACATTGCTTCACCGAAACAGTGTAGCACGTAATGAAGCTAAACGCAATTACTTGAAATACGAGTTTGTGTTGACTAAGTTAAACGAATTAGCGAACTCGAGCATAGTGCATCAGGTTTAATCTTATTTGCAAATAACGTATAAGAGATAAAGCCGGAAGCACATATCACCCGTTTTGAAAGTTAGTTTTTTATTGACATTATTTTATTGAGTTTTATGCAAATCTTGTCTAAACTTATCTTCCGTGTTCTTTTTCCATTTCATAATTGTGCAGTGTACTGTTGTTAACAAGGGACCATGCAAATAATTCGAGAATTGCACGACGTCTTGTTTTGTTTGATAATAAATCTGAGATTACTTTCAATGAAGACCCTGAGGTTAGATTATATGTGAGCTCGGCAGTTGCAGAAACCGGCTACATGTGGCAGACGGCGGCAAAAGGTAAATGTGTTGCCGATGGCACTTAACATTCATCCACAAGATTGCTAAAATAAGTAGACCATAAGATACTGAATTGAGATTTGTCAAGTATGGTTTCCGGGCCGAATGGAATCATCAACATGATGAGTTGGTAATATACAATATATCTGTCAATGCAAGTTCGCAATTGGGATGTTGTAAATTGATCACAGTACTTTTAAGGACTGACTGTCATTATCTCAAGGAAATAATGACGTGAAAGCTCATACCGAAACAAATCTAACAGAACATGCACACATCGTTTGAAAAGACGGTACTCGGTGTTCGTTAGCAACAATAAAATTTATATCTAAACAAATACTACTACGGCAGTTATCTCAAATAACCTTGCAAATATGCCGCGGACAAGTGTTTACTGTGACTAATTATTTCCGTGCGAAAGTATGATTTCCGCGTTCGTTGCAATTTGCAAAGAAACAATGCAATAAACTCAATGAAAATATAATTAACGATGTTGTATGATATAGATTATCTCCTTTATTTTACAGAAACTATAGATATTGTCGCTAAGTATTTATTTGTTTGCTCATAGTGTTTCGTTGCCGCCTATTCACCGTTGCCGCCTATTTATAATGATAATAATTTACATTTAATGCAAGTATCATAAACCTGACAAAAGCAGTATCAAGTTTGCACAAGTTCACTGTTAGCCAATTTAACTTAGCACTGCTCCGGACCAGTAACAAAACATTGTGAATAATTTCATGTAGGTATCTTGTATTGTGTATAATATCATCTAGGTATATTGTGTGTAAGTTTGAATAGTGTATTGCGCATAACATCACTTAGTTACTTAGTGTATAAATTCATTTAGGTATATCGTATATTGCTTATAACTTGATATCGATGCATTGTGACTAACGTAATCTATATTACAGGCAAAGATGTCAGAATTGATGTTCATTGGCAAAATCATTTTATCAACAAGATACATGAAGATAACATGCTTTTGAGCTCTGTTGAACCGTACCCAATGCAGTTTAAAGAGATTCAGGATGACAACTTATTGTTCAGTCAAAAGTAACTGTTCTTTTTTTCATTTTCATCATCGCATCTGAGCATGTCTCTTCATTAAAAATGGCATTGCTCTTTGAATTCAAAAAAGTAATGTATAAGCTGTCCGAACTTAAGACACTTGTTCTTAAAGGTTCAAACAATTGTAGTCAGCGAAATCAAAGACAAGGTTTGGTGGTTTCCTACTGAAGATAAAAAAAACATATTTTCAGATTATTTCGTCTTTTTTGTTATTCTGCAAAAGAACGATAAATGAAGTGCGTTAGAACGACTCTCAGGCATACGTCGATAACGGTAACTTTAAACTGTCTTCTTATGAGCGTACTTTATGAGCGAAGACAAAAATGTCGACATATGACAAATCTGAAGATGTTGCTTTTGACCGCCGTTTGAATACATCTGCAGATGTCTCTAAATTGCTTTTTGTACTTTTAGCGTGTGTAAATGTTGAGTTCTGCTCAACCCGGGGCTAGAGGGCGTGGAAGGTAGCATGCATTTCCACTACCGTCCATGAACAGGCTCAATCAAACCGAGCCTGCAACATTTTCGTTTTTGTCGTGTTGAGCGACCTGTGAAGTTTCCACTTTTTCTATTTTAGAAATGGCGACATAACAATACTTTACAATTTGTCCTTGTATCGTCATACCGTAATCGCTATAACGATAATACGACAAAGGGCATTTTATGTATTTTGAGAGTGTTCTACCGCTTTGTCATTGCTTCGAAGGCTACAGAAAGACAGAGACAAAATAAGAAAATGTCGTTTTGGCCATGGCTACATGACCACAACATTGTATTTGTCGATGTTGCACTGTGCTGTAACCAATGGAAAAAAATAATTCTGTAACACTGCATTTTTGCCAAAACGACGGAACGATAAACTGAATGCTGGAAATATCACATCGACGAAAAGCAAAATATCGTGATATCGTGTTTGTTAGAGGAAAATATGAAGATTCAAAACTGCCAGAAGTCAACCATATCATAATGTCTTTGAAACCAGTACAGCAAACATCCATTCGTTCCGTTAGTTTGCATAAAGGGATAATGATAAATACATTGTATGCTCTAAAAGGCATTAAGTCTCCTTCGTTGATTAAGCATGTTTTAAGCAAATGATTCAGTCTTAAGGATGATAATGTGTAGAAAACTCAGTATTGTTTAAGCAATTTATCAAAAGCATATATCCCGTTAATAAAACACTTATAAATCCAAAGGTTTGTCCATGACTCAATGGACGATCATGAAGGACAGCGAACGCGTGACCCCATACAGAATTTCCATGGCATTGTAAGATATGAAATTGTTAAAATATATACCTTGGATGATTCTGAGCCAACATCCGGCTGGGAGGTTGTTACGCCGTTTCAAGAGAAAACATCGTTCACAGAAAAGCTTGCAGATGGTAAGTTAGTTGCAAATTATGTTGCATCAAATTATTGTTTATATTGATTTTACTAGTTGTTTTTTGTTTCACTTAATTACATTTATCATATTCATGGTTCTGAGTCAGTAACATTTTGCTTTGAAAATTTTATCTAACCGGGTCTAGTATTTTTCAGAAATTAAAAACAAATACATACTTTGGATATAATACACGGTTGTATATCGCTTTCAGTCAACATTTTGTTCTATTAACAAAATAGTTTTTATATTGTAAAACGTTATGCTTCTCAACAGGAAGTAGGATCCGTATATGGATTCGTGCAACTGATGTTATGGGCAACATAAAAGCAGACAGTACATTAATGCGCGTTGATGCAACACCTCCAAAAATATCTAAAGCTGGGACAGTAGGGGCCGACCACGCCTTCACATCGAATGTGCAAAATGCTACGTATAACTATACGTCAAGGTAATTTTCAGGGAGGATTTAATTGCACCAGACAATAATATGCGTGTTTTAAATTGTAATTATGTTAATGGTTGAAAAGTATGTAAAATTTCAAAGTGAATCTTTCGATTGCTTTCTTGTTTCAGATCTCAATGTTGTAACTCGTTTTGACATCTTAGTAGTCAGTTAATTTTATACCGCTTTTTGCTCATTTCAGAATAAGTTTCACAGCATCTGACGATGAAAGTGGAGTGCATAAAATAGGATTCACAATAACTATCAAAACTAATGGCAAAAGAGATAGAGTGATTTATGAGGGATATGCAGCAGCAAGAACTGATGTAAGAGTTTTAACATAAATTACAAACATTTGTTACTAAATAATGTAACATTTTCATATGATCTTATTGCACAATATTATGGCTGATGTTTATATATCAAACGCTTGAAATGCTGTGCATTATAATATTCAAGGGACGCGTCTCTTGAGCTTTAAAACATTGTAAGTATTTACAATGTATGAAGTGTATGGTTCAGATATTGAACTAATTTATTTCGAATAAACATTTTGCATTGTTTAAAGATAAGAGAACTTGTTTTGAATATTCACCAGCAAAATGTCTATAAATCTGAAGAAAAATATCCTCAGTTACAGTGGATATGAATAGAACTACACATAACTTTTATAACTTTCATAATTTTCAGACGGCTGATAACCCGTTCTGCAAGACGATAGAAGGCAAATGTTTCGTTCCCCAACAGCAAGTTGATTTGGATAATTGTTGGTTTATGATTAGTAAGAGCGATCTGGAAACAAGTTTTGCATCCGTTAATGTAACCGCCTACAATCAGGCTTTGCTTACAGCATCCACCGTTTTTGAGGTGCATATATTGATATCAAAGTTGCGTTCTAGTTTAGCTTGTTGTTGACTGACAGTTCTCTGAATAACCAAAATCGAAACCGAAGGTGGCGTATAGCACTATATGAATCATTTTTGCTATCATGTTCCAAGGGTTGTATCTTTTTTTATCATAAGAAAGCTAATAAAACTTTACATTTTAGGACAGGCATTTTGAATCTCTACATAGATGTAGCAAAATAACTATGCCTCAAAATGACAAATACACGTAACTACAGGTAATCAAAATGGACAGACCCAGTCAAACCGAGTCAGCTTTTTGTTTTGTTTTGTTGCGTTCTATGTAATACCACAGTCACACATACGGCGCAAATAGCTACGTCTAGCTACGGATAGAAACGTAGTAACCCGTATCGATCCGTACCTGAGCCGTACGGATTGTCACGAACTGATACGGATTACTACGTTAAGGTACGTCTCAGGTACGTTTCAATACGGATAGATACGGATTACTACGTTTTTATCCGTGGCTAGACGTAGCTTTCCGCGCCGTATGTGTGACTGGGGTATTAAGTCGATTGTATTACCCTCTTATTAATATTTGAACGAGGAATGTAGTAAGGGGTTACCTTACATACCGTTTGGTTTTGGTGCATTTCCTTGCTTTAGGGAACCTTGAAAAAATGTTTGAAAAAAATATCAGTGGAATAATCATTTTTTTTTTTTGTCATTTAGCGGGTAAACCCTCTCTCACTGCTCATCAAGACCTGTTTTGTATAGTCCTGTTAGAGATTTAAATGTCCTTTCCAAAAATGTAATGTTTATATACTTCTGCCATTTTTAGAAAATTAAATCCCCTTTAGCTTACTGACATACTACGCAAACGTATTCGTAGACATTAAAGGAAACACATGTCATCAAGTTATGTACCATAGAATTTTATCATTTGTTATAATATTTTGATACAAGTATCATAATATAGAACAAAAATAACTTTGAATTAAGACAAGACACACGTAAGTCATTTAACTTGTAACACAATTTCTACAAATTGTCAAAACTGAAAAAGGCAAAAGTCTAATTAGATAAGCAATTTTAAATATGAAGTTCTTTTCTTCAAACAGGTTGGACATGTGAATAAACTAAATGGACTTGAAAAATGTAAGTATCGTGATAGTGTAGAATTATTGTAAAAATATATAATACTATGATAATCGATGTCAAACTATCACGCCTTTCGTTCTACTTAGGCAGATTTCATGCATTTATGTATGTTTGAAACATCCTTTGTATCGTGTGTGAGTGCGGGTGCGCGTGACTGCCTGCATGCGCAAGTATTTACTTGTGGAATACATAATTATGAAGACTTTCAACTATGACTAGGAATGATATCACTTATGAGAATCAGAATTATATTTCTTTATTGACATAAGCAGAACATTTTGATATATTCAATCAGATAATGGACCAGAAAATATGCGTATTGAATCACCTACACCCAATGGATTTCGCGTTGCCTGGGATCTTCCAGAAAAAACGTCGTGCTATGGAAGAGCTGAAATAGTGTTGGTACTTTTAAAGAAGGTAAATTTTTGTGAAGAAAGCTATGATACAATTATTATATAGACAGTAAATAATTTTAAATGATGTTTTATGGCTATCCATATTTACAGATATGTTCGATAAGTTTAATATTACTGAAATTAACACAGACTAAACATTTTGTTTAGTGTATAATATATAAGCATTCATAATAAAATGATGTAGAGACGTTGGGGGTACCTTTTGTAAGGTATTTGTACCGCATACTACTTGAAATTAAAAGATGGCTTGTTATCACTTTTGCATGAATCGTTTTCTTCTCAATACAGACTACAAACGGGGACATGAAATTAGAGACGTATTACACATCTGGAACAAGTAAATACTTTGATATCCTTGGTCTCGATGCTGAAGCTGACTATATGATTGACTTTGGAATGAAGTTGCCAAATGCTTCAGCTGTACAGCAGACAGGAGTCGCATTAAGTGTTAAAACTCGTAAGAACGACCTTGACTGTATACATTTATGTTAAATTTTAACAATAACGGTAACATTGCTGTAAATGCAACATAGAACTATGTTGATGTAAATGTAAAAGATGTAAATGTTATCATTTATTCTGATATTTAAGTGTTTTCAATATGTGTAGTGCAGTCAACGTTAGACTATCTATCAATGTTAGCGAAACTCTGATCAAAAGATTTCAATATTATGAGTATTTTCTAGCATATCATAAATATTTTTATGGCAGTTTTGTTTACTGTATGAATGAATCTGTTTGTATTAAAAGGAGAGATATTTCGTTTTAACATCCATACTAATGTCAATATATTTTCCTAGCTGCACAAGTACAAGATAAAGGAACAGATACGGGAGTTATCGTTGGAATAGTAATTGGTACGTAAACTCTTTGTGCGTGTGTCCATTCATGCGCGCCAGTGCGTGCGTTCGTTCGTTCGTGCGTACGTGCATGCGTGCGTGTGTGTGTTAAAGAGAGAGAGAGAGAGAGAGAGAGAGAGAGAGAGCCATTTCGTGGAACCATATGACTAGTCTGTACGCTTAAGAATAAATATTCCAATTTTGAATATTCCTTTTAATTAATTTGAAAATGTAAAGGTTTATGTGAATTTGTTTGAAAGCAACAAGTACAATCTTATTTACCTGATTATACAATGTAACACCTTACTTTAAACAACAGGATTTTTGGTTCTTGTTGCACTGGTTGTGGTGGTTATGATCTTCCTTATAAGAAGAGGTTACATACATCCTGCTCAACGGGTGCGGAGTGTAAGGAGGGCTGTTACGAGGAAGGTTAGGAGACCGAGGAGTCATGTAATAAGTGGAAACGGTGCTCGAAGTTTTGATAATGCCGCTTACAATGTAAGAAATCCAATATTACTTTGAAACATTGGTGCATTCGATTCAAAACCTGCAATTGCAAATACATGTACTATACAAGCTTTTGGAGAAAACAATGATAAACAAATTTTATCAACATCATTTGTTTCGGATTTTTGCTCCAACATTGTTCATTACATATGGCAATTTTCCTACTCTTAGTGGATGAGGAAGACCCTAGGCGATGTAGCATTATTTCAAAGACAGGCAAAAAGCGACCTTCCATATGCCTGCTTGATAACGTCCTCAAATGAAGATCCGAGCAAAATGCTGAACAAATGTTCTGATGTGAACGAATTTAAAGTTAATTTTGTAATGCCTTTCGTTTTAACTGTAAATTCAGAATCGTCAAAGCGAATTATACATTTACGGCGGAATGGATATGGAGGCACCGAAGATATGGCATATAAGTAGGAATGACGTTGTATTTGAATCTCTAATCAAAAACGGGCACTTTGCCAACATTTACAAAGCTAAACTTAGATCCAAAAAGGGACAAGCAGGAGATGTTGTGGCTAAAACATTGAAAGGTAAACTTTTTGTATTCCGTCCCTAGCATTAGCAGAAAAATAGTGATACAAACACAATTATCTATCAAACATTCTAACTAGAATCACATAATGGTATCTTAACTTTTGTTACGTAGGTCTGCACGTTTTGATCAAATTATTTATACATTGTAGAGTTCAACCATGAACTTTCAAAACTTTAGAATATAATGTGAAAATCTGGTGAAAAGAAAAGGTTCGTTATGATTTATTTTTTGTTAGACTGTTTTGAGTTATTTGGATCTGAAAATGTTAAGTTTCCTTAATGGGCGTCTATTGAAAAATCACAATTTTGACAACATTTTTGCGGATAGAATAGTTTCTACAATATGGATGTTACTGAAACTTCTCACAGTCGTAAGTATAGGTATGGTCTATGAGATATATGACCATGATAAAAGATATCTGCAGATTACACGTTGATTTTAAGACATAAGTTCGATTTAGTTAACAAATCAAAATATTAAGTAGCATATTTTAGCTTAAAAAATTTACTGACTTTGCCGATTTTATAAATTGGCTCACATTACTGATCACAATTTTTTTTACACAGAGGGTTTCACGCCGGATGACGAACTACTGATGAAGGCAAAAATAAATTTTACTGGAGAAATGGTAGGGGAGCATCCAAATATTCTAAAGTTTATCGGCGCTGTCATCAGCGATGATGCAAGTACGTTTAATCTTCAAAATACAAAATCTCTGAAGTATTTGCAATTTCCATATCATCAAGTTGACTTTTAAAAGCTTGGGAATTTGAACTATTTAGCGCGATAATATTGGGCGCGATTTGAATACATGGCTAAATTATAGAGCATTAGACTATATGCATATATTTATTGTAAAATCAGAGAGTTTTTCGATTGTTTTGTTTTCGGTATATTCACAGATTGTCTTGTTTTTGCGAAAATAAACACTCGCAAAAGTGTCGTCCTTGTTACAAATAATCATGTGTATTTCCCAAGCAATACACCTGGAATATTCCACCTCACAAATCAATTCTAAGTTTTGAATTTCAACTGAAATTAGGTATCTCGAATCCCAAGAGATCGAGTGTCTTGCTTCGATATATTAACCGAAACTTGACTTAAAATAATATCTTATGCTGATGTATTCGGGACATGACTCAACAATGCCTTCGATATAGCCGGAAGTTTGAGATAAGCGTGTTCGAAATATCGAGTTTCAACTGTAGCGAAATTTTAGTCCCGAGCAAAACATCTGATTCACGCGAATTTAATACATTCTTTTTCATACCAATATGTTCTGCATTCAAAATAGTTTAGGAAACAAAACTTCTGTAGGCAAAATCATGTACAGTGAATTGTATGTTGTTTATTTTCTCTGTTTGACTTAGTGGGTCCATTCATTATCTATGAATACTGTGCACATGGACCTTTACGAGACTACCTTGCCGAACAAAGGAATAATGTAACTATAGATTTGCAAGAAAATCTCTTTCGGTTCGGACTTGACATTTCCAAAGGCATGGAATTTCTCGCTGGAAAAGGGGTAATAGGATTTTTGTTGTATTTGATATGATTAAGACAGAGATATATTTCATTTTTTTTTATCATAGTTGTACCATGATCAAAAATGACACTACAAACTTATATCTGTGTACTGATTATTCGGTGTATTATTTATTAGCTAGTAAATATTTCTTGCTGTTCAACATAACGCATAGAAAGCATTGGCCAAGATGTTATGTATTAAAATTATTCTTAGTGATTATATTTTTCATACTTCTAAATGATTATATAACGCTTATGTTGTACCATAGATAGTTCACCGACGTCTTGCTGCTCGAAACATTCTTTTGACTTTCATCAATGAAGTCAAGATTGCTGGTTTCGGACCCCAACCGAATGAAGAGGACGGTGGTGATGCGGGGAAGGAGAAACGGGTAGATTATATTAATTCTTAGGCTCACTCTTCTTGTCATGATACTCTCAAGTACTATTATTCATGTTGTCGTTTGACCTTCATTTCATTATCGAGTCAGATACAAACTAATTCAAGTAATCCTCATTTCATTGTTGTCATTGTTATTACAGTAACAGTTTCTTAAACCATTTTTTACACTGTATATGCGGCTCTCATTTATACCATACTATGATATATACATTATAGTCCTTCGTAAATGTTACCTAAAAAAAAGATACATAACACAACACTTACATTTCCGTTATTTACTCGAAATACTGTAATAGTTGAGAAAACGGCGCTTAACTCAAAACCAACATTTTTTTCTTCTGTGATACCTTTTTACACATCGTTTGATCAGATTATTGCTTTATTATTTTGTATATACAACTATAGTAGGTATATAGTTGCACCGCAAAACATACATTTAGATACTTGCAGGAACGCATACCTATCAAATGGATGGCGCCAGAATGCATGGGATCTACTCGTGATGCGAATGAACAGAGTGATGTTTGGTCATTCGCCGTTGTTCTTTGGGAAATATTTTCACTCGGTACGTATATTTTAGCTCAAAGTATTTTCGGTGTGAATGGTGAAATATAGCAGTGAATTATATTCCGACAAAATCACTGTTTCAAAGACAATCCACTTCTATCTGTCAACAGCAGGAATTATATGTGAAATAATACCACAATTTGTCAAAATAAGAAAACATGATACAAGTCCTACAGGTCGCAATATATTATCTTACACGTATGTATTCAAGAGCTTGGGAGAAAGTTGATTTACCGTGATCATAAAGAAGGAAGTATTTTCTACAGTAAGTATCTATCAACAATGTATCCATCGCAAGGGAGGTTATACTTGCAAAACAAAATGAAAACCGCGTTTATTTTAGAACAGATTTTGATTTGAACAATACATTATTGCTTTGGAACAGTGTCAAATTTATGTACAGGTAATTATACAGCACAGCCTGGAATAGTATCGATATAATTGTTTAGATCAATATGACTTTTATGAAGCAACACGTCTTCTATATCTTTCCACTACAGCATATATATAATTTTTTCGGCTCAGAACCGACTTTTCGATGTATAACTTTGACAGCTTTTTCTGTGCTCTGTGCTACCGGAAAATCTACCCTTACCTTTAATTTTCTTTTCGTAAATAAATGATAGATAACCTGACATTCTTACCAGTAATTCTACTTCATTTTTGTATTATGTCCCTTATTTTTGATTACGCCATGATCATATACTTATTTTCAAAAAACTATTTGACGTCTAGATGTGTAGAACGTTCCGGTTTACATTTACTTCTAAATGCCATTTAACCCTTATCATGCTGGACACGACCGATTCTGCCTTTGCGACCAGTGTTGAAAGTTATCAGCCTGCACATCCTTGCAGTCTGATCATGATCTTCACTGTTCGCCATTCAGTCAGTATATTTTGGTAAGCACCCCTTTTAACAAATAATAGTTCTGTCAAAATCGAAAGATGGACAAGTTCATTATAGAAATTTAGCTCGGTAATGGTTAAATGCATGAAAATTAAATGAACTGTTTGGTTATGGAGAACGATCAACATGCATTTCTTGTTATGAACACAATTAATTTTTATTATATTGTTACCCATAAAAACAGATGTTAAAATGTTCGATATTACACCGACAAAATAAGATGTGTTATATGTATGACCTGACTTTGCGTTTTCATTGCTAGGAGAGACTCCTTATGAAGGAAAAGGCGCGGACCTTCCAAGGCGGCTAAAGAAAGGCGAAAGACTAGGAAAACCTGAACAATGTGACGACACGTAAGGACATTTATTTCAACTGGCATGCCTTTTTACATAATATTTCTGTAACAAGAAAACATTCTTCATTAATCGTTATTTAGCTCATCGGCTCATCAAAAGTTGCTCACTCTTGACGGCTGTTACATGAGTAAGGTCTGTGTGCTTCAATGTTTTGTTGTTGTATACGTGTAACATCAGGGAGGCGATTATGCATGTAGAATATTTCTGTGTTATTTTTGTAAACTGAAAAGAGACATTTTATTGTGAATTGATAAGTAACATTTTCTTTTGTAAATTTACAAGTACCATTTTCTTTTGTAGTTTCACTTTTTTTTGTAAATTCATCTTTTTATCTACTTTGATGAGTATTCTTTACTTTTGCATTTGAATGAATATCATATTCCTTTGTATATTGATTAATATTATATTCTTTTATAGATTAATAAGTATTATTTTCTCTTGTATATTCATGAATATAACGTTTTCTCTTTGTCGACTGCAGTTTCGTTACTTACATTGAACAGAAGATGGAAAATGTCTTATATATTGTAAAGCGTAATGTTTAATTTTGTTACATTCTTTGAAAGTGGCATATTGAAAGAAAGCATGTTTAGTAAGAAGCATATATAATACAGATTTTACAGCTTGTTGCAGAGCATTTGGTTTAAATTTAAATATACCTGGACAGAAATAAAGTGCATTCTTTACAAAAATCTGTAATGATTTGCTACGTTAAAGTGCATATTCTTCTCTAAAAAGGCATTAAGGTCTATGAGAAACACAAAGCAAAAACACAAATCTGAAACTCTCGCAAAAACATAGAGCATAATCTCGTGACAACAAAATGAGACACTTAACACAATAAGCATTCAGGTGATTGAATAATTGATCAATCTGATAATGATTTCCCAAGAATATAACAAAATACGACTATTATTGCTATTATTTCTTTGATAGATGGTATGGTGTTATGCAAAAATGCTGGGCGTATGAAGCGAAGAAAAGGCCATTGTTCCGGGATATCAGAGACGAACTGGACAACCTGTTTGAAGCATCGCCTGGAGATGATTACTACTTTTACAAACGATAAAATCGATACAGTCAATACGACAAACTGTACATTTTGAATTTTGTTGCTATGCTTGTCTGACATTGGTTAATGATATATTGAGTCATATTACTTTCTGTCATATTTCTCCAGTACTGAAGCATTACAAATGTGTTAGCCACCATATCTGAATACGGTCACAGCTTAACTTAACAGAAAGAATGAAAAAATAATTATAAATACAAAACTAAATGCACCTCCTTGCATTTTATATGAAATTTGCTTCTCCGAAGTTTAGAAAATATCAATAGTCTTTGTTTTGCTCGTGCTACGCAACATAGTTAAATGGCAATGAATCAGTACATGACAAGTATACACTCAGTTCCAAAAGAAAGTGTACACTTAGTTTTCTGTTATTTTTTCTCGGTTATTTTCATGAAAACTTATAATGTTTGTTACCAAAATTTAAATCAGTTCGTAAACAAATTGGTGTGCATTTTAGATTTTGAGTTATACCTGAGAGTTAGTGTATGAAAAAATGAAACAAAAACGTCGGGAAATTTTTTGAAATATTTAAAACTTAAAAAGTGCACACTTTCTTTTGGAACTGAGTATATAGTTGTTAGATATCAGACGATATGTACACAGTTTAATCATCTTTCGGGTTTGCTTCAAGCAATTCTTATTTTACTTGCGGACTAATTTAAATGTTGCTTTAATTCTCAATTGTTCTATTGCATTGATAATATCAAACGATGTAAAAAAATGTATGAATGAGACAGTGAAAAAATGGAGGCAATTATTTTTCAGACAGAAGGATCTTCGGAGATAATCTCTGTGAAATAAAAACTCAGTTTTAATTAGCTTTGTATAGATTCATGTAATGTATGAGTTGTATTTGAAATTTTACACATATGATAATTTTAAACGCACACTATCATAGATATTACGCCTACACAGTAACTCGTGAAAATGTGTAAAGTTTAGAACCTATTATTATGTTTAAACACGTGTAAATAAAGTAAAAGTTTTCTTTCTGTGTGTTCCAGTTAGCTTTTATTTATACAATGGCTGATAAGTCGCTTGACAGTGCACAAAGTATGCATCAGTAGGTCCAGATGCAGAAAACACAAAAATACAATGATACAGTGATTAGGTAGGTGTAGGAGCAGGGGGCAGGAGGGGAAAGGGGGTCTCCGGTCCTATCCCACACACCCACGACTTTGAGAGTGGGGTTGGGGTATATGCTTTCACTTCCGCCGCTGACTTTCGACCCAAACAACTGGTTTTTCCTAGAGAAAGACTGTAGATAAAGGGAAAAAAACATTTGGGAGAGCATTTAGATGTAATGATATGCATTTGAGGTGATGTCTTTTGCCGCTGAGGGGGAATACCTTTTTTTTTCTTTTTTTTTTGTGGTTGTCCAAAAATTGTCAGGAAAACTGAGTAAGTTTATCTGGCCGGCTTCCCTATGGCCCCCTCCCAAGTTTGAATTCGCCCCTACGCCATTGTAATAGACAACGTGTTATATGTTACTTGCATGATAAATTGTCTACTTTCCTAGCAACAAACGATCGCGGTAGTTATTTTGGACCTTATTGCTATGCCATTTGGTGAACTTTAATTCAGATTACTTTTGATGAAACTCAACAGAACTCGTGGTGTGATGAAAACTGCTTACAACTCCGATTTCAGTACTTTGATTTGAGCTGTCTTGCAAGTTTTATTACCTCTCATGAACAGATCTGACCAACCAAGTTTGCTTTCATTTTTCTTGGTTGCGTTCTATGTTTCCGAAGGATCCTGTTTAAGGTTAGATTAAATTTTAAGGTAGTTCAGTTTGATAAACCGGGCGTAATGGCGTAACGTCATTTATTCGTAAAACGTACAATAAAGCCTGGATTCGGAATCCGGAAAAGATATTAATTTATGAATTAATGGCAACCTGTGAGTACATCTATAACAATGATACTGTAACTATCTTTCTAAAGTTAAAATATAACATTAAAAAATCTGACACATTAAATTATTCCAAATAATGTCATAAAATTAGCTTGAAGTGTGCGATTTACTTTAGTAATGGTCAAATATCTCAAAAATAAGCACACAGACTTATACATTTTATTTCACCATATTATATGCCATATGTTTAGTTACGACTATAAGAAGTTTGATTAAAATCTACATTGTAGAAAAATTTCTATTTGCGAAAATGTTATGAAAGTTGTGATGTTCCCAAAGACTCACATAATGAAAACTTGCGTGAGGCCCACGTTTTCCAAATCAGTCTAGCAAAAAATCAAGCACACGACCCTATCTCTTTTATTTACTGAATTTGCTAAGTATATTCTGAAGTTTTGAAAAATCAGAGTTTAATCAAATTCTACATTGTAGAAAAAAAAATTGACCCGAACGTACAGAACTACCTTAAGTAAATACCATCTCCCAGCCGTTAAATAACTCCCTATGCTCTAAACCAATGTTATCATTGTTCCTAATCATTTAGGAAAATTGTGTCTACATACTTTTTCTTATGTAGAGTCCCGCTAAAATTGGTGTTTGTCGGGCAGTAGCGGAGGAATGGGATTGGGAATGGGTGTAGTGTGTGGTGCTACACACTTCATAGGCCTAACAGTACTAAAGATACCAACGACGGAGCCATCTGGTAATGGCGGAATGGGTATGGAATATTAATTTTCCGCTTTGGACGGCCATAGAAATATACAATAAAGCAAGTTCCAGTGTAAATATTATTGTTGATGTAATTTGACATCTTGATAGAAAGAAAGGAGAGAAAATGTTACATTTGGTGAAGTAATATTTAATTATACTACGAGTAGTAATACCAGGTCATGTTGATGTGATTTTACGGTAAGTAAGTGTGACAGGAAAATTTTACTTTTAGAAAATACACAACCAATTCTTATCTCTTCAATTTATTCCAGTTTGAGACATTCCTCACAATAAGAGAAGGGTTTGTAATCTAACCCTTACCTGTAATTTTCTATAATGATTTTGCCCATCTTTTAATTTGGAAAATACCATTAACTGTTAAAAGGGGTGCTTACCAAAATGATAATGACTAAATGGCGAACAGTGCAGATCTTGATCAGACTGCACGGATGTGCTGGCTGATCATAATCTACACTGGCCGGAAAGGCAGAACCAATTCTGTCCAGCATGATAAGGGTGAATATGGGATGGATATGAGGGACTACATTGAACCAAATGAACTTTATACAGAATATATACATAATACTTCTTGGGGTATTACAGTCCGTTATCATATCCATCCAATCCGACTCTGGAATTATTTTGGTTGGTTGCATACTATGCATCCTAAGGATATGACAGATTGAGTTACTCATGTCTGGGTTAGATTAAAATAGATACGAAAACCGGAAGTTGACTCACTTATTTTAGTTACCAATTACTGCGTGTGTTACACTTTCGAAAGATAAGAAACTGTCCAATTTTTTCCTTTTGTTGCACAATATGAAGGTCAAACTTTAGATGGACAAATCTCCATTTTTATGTCAATTTTTTTAAAAAATTGAAAACTAAGATTTTATTTGACAGTGATTATAATGGTACTATACACCTGCTTTTGTGGTCAGTGAAATATGTAAAAAAATCTTTCTGCAGCGTTACACACGCAGTAAAACGATGCTTTAAAATTGAATAAAATTCAGTTATACTAGATAAAGTGGGTTCCCTGCTTTTGATATTCTAATTCTGAAGATGTCATGTATTTATTTTGATCTATTAAAATTGCAATGCATATCTAAAGACCCGCCCCTCTAAGAATGATGAAAGAAACGTTACTGATATGAATGCCCTTATTGCTAGATTACTTTATATACTAAAGTTGCTTTGTTTTCTGACTTGTTGCTGTATAAATGACTATGTGAAAAAGTCACACAGTGATTAAAATATAATATCCAATATATCAGTTTGGTCAAGCAAATGTCTGTAGCCAAGCATATGATCAGGTTGATAAGATTCAATGCATGAATTTGACTGATTTATCTAAAGCGATCAATTAAATCGTGTGTTACACTTTTGAAAGAAGATAATAGATTGTCCCACTTTTTCCCTTTGTTAAAGAATGCAAAGTTCACATTTTAAATGTACATGTTTAGTACTACGCTATGTCAAATTTTTCAAAATCGAGTATCATGATTGTATTTGTTAGTAAGTGTAAATGTAGCTGGTAGTATACAGTCGGTAAAATATGTAAAAGAGTTATCAGCTGCATTAGACACGCAGCAGTTAAACTATCCCTTAAACTGAAAACAAACCCAGCTGAAGTAGTAGAATATCTTGATACAAGACTATAGATATTCTAAAGACGTTGTGTATATATTTAGATTTTTTTAAAACATATTTAAGAGTCATAAAAGATACCTTTTCTTACAATACAAATATATCCATACAACAGTGTATGATATATGACGTGACCAAAGGGTAAAACGTCACCATTTCAAAAAATATAAGTATGAATAATATCTACAGAAAGATCACTTGGACACTTGAAGGCATAGAACGCAACCAAGCTAAACATTAACAGACTCGACTCGGGGCTGAGGCTGTGTTTATGGTGCTCGGTGCTTCCGAGAATTCTACCCTTACCTATTATCTTTCGGTGTTACTGAGTCTGTTCATGAAATGTGATAAAACGTGCAGCACCTCCTATTCCATTTAGCACAGGCAAGAGCGAAATTATGTCATACACAAATATTGAATGGACCTTACCATCACATATGATCAGAAAATATAACTGTACTGGTTCCATTTTCAAAATAGTAAACGACGAAAATGTACGCTTTTTGTTTTATTTTCGATGCTCATCTGGATAGCCGGTCACGAGCTAATTTTTAGCTGGATTTAAATATTTGAATAACAACTACTTAACAAAAAAAAAAAGCTCTGAACATTTTGTTATGAGACGTATGCCTGTGCCAAGATGTCAGAAATAACAGAAACCAAATGCATGAAATAGATTGTTTTATTATAACTTATGAGAACACATTGCGGCATCTTGTGGTAGGACTAGTGATCACAGTTATGTCCATGTCCGTGTTCACCATGACCATAAACACACTCAAGGAACTGCATGATAAAATAAGCCAATAAACAGTTAACATGGTTAATTAAAGGTATAATTAGACTCATAATTACAATCAGCAATTTCCACGCCACTACGTCTTTCAACATTCTTCGGACAAACATGTAGGTCATGGTGTTCCTTTCATGCCGGAGAATGCCGCGACATCGCATACAGAGTATACTAAGCAAAGTATCCACTTGTAACTGCGGCCCCGCTACCGTTTGATCATAGAAGGTAACTTAATTTGCATTTCAGTCTCAACTTAGTTTAGTTTGAAGCTATAAGTTTTATTTATTTTGCGTTAGCAACTGAATTTAGTTCCAAGAAAACATATTATTAGACATAGACTATGAACTATCGCAAACTGGGAAGGTATTTTTCAGTACAATAATATTTGCATTAATGTACTATATACTTACCCCCGTCATGTAATGCTCGTATTCGTGTAGACTTACAGTGCCGTCACCTGCAATAATGATAAATATATACAATACTATCAGAAAATTAAAAACATTAATTGAGAGCACAAATTGTTAGATTCAAATTTGCTTTTTCAATTTATGTTTGATTATCAACTATACGCAAAACGTCTCATAGTCCTGTTGAATTGTAACAACTGAATTATAAAAGATGCTTATATTATACTGAAATGTTTGATAATACTTTATATAAACAGTCTGTTCTTTTTCCTTATTATTGTGTTGGTCTAGGAGTCGGGCCTACTTAAAAGAGGTCATATGGCGACATTTTAGCTTCTATTACTGAGGAAAATAGCTAGTGCAGATCAAGTTAAATACTGGACTTAGACACCTGATGAAACAAACGGAATATTTGTTATTTTTCTTAATGTGATGTAAACCAAGATTGACCTTCTTAGATGAAAGTGTGCAAGACTAAACATAGCATTGAAACAGAGCAAAAATCAATGTAAATGTTTAAAGTACCATTTGGGTCGAGCAAATGCTTGTAGTCAAGCATATGGTCTGGCTGCACATAGCCGTCACCATCTTTATCCCACACATTATATATTGGGGCGAGAACATCTTGTGTTGTATGCCAGTAGCTTGCATATTCAGCTAGTGTAAGATTACCATCGTCTGGAATATTGTTTCATACTTTGAGATACATAAACACTTTGTGATTTGTTGTTGATTTATCAACGCTTGCAGAAAGTTCCGTTGTATATTCCTTGAATATTCTCTTCAGATTGAAACTGCTGTTTAGTATGTTTTCATTTGTTTTATTGAGAAAAGACGATTTGTTTCTAGATCATATACAAACACATAATTAAATTGAGCTGTAGTGCAGATGGTTTATATAAAAAGTGTATAAGCCTTTATCTATTCCAGATTATGAATTTTCAACTGTAATAAGACAATGAACAAGTTTTATAGCCAAAACAATATAGTATCTGAAATGCCTGCTGCTATTTTTATGTTACAGAGAGCGTACATTTATGAACTTACAATTTCAATCCACTCTATGATACATAGCATTTAGTTCTTGAAGTAACAGTTATCTATGAACTTACGATTCAAATCCTCTTTTTGATACACAATTTCAAGCTCCTGAAATGACAGTACACCATCGTGGTTTGTATCAAATGCTTTGAAACCGTTATCAACTATCACCTTCAGGTCGTGACCATGAGGAATCTGCCACGTTGCACTGTCAAAGAAAAAGCGTAACGAGCAAAGTACAATTACCTGTATGTTAAACATCAGATAATAATAATAATAATAATGATAAAAATAATAATAATGTAAATTGGGTAAATAAGGACTGTATCCGGTCACCTGTAAACGATAAAACTGATAATATAAGTTTCAGCTAGAAACAAACTACAAATAATGCCGTATAGCTACAGATTTTGCGGTTACGTGTAATGTCATATCGACAGAAACACAGATCTTAGTAGGGGAAGATCCCATGTGCCCCTCTGTGCATTATTTCATCACTGGCGGGCACCTAGGTAGAGCCACCAAACTTCCGTAAGTCGGCTGGATTGCATCCTTATATGAAGAATTTTAGGGTCCGAGAGAGGCTCGAATCTATATCGATGAGTGATAAGTCATTGGAAATGAAGGACCACGTGGTCACAAATTTTTCTCAATCATGCTTGATTGATGTTAGATTGAGGAACGATCCATGATGTATCACATGGGGCCTGGAACTACACCACACACACCTCCGCTATTGCCAACTGTTAGCCAATACCTTTCAGCATTAAAACACCAGTATATTTTAGCATAAAAACACGAACTTAGCATAGATCATAAAATGGGTTTTGTAACAATCTTAATTTGTTTTCAAAAAGAACCTTTTTAATATCAATTTAAATGTCCTTTAAAAGTAGATTGGCAACTGTGAAACTGACACTGGGAACACTTGCATGCTTCACATGCTTTGTATCGTGCATTTCATTAATCGGGAACCAGAATTAATATGCTTACGACTATATTAAACCGGATCAGTGCTTCCTATGATTCACAATAGTCCAATTTCGGTACCCGACTACGATATGCGCAGGACAAAGCAAGAATAAATTTTCATAAAATTGAAATTATTGATTTCTCGTCGGAATGTCAGTTGTCAGGGTGGTTACAGATCCAACGATAAATAAAAGTGATTTATAGGTAGGTATTAATTCAAAGATTTAAACGGCTATTGTTTCCAAGTATTAAATTCAAAGTTGCTCATTTTTTCCTTAAACAGTATTGATGTTAAAAATGAATTTTCAAAACATGCTGCAATTGTTACAATACCAGTTTAATAACTGACACCTATGCTCAGTACGTGTTATAATGCTAAATATATGGACTAACTGTTTGCAGGGGCGGTTGATGTAGGGGTGTGTCCTAACCCAAATTATCTGTGCTTACTACAGGAAGAGAAACGAATCAATTTGCTGAATTATGTTCGTGTATACACAGTAAAGGCCATTACATGAGATTATTTGAAGTCGTAAAGAGTAAAATATAACCCTTATGTTACCAGGCGGTGTAAACAAATCAACAAAGTTGTTTGATATCGATATAGCTAATATTATTAACTTTGTATTAGAAAGAGCAAATTTAGCAAAGTCATAGCTTGTTCATAATATGTCAGTAAGGTTTAAAATGGTGTCTAAGATAATCAAAGGGATTTTGTCCAGAACAGTCATTAAGTTTCAAATTCTCAAAACAAAATGAAAAATTGAAGATAAAAAATCGCTTATTTATTGGTTACTAAAACGTGATATTTTTTTTCTGCGTAGAGACAAATTTCACTTAGGCGTATAAATAACACTCTCAAAGGAGTCGGACGTAAAATGTTATTGTGGGAGTCTTTATGCGAGTAGTTGTTGTGGGAGTCAAAATGGCACAAAATGACGTTTATATTTCGAGAATTTTCTGAAACTTTTGTAAGTGTAACTTTGTTTGCAGATTCCTCTTAATTTCACTATAGCCAGTCAAGAGAGCTATGTTTTGGCTTTAATCGGCATTAATCCTAAGCAAAATAGATTTAAGTACAAAAGAGGTTATTGTAGGCATCAGTTGGCTGATTGTAGTAATATTTTGAAAGACTTTTACTCTTTTCTCCAGTTTCACGTATCTAAACCCTACTCAGGCCTTTATATTGTTAACTATGATTTATCACTTGCTAATTAATTCATCCAATTTTGACGCCCAGAAATTTAATACATTTATCGCCTTTTTCCTCTTCATGCATGTTATGTTGTTGTGGGGAATAAACATTCTGTAAAAATTGTACCCCTTTTTAAAAGAATTGCATTTGCAATGACATAATCATCTTTAATAAAAAATACCGCACAAGGGACAAGTGGTCTTTATTTGTGGATGGTTTTGATCCACGCGTCAAGATACACAAACAACTAAAGCTTCTTACCTACTGCAAAGAGCAATGCAAGCAGAGACGATTGCCACTGTCAACATGTTGATGTCTTTTTGGTGTTTTAGTCTGCGACAGATTGATTATATAGTGTTTATCGCCACATTTCGAAATATGACCTTAGATTGACAAATATAGAGCATAGATAAGATTGAAGCCTAATACTTCGAGTTTAAAAACTAATAACATGACATTAGTATCACAATTTTACTCTAAACTTTTGCAACACGAGCCCTCCATATGTTACAAAGCTAGTGGCTTTATTGATATATTAACATTTTTCTTTTTCTGAATTGTCATAGCTACACGTACTCTCTCAACCACAGCCGCTCCACACGTTACAAAATTAGTGGCAGCTGGTTGGAGTTTTTATGTGTACTTTTGTACATTATGTATATATGCTCAAACTGCTACTTACATTACAATAATTATGAAAAAATATGATCATTATAATCATTTCCTTTCGATTCTGATACTTTATCAATATGTGAAACATTCACAAGGAATAAGATGATATGTACAATGTTGAAAAAATATCACAACATCTTTTGGACCATTTCCATCGAACTGTTCACACATATATTAATCCGCCTATCCAATTGTAAGATTTTATGCCCTTATGTTGAACAAACTATGAGAACACTATGATCGGTTGAAAATGGGTGAATAATACTGCGTAATGACACTACGCTTTATCCATAAACAAAATGTACGAATGCCGTTTTCGAAAGCAAATGAGTGTATGACATTAACTTTGTCTATGAACAAAATGTATGAACGCTATGTTCGATCGCAAATGAGTGAATGACAAAACGTTTTGTCTATCAACAAAATGTATGAACGCTATGTTCGAAAATGAGTGAATAACATTAGGCTTTGTCTATGAACAAAATTTATAAACGCTATGTTCGATCGCAAATGAGTGAATGGCAAAACATTTTGTCTATGAACAGAATGTATGAATGCCATGTTCGAAACCAAAGAGGGAAATGGCACAACGTTTTATCTATGAACAAATTGTATAAATGCTGTGTTCGATAGCAAATGAGTGAATAACATTACGCTTTTTCTATGAACAAAATGTACGAACACCATGTTCGATAACAAATGTGTGAATGGCACTACGCTTTTTCTATGAACAAAATGTACGAACACCATGTTCGATAACAAATGTGTGAATGGCACTACGCTTTGTCTATGAATAAAATGTATAAACGCTATGTTGGAAAGCAAATGAGTGTATGACATTAGCTTTGTCTACGAACAAAATGTATGAACGCTATATTTGATCGCAAATGAGTGAATGACAAAACACTTTGTCTATGAACCAAATGTATGAACGCTATGTTCGATAGCAAATGAGTGAATGACATTACGCTTTGTCTATGAACGGAATGTATGGACGCTGTATTCGATAGCAAATGAGTGAATGACACTACGCTTTGTCTATGAACTGAATGTATTAACGCAAAGTTCGAAAGCAAATAGGTAAATGGCATAACGTTTCATCTAAGAACAAAATGTATGAACGCTATGTTCGATCGCAAATGAGTGAATGACAAAACGCTTTGTCTATGAACAAAATGCATTGTTCGATAGCAAATGAGTGAGTGACATTACGCTTTGTCTGTGAACAAAATGTCTGAAAGCTGTGTTCGATAGCAAATGAGTGAGTGACATTACGCTTTGTCTGTGAACAAAATGTTTGAACGCTATGTTCAATAGCAAATGATTGAATGACACTGCTCTTTGTCTATGAACAAAATGTATAAACTCCATGTTCGATAACAAATGTGTGAATGGCATTACGCTTTGCCTAATAGTATGAACAAAATGTATGAATATTATGTACGACAGCAAAAGACTGCATGACATTACGATCTGCCTATGAACGAAATGTATGAACGCCTAGATCGAAAGCGAATGAGTGAATGACACTGCGTTTTGTCTATGAACAAAATATATGAACGTTATAGTCGATAGCAAATAAGTGAATTTCTCTACGTTTTGATTATGAACAAATATATGAACCCTATGCTCGATAGCAAATGTGTGAATGGCACTACTTTGACTATAAACAAAATGTATGAACGCTATTTTCGATAGCATATGTTTGAATGACACTGCGTTTTGACTATGTACAAAATGTATGAACGCTATGCTCGATAGCAAATTAGTGAATGACACTACGTTTTGTCTATGAACAAATGTATGAACGACATGCGCGATAGCAAATGTGTGAATGGCACTGTTTTGTTTATGAACAAAATGTATGAACGCTATATTCGATAGCAAATGTGAGAATGCCACCACGTTTATACTATGAACAAAAATATGAACGACATGCTCGATAGCAAATGTGTGTATGGCATTATTTTGTTTATGAACAACATTAATGAATGCCGTGTTCTATAGCAAATTCGTGAATGGCGTAACGTTTTGTCGATGAACAAAATGTATGAACGCAATGCTCGATATCAAATGAGTGAACGTCATTACGCTTTGACGATGCGCAAAATGTATGAATGCTACGTTCGACAGCACATGAGTCACTTGCGTAAACTTCAGCACTTAAAGTACGTTGGAGCCACTTGCTGGGGTAATGATTTTCCTGTGCGTTTAATATGAATATTGATCTAGGTGTTTAATCTACCTATAATGGAATAAACGATTGATCTGTTACTGTCAAACACATGTATTTATTCGCTCGGTACCATTTTATACGATAAGAAACTGTCAGTTGAACCGCGTCTTGAGTAAACCAACATAGTGCGTTTGCGACCAGCATGGATCAAGACCAGCCTGCCAATGGTTTCTCTAATTGCAATAGACTTCGAAAGCTAACAGCTTGGATCCTGACCAGATTGTTCGGATGTCCCGGCTGATCAGGATCCATGCTGTTGGTTTCTGATGGTGCGGCTCATTTATTATATTGTAAAAGTACGATAAGGTTTAGACTGGTCAAAAGCTTTTTATAGTAATTTTCGTGACTTTGTGTGTGAAGTTGTCTTCAGTGGCCTAGATGAAATGACAAAATGTTGAATATTCTCTAGCCAGTAATTTTGTTGGACAAATATGTGTTGGTAAAAATGATAACGGAAGTACAAATACATGTGTTCAAGATTAAAGCTATATCATCTGAAAATGATATGTTGATCTAGCTGACAATCTCGAACGCTCTTTAAAGTAGGCTAAATCATGAAAAAGGTGTTTGTTGTTACTAATCAAATTTACGAATTTACATGCTCGGGTCGCTCAGCAGGGAAAGCGCAGAACTATGTATCGCGGATCTTGAGTTCATGCGAGGCTTATGTTCTTTGTGACGAATTGATAGAATACACTATGTCTGAAATCATTTGCATCCAACCTCTGATTCTTGTTGGGAAGTTGCGGAGAAGAAGCTGTACTGGTGCAGAATCCAGGAACACTGTCCAGGCGGTTACATAACTGACATACAGTAAAAAAACGCGAATTATCATGAATTTGAGACAAAATATTGTTGCACACCGGACTTGTATTTCTTGTGATTCAATTTTGTGTTTATTTTTTCATGCCGGGAAAACCTATCTGCCTCCCCAATATCAGACGACTCTTTCTGTTCCCTTTTAGTACATGTATATTTCTAGATTCATAATACTTTAAAGTTTATTTTACGGTAAGAACATAGCGATACGCTACAGACGATAAAACTATAGCGGAACTTTTATTGTTTGTCACTGAAACGTCGTGCCATCATTTCTGCTTACGGACGTTAATTTGCCGTGCTTTGTGTACATACTATTCTATAAGAAAGAATGCTACAAAGAAAGTCTTTGCCTATTCTATTACTTTTAAAATACTGCATGCAAGAAAAATAACCTATCAGGATTAAAAGTCTTATATGTATAGAATATTCAAGAAATAAATATCAATTAAGTCTGCAAAAAGATCATTTTAAAGCAAAGAATTCAACCAAGAAGAATAATAGCAGACACGGTTTGTTCGGGTCTGTGCATGAAAGGTAATGAAATGTGCATGCCCCGATGCAATCCGATGCGCAGGTGCTCTCGGGAAGGATATTTCTATTCGATTCATAAACACATGACAGATATTACCAATAAAAGATTAAAGTGGAAACGTCACAGGTTACCCAAAACAACAGAAAAGAAAATGTCTCGTGTATGGTTTGTTTGAACCTGTTCTGTTTAGTTAGCATATTCCATTTACAAGTTATACTTACGTCCATCAAAATACAAAATGCGTGACCATCATCACATCAGCAATACCTTTCTCACTCTAAACCTTTTCACAGTTGCTATGCTATAGGATTGAATGAAAAATTCTTGTCGAAAAACAAATATGAAACATGAAAACTATCCTTAAATGTTAAACTTTTCATACGCCTGTAAATACAAACATATGACTGATATTGACTAATTTTAGATGTCGATGATAACATTATCAATAAATTCATCAGCATTGCTTACATATCGTAAGATTTCAGGAAATAACATTAAGTTGTTCCGGACTTTAGTGCTAATTATATGTAAATGTTATATTAAAATAATTACAGACGTGTGTACCACATTCACTAACTGTAGTTTCATATCGACCATTTCTGCAACGTATAAATCTTTTTTTTTTATGACTAACGAAGTTATATATAAATAAGATTTTTTTTTTTTTTGATAATTTTGACCCCCCCCCCCCCCAAAAAAAAAAAAACAACAACAACTCAGAAACCGTCTAGGCACTTGATTAATTGACCAGGAGCGGGTGGGGGGGGGGGGGGAGTGTGTAATATCTTCTCACACGCAATAAAGCGATATTGTCATGTGCACATTTCAATATACCCGGTAGTCTTGGAGTTATATTTTTCTGTTGTATTTCTTCCACATTGTTATGAACCAGTTAAAACGTTACTGTTATGCATTGGCTGATATATATAATTATATGGTTACATTTTTTACCCCTGCCCTACTAAATTTCTTAAATGTACTAGTCCATCATTCTAATTGGGCGGTACCACTAATTATTCAAAAGGGCGTTCACTAAAAATCAATTGAACTTATAGCGAACAGTGCCGACCGTACAGGGTGATCTTAGTCTGACTTAATCAATTGCCACCAGCCAGGCTAAAGGTTATTAAGAAATAAAAAGGAATGATTACAAGTAGAAAACTTTTTGGTATAATGCATCTCGTAGTATCTGTTTTGTTACTGAATTCTCTGAAATATGGCCAATATTTCTATTCCATTTCTGCTCACAGTCTACCATTTATTTGATGGTTGATGAATTTGGACGGGAACATGGGTAGTGTATCTATTTCAGATGTCAGACAACATTTTACAAAGTTCAATATCTTTTATCTTTGTTATCTTTTGATTCTTTTCTTAAACAATTCTGTTAAGTTATCTGTGACTTAGTTTTAATATCACTATTATTCTCTTTTTCATTGTTATTATGACAGAAAACGACGTTAGCAGATTCTGTGAAAGACACAATATGAGACATATGAGCCGCGCCATGATAAAACCAACATAGTAGGTTTGCGACTAGACCATACTGCGCATCCGTGCAGTCTGGCCAGGATCAATGCTGTTCGCTAACAGTTTCTCTAATTGCAATAGGTTTTGAAAGCGAACAGCATGGATCCTGACCAGACTGCGCGGATCCATGCTGGTCGTGAACCCACTATGTTAGTTTTGTCATGGCATGGCTCATGTGTATAAAGATGCATCTTCCAGGGACATTACATTATATTTCATAAAACAAAGAACTAAGTTCCTATGTTCTTTTCTTTTTTTTTTTGAAAATCCATGCAGTTCAAGAATCGAACTATGTTTTTAGAACTGTATTTGAACAATGTGCAAAAGGCAATATGCTAAAACAGCAACTTGTCAAACTCTTTGAAAGAACTTACCTTTAACTTATATCAGTCGTTTTCAAAATTTTATACTGTTGTAAGCAGTTGTTATGGTTAGTATTTGCTAAATGCCAAGCAATATTAAACAATGTCATATAGTCTGAAACGTATCCATTACTATGTCACGTTTTCAAAAACACGAAAATACAGCGATTAGACTATTTTTAACTTAAATATGCAAAACATGTGATAACATTGACTGTTATTCCAGCAACGAAACAAACACGTTTGACATATAATCTACTTTCTGTGACAATTACACTGGAGAGCGTACGCAGAGGTCATTTTAGTAACACTGTCTCACCCGCTCCTCAGACAAAAATGAGCCGTGCCATGAGAAAACCAACATAGTGTGTTTGCGACCAGCATGGATCCAGACCAGCATGCATCCGCGCAGTCTGGTCAGGATCCATGCTGTTCGCTAGCAGTTTCTACAATGCCAATAGACTTTAACAGCGACCAGCATGGAGCCTAACCAGACTGCGCGGATGCGCAGGCTGGTCTGGATCCATGCTAGTCGCAAACCCACTATGTTGGTTTTCTCATGGCACGGCTCAAATTATTAACATATGGATAAGAGTCCCGTGTATGGGTGCTTTACAAGTGGTGCGCGAAAGAACCAGGAAAGCTTCTGCAATTGGAGGATTTTCTGTATCTTGCAATATTTCCAATCTACTAAAGTCTACTATCTCGTTGTAATTAATTGCATTTCATACCTAGTATGTTGTGAAAAAGGTCGATACCAAGCCCACTACTAGACTATGCCTTATTGTGAAGAGTTGTTTAATTACTGACATACAACAAAGAGATGAAAAGGGGTCATCTGTCTTCTGGGAAAGATTTTTTGAAATGTTTGTTACTGCAAACTCACATCAACATCACACTACTGTAAATTAAGTTTTGCTGAACCTGGGACTAGACGGCATGTATGGTAGCTTGCTCTTCCACTACCGTCTATGATCAAGTTCAATCAAATCGAGTCTGCAACATTTTCGTTTATGTCGTGTTGGTCGACCTGTGGTATTTCCACATTTTTATTTTGTGTAACTACTCAGAAGAGCGCAGATCTACGGATCTCCGTGTCGTAAATTCGATCCCTGGGCGGGGATGTCCTCCGTGAAGATTTAGTAAAAGACATCGTGTGTGTGATCATTCGTTCTTCATCACAAATTCATGTAGGGAAGTTGGGAGTTACTTGCAGAGAACAGTTCTGTACTGGTAAAGAATCCAGGAACACTAGTTAGGTTCGGTACCAGCCGTTACATTACTGAAATACTGTCGAGAACGGAATTAAACTCCAAATAAACAAACAAAGTTTTTTTTTAAAAAATAAGGACTTAACCTAAGGGTAGAAAAGATAACATTTTGTTTCGAACGTTACAAAATAAGAACGATATCTCTAGATAGATCTCTTTGAAGCATTAAACGAAACTAAGGAAAAATTAATGGCAGACTAGATTTGACGGATTCTGTTCTTGAAAAGGTAATGAAAGGTACAGCACCGCCTTTAGCGAAGTTAGGTCATATGAATATATTACAACTATTGGGTTCAGTTTCAGAATATTAAGCGACAGTTGGTTTTTATTTTCGATGCTAATCTGAGTAACCTGTCACCAACGAACGTTTTAGGTGCATGTGATTTACGAAAAACTTATGTAAACAAAAAGCTCTTATCATTTTGAAAAATAAGAGGAATACATGTGCCAAGAAATAATTACAAAAAATACCAAAACCAACACATCAAAGAAATTGTTTTATTCAATTTCAGAGAACACAGTATGACATCTTGAGGTACGACTAGTGATCGCAGTTATGTCCATGTCCGTGTTCACCATGACCATAAACACACTCAAGGAACTGCATGATAGAAACATGTGTAAATATTTGACTAAAAGTAGTAAGCGGTAATTTCGTTTGCTATTATATAATTTTTGTGACTGTCTCTGACAGTGCAGACCTGAAGCGCCAGTATAAATTACAGACTCCGGTATAAACCGTATTCAAGCAACTTGAACGAAAAATATCTTAAATGTTTATATTTTGTTACCATGTTGAAACTAATCCTATTCATCAGTCAATATATTATACATAATATGTGCTAATTTCCTACGGACATACAGTATGCGCATTTCTGACGCTCTCCTACTGATAATCACTTCCGAACATGCGCAGAGGACCACTTACACTCTGCAATGATCAACGTCGATTTCTTGTTAAGCGTTTCTGCATTGTTCGGATGATAATGTAGTTCGTACGAGCACTAAGTATTCCGTTCAAGCCGGAGGATACCAAAATCACATGAGGAGAATACTAAGCGAAGTCTCAGATTGGTCGGGTTAACCGCCTTAAGACTATGGAGTGTCATATAATTTTGATTTTAATCACTATTTAGTTGTAATGCGTGTCACTGAATTAGACCATTAGACACAGGTCAAAATCTTACGAAAGATAAGAAATAGTTAAAATGGTCAATGAGTACCGATGGTCTTGTACACAATTGCTTTCACAGAAAAAATGAATTTTATTGTGAATAATTATATTTTATTATAAATGTAAATATATAGAATAACGTACCCCTGTCATGTAATGTTCGTACTCGTGTAGCGTTACAATGCCATCACCTGTAATAAAGATAAACGTATACAATATATCAACACAATTAGAAACCAACATTGCTTAATTCATATTGTTTTATTTCTATATGTGTAATAACTATATTTGAGATGCGTACACAATATTAATTATTGGGTTTGTTAATGACCCTCTACGGAAATATGTAGGGTCTTTATGCTTTATGGAGGGCTCTCTATAAAGCATCCTGACCCTACATATTTCCGTAGAGGATCAGTAACAAACCCAATAACTGATTTGTTTTATCGACCACTTAATTACTTCTCCCGGGCAAGAAGGATAGCTCCCTTATTCAGTGAATAGTCATCCTAAGAAATGAAACGTTAAATCATAATTAAAATGCAAATTTCCGCCATTTTGAATTGTAATTCTCATGTGGGGTCACCCACTGACCCTCTATAGAAATATAGAGGGGCAACCACGTGACACTACTCAAAGGTAAAACGTCTCAAAAAGATGTAGAATTTTGAAAGAACGAGTAATATATTTATTTTGATAAAGTTGAATAGTATAATGCTGCATTATATGTAAAATAAAACAGTAGAAAATCATAGGACGGCCAATACAATAGAAATGAAAATGTGGCGGGCTCGGTTTGATTGAACATTCAAAGCAGTCTGACATTGATGTCTTTAAAGTCAGAGTGTAGAGTTGATATGGCGGCATCTCAGCTTGTGTGGTTGAGGAATACATCGGTGCATTAGGTAGTTATTTTTGACTTAAGCAAACAATTGTTGAGAAAAACGAAATGTTTATATTTTCTAAAGGTGATGTAAACTGTTTGACCTACTTAAACGAATACTTGCATAAGCTAAACATCGCATTGAAACAGAACAAAAAACAATATCAATATTTAATATACCATTTGGGTCGAACAAATGTGCAAAGGCTGCCAAATGATCTGCTGATACATAGCCGTCTCCATCTTTATCCCATACGTTAAATATCGGAGCTAGAACATCTTCTGTTGTTTGAAAGTATGTCGCATATTCAGCCAGAGAAAGAATTCCATCGTCTGGAATAAAGTTTTACACTGTTTACACTTTGATACAGATAGGTATATCTGGACGTATGTCACATATTAAGCCAGAATTAGAACACCATCGTCCGGAATAAAGTTTTACGCTGTTTACACTTTGATACAGATAGGTATATCTGAAATTATGTCGCATATTTAGCCAGAGTAAGAATACCATAGTTTGGATTAACTTTGTACACCTAGATACAGATAGGTATATCTTGACAAAGTGGTTCTATATCTACGCATACGGTCACCTTTTTGTAAATGCCTTGAATAATTTCTTCAGATCGGAACCGGTGTTCAGAATCCTATCCATTGTTAATTGAGAAAGGACGATTATTAGAGCCAAAAACGTATATGAACGTACAAAGTCTTTACAACAGCAATCTTTAAGTGCCGTGTGGCGGCTGTAAAAAGTCTCCCCGTACTTGGATTCAGTGTTGTTATATTTTTTGATCCTTTGGGATCATGGAGTCCATTCAACATATATATAATAGAGTTCCGCTTAAGCCGGTGCTAGGGGGCGTGAGAGTAGTTGCACATTTCATTACCTCTCATAAACAGACTCATTCAAACCGAGTCTGCTGTTATTCTTCTTGGTTGCATTCTTTGCTTCCAAAGGATCTTTTTACAGATTTTATTGACTATCACAACAGCAATCTTTAAGTGCCGTGTGGCGGCTGTAAAAAGTCTCCCCGTACTTGGATTCAGTGTTGTTATATTTTCTGATCCTTTGGGATCATGGAATCCATTCAACATATATATAATAGAGTTCCGCTTAAGCCGGTGCTAGGGGGCCTGAGAGGTGTTGCACATTTCATTACCTCTCATGAACAGACTCAATCAAACCGAGTCTGCTATTATTCTTCTTGGTTGCATTCTTTGCTTCCAAAGGATCTTTTTACAGATTTTTTTTTAACAATGGAGCAGTACAACAGGTGATTTACATGATATAAAAAGCATATCAACTTCTCTCTCTTTAATTAACTTAACTTTAAACAAAGCCAGGAATCATGGTGAGAAATAACTACTGCGGCTTTATCATTACTAACCCCAAACCAAAAATTAACGAACGATTTCTATCCGTATTGTTATAAACAGTATCAAACTCTTTAAAATGACAGTTAACCATGGACTTACGATTCATTTAGCATAATCTTCGATGTTATACACAGTACATAGCTCTTGAAATACCAAGAGACCATGAACTTACGATAACTATACTGATAGTTATACTGCCCGTACCTTACCTAGCTTTTGAAAAGCCAGTTAACCTTCGCTTACGAACAATACACAGTGCCAAGCTCTTCAAATGTCAAGTGACCATAAATGTACTATTCCTATCCTCATGATACACATTACCAAGCTCTTGAAATGAAAGCTAACCATGAACTACGATTAAAGTCGTTGTTGTAATAAACAGTACCAAGCTCTTGAATTGACAGTCAATCATAAACTTACGATTAAATTCCTTCTTGTAATCTTTTGCCCCCAGTTCTTTAATGTCAAGGGACCATTTACTTAAGATTCTTGACCTCATTGTAATACACAGTACTAAACTCTTTAAGTAGAAGGTAACCATTAACTTATAATTCAAATCTCCGTAGTAATACAAATAACAAGTACCAATCTTTTAAATTGTCAAGTTACAATGATTTTTTGATTCTTGACCTCATTGTTATAAACAGTACCAAGCTCTTGCAATGACTTACGATTCAAATCCTCTTTGTAAAATATGTTACCAAGCTCTTGAAATGTCAGGTGACCATCTCCGTTTGTATCATATGCCCTAAAACCGTTATCAACTAACACTTTCAGATCGTGACCATGAGGAATCTGATATGTTGCACTGTAAAAAATAACGACAGGAACAAATGAAATAAGACCGAATAAAGTTAAAATAGGGAAATTAATATTATATATATATTAACACTAGTGTATACTAAACAAGCACAAAAAGCGAATACACTCCATGTAATATGGAGTATTGCAATATTAACAAAATAAAAACATGATCTCGCCTTATGTAAGTTGCTGAAATATTTCGGTTGGCAAACCCTTTGTATGGTTTTCCTTGACAGCTTATATCCAGTATTCGATCTCCTAAAATCTACATAACAAGTTTAATGTGGAAACAAACTATAAAGAGTACATTATAGCTACAGTCCTACCTAAAAAACGCTTGACTAAATTGAAATTAACGGATTTTTCAAGTTAGATTCATGATATAGCTAATGCAAGAAAAAGTAACGAATCCTTTTATCAAAGACTAATTTACGTTACATCATCAAGTTAAATGAAGTCGCTCATATGCCTGCTGGTTGAGTAATAGATTTAACCATTTTGGTATTAAGCAAAAGTGCTTTTATGTTTAATTATATTGATTTCACATAAGCAAAATCACAGCCTGTTCTTGTTATAGTTTTGTGTTTCTATGATATTCAGACAGATCGACAAGTACAGTCGTTAATTACTGAACAAATGAAAACACAACGAATGTTTGTATAAGAGAAAATGGTATTCGACGGTTACTAAAATGCTGTACTTTTTGTGAGCAATAATAATTAGTGTGAAGTTACATTTATAAATTTCAATTGATGTATTTTAGCTTATCACATATTACTTATTGCTGTGAAACATGTCAATAATTTGATGATTTCTTAACCTTTAGCCTGCTTAATTTCTACATGTATAATGGACAGGTCCATCATTTAATTTGGGCAGTACCATTTATCATTTGGAGGGGTGTTTAGTAAAAAAAACTGACTGAATAGAGAACAGCGCAGACTATGATCAGACTGCACGGATATGCAGGCTGATCTTGGTCTGCACTGTTCGCAAAGGCAGTATCAATTGTCGCCAGCATGCTAAAGGTTAAAATGTTTGAGTATTCAAAAAGTTTTTAAATATAATATGTTGCAGCACTTCTCAAAATTTTGTGTACTATTGTTCGACAAAGCCAATATTGATGTTAGAAACAAATGAAATGTATTATACAAGTTTTTTATTAAGCTATTAATGTACGAGTTATATAAGATACAGCTGTAATAACGTAAAAATAACACAATGAACTGGAAATAAAATCAATATTTTCTGTAAACGCTGGTCTTTTAAACAGATTATATTGTATTTATAAATGAAACGTATTTTTATAACTATTGTTTTATATTACATTCGAAATAAAAAAAATACAAAAGAAAAAAAAAATAAAGAAAAAAAATACAAACAAATAAAAGCAACAAGAACAATAACAAAAAATACAATTAAAAAAAAAAATAACAAGAAGAACGATAATAAGAAATAAGTTACCTGTTGCAAAGAGCAATGCATACGAAGACGACTGCCACTGCCAACATGTTGATGTCTTATTGATCGTTCTGCCGGCGACAAAGCTAATTTATAGCAGATATCTTTTAAAAGTCACGAGAATATTGCGAAATATGTTATAGATAAGCGTGTTGTCCGATGTCCCGAGTTTAAAAAGTAGATGATTGTCCATGTGCAGTTTTTTTTACGTGGAGAGTTAAGATCATCAATGACACTCTGAACTATAATAGATTTATCCCGAAACAAACTTAAAATACACTATATTTTTTTAGGTTTATTATTGAAATAAAAATGTGACAAAATTCTAACATGAAAGGTACCTCTACTTGGTAACAAATCAATATGATTTTTATAGAACATACAATTACTTTCGCTGCTGATTTAAACTTTACACATGGTTGTCATGATATGTCGTTCTGCCTCCAAGGTAATGGGTATGCATTGCAATCTAAAATTCGAATACTACCCCAGGCCTACCACTTGAAGAATATTGTTGCACTGGGATTAGTGGTTGAAAGTATGCTGCGGCTTGCCAGTTTCAAAGTACAGGTTTCGTGCATGTATAGATGTCCATGTACAAGCATGTTACAGTAGAACCGCTCTAGAGAACATAACATTCAGAGCATACAACAATTGAATTCATCTAAACTAAACAGCCATTAGAGCATGCCATTATAGATCCAGTCTAAACCAAACAGCCTTAAGAGCACGCCATGGTAGAACTAGTCTATCACCAGAGTCACACATACGGCGCAGATAGCTACGTTTAGCTACAGTAGAACCAGTCTCAACTGAACAACCTTCACAACATGATATAGTAGAATCAGTCTAAACCAAACAGCCTTCAGAATACGTTACAGTAAACCCGTTCTGAATCCAACGGCCTTCAGAGCATGCTACAGTAGAACCAGTCTCAACTAAACTATCTTCAGAGCATTATATAGTACAACCATTCTAAACCAAATAACCACCAGAGAACGCTACGGTAGAACCGTTCTGAGCCAAACGGCCTTCAGAGCATGCAACACTAGAACAAGTCTCAACAGAACAACCTTCAGGGCATGCTACAGGGAACGCTACGGTACAAACCGTTCTAAACCGAACAGCCGTTAGAGCAAGCTACAGTAGACCAGCCTCAAACGAACAACATTTAGAGCATGCTACAGTAGAACCGTCCTAAACCAAAGAGTCTTCAGAGCATGTTACAGTAGAACCATTCTAAACAGAAAAGCCTTCAGAGCATACTTCAGTAGAGAGAATGCTACAGTAGAACCAGTCTCAACCGAACAGCCTGCAGATAATGCTTTAGTAGACCAGTCTCAACCGAACAGCCTTCAGAGAATGCTATAGTAGAACCGCCCTAAACCGATCAGCCTTCAACGCACGGTATAGTAAAACCGAACAACCTTCAGTGCATATTGTAGCAGACCGCTATAAACTGAACAGCCTTCAGAGCATGCTACAATAAAACCACTCCAAGCCGAACAGCCTTCAGAGCATGCTACAGTAGAACCAATCTAAACCTAGCAACTTTTAGAGCAGGCTACTGTAGAAACAGTGTCAACTGAACAACCTTCAGGTAATGCTACAGTAGAACCGCCCTAAACCGAACAGCCTTCAACGCGTAATATAGCAGAACCGCTCTAATCCGAATAGCCTTCAACGCATGATATAGCAGAACCACCCTAAACCGAATAGCCTTCAACGCATGATATAGCAAAACGGCCCTAAACCAAACAGCCTTCAAAGCATGATATAGCAGAACGGCCCTAAACCGAATAGCTTTCAAAGCATGATATAGCAGAACGGCCCTAAACCAAACAGCCTTCAACGCATGATATAGCATAACCGCTCTAAACCGAACAGCCTTCAACGCATAATATAGCATAACCGCTCTAAACCGAACAGCCTTCAACGCATAATATAACAGAACCGTTCTAAACCGAACAGCCCTCATCGCATGATATAGCATAACCTCTCTAAACCGAATAACATTCAACGCATGATATAGCGGAACCGCTCTAAACCGAATAGCCTTCAACGCATGATATAGCAAAACCGCTCTTAACCAAATAGCCTTCAGTACATGCTACGGTAGAACCACCAGAACAAATCTAAAAAGTGTTAAAGCACTCTTTGGCTATAAATTATGTCTTAATTACGGTTAAGCAGACACTCATATTCCCGAAGGATTGTGATCAGCCAAGAGATTTCCGTTTAACACCATTCAGTTTAGTTTGTGGTTTAGAAGGGTTTCCAGTTTTAGTTTGGAAGGATTTCAGGTTTCAGAAAGTTCGGTGAAGAGGGACTTTAGAGAATCGAATTGTTGTCGGAGAAAACTGAAAATTTCTCAAGAAGGAAGTTATGACATTATGTATTATCAAAGCGGTCTAAAGTTGGCAAACAAATGTAAAACATTGAAGCTCAAACTACAATCATACAATATCTAGATTGATAAGACGAATTTAATAGCAGATTGGATTGTAATAATTTTAAACAATATTCAGTTATTTACATTGATTCTTCTACATTGCAAAAACCACCAGTATAGGTTTGAAATGTGAACGAATGTCATATCTGTCTGTCTGTAGTCTGTTGGGAGGAAAGCTTTTTCCAAGCCCTAACAGACTCTTTACAATTGACACACACATTTTACCATAGATTTTGCATTTAGCTGGTCTTACCATGGACATAAAGTTAAATTTTGTTTTCAAAAAAAAAAAAAAAATAAATAAATAAAAGAAATACAGTTAAGGAAAATCTAAGTTATTTTTCCAGGATTAATAATACGTTTCTATGTGTCAAAACATCGGAATATATTAAAAGAATTATGGAGCCTAGCATTCATCTGTATTTAAAGTTTACCAGTTTAACTAGAAAAAATATACTGTGTTTCCGTTTCAGTGTTCTATGTATAAAACTAATCAAATAAAAAAGTTTAATTAATAGAATATGATAATGTTCCTGCAGAACACAGTCAACAGCCCCAGAAACGACATTCTTTGAGACAAATGGCCTATAGAAGGCATTCAGTTCTGGTAAATGCTGATATAAAAGAGGCCGCGACCGTTTGAGCGCGGTCATAATCCCTCGCTTGCAGAATGCACAAGGTAAAGTCAGTATTGTTATTCTATCTTCAATTTCGTCAATGAAGTAGGTTAGACATTTAATACGCACATGTCGTATTTTGAAATTTTAACTGCCATGTCATTAACTATGACATTGGAAGTATAATCTTTAAATTTTGTCACCTTTTTCGACACTCTGTGAGATAAGGTATTCAGATCTGTTAAGTAATAAAATCTTACGATCTCATAATTACAAAATTGCATCTTTTCAGATGATAAGAATATATTTACTCTGTCATAGTATGGTTGAATCATTTAGAAATTTAGAACAAAGGTCTTCAGAACAAGGTTTAACCCTTAACCTGCTAAATTTCTATAATGAACTTGCCAAGTTTTCAAATAATTGCTATTCTATTTGTTTATCTTCAAATTCGACAGTAAGTAGGTTAGATATTTAATACGCGCACGTCGTATTTTGAAATTTTAACTGCAATGTCATTAACTATGACATTAGGGGTAAAATCTTTAAATTGTTATCTCTTTTATACACCCAGTAACATAAAGTATTCACATCTGTTTATATCATAAAAATGTATCGACACTGTCGAATTCAAAACCTCAAAAATGCAAAATTGCAACTTTTCAGATGATGAGTACATATGTACTCTGTGTAGCACAGGTGAACCAAAGTTTTTAGAATTAAGAAATAATATAAAGCAAAACTGTGTTTGAACACTATTTATACACGATAGGCTGGTATACGTCGTTCAAAATAATTTTACTCGGTCATAACCACCCGAGTTAAATTCTAATATGTATTTTATTGCAAAATGTAGAATAAATACGATATAAATGCATGTATTACGTCAAATTATAATTCATCACTCTCCTTTGTTTACACACACCAGGGCCGAAAGTAAATGCGGAAGAGTTCAATAAGTGAATTATTCTGCAAAGCGAAACTCAGTACGTGTGTTAATTAATCAAGAGAGTTATGCAAGGTGAGGTTTCAGTTTAAACGTTCTTTTTAGATTTGAAAGCGCTATTTCTAGATGCATACATTGCTCTAAAGTTCGCGTCGACATAAAATTAACAAAAATCGTTGTGATGATTTAGGCATTGCTAGTCATATAAGAACAAGTTTATCCATCCAGCATACGTAAACATTATTGATTTTATTTATTAGAATGTAAATCTTTTTCTATCAAAGTATAACGTTTTTGTCCCATTTAATTTGCTTGTTAATGGTATTTAATATGATAGCGCTTGATGGCTCACTACATATCGCACTACAGCAAATTTTCAAGTTGCCTTAAGGCCTATGTTTTTCTGAAATTATGAATTAGGTGGGTGGGGTACATGATATTATTTCTGAGAAATTTCGAAGTTGTTGTAAAACAAATTTTATTCCAGTGTAACAATACATTAAAACCATGCAGTGCTGAACTCTTACTTTAATTAAAAGACTAAAGTGGGAAAAGTTATCAGTATGTTCGTGTCACAATTTTCGGGGTAAGTATTCTATATCATCAAGCATAAATGCGAAAAAGTATAACATACATAGTAAAGCTGAACTATCCGTGTAAATGAGCTGAGAGCTATTTTTCTATTTCCGTTTGTTGCTTTTCCAAAAAAACACATTAAAATTAACCAGGTGTGGGTAAAAATTGTCATTTTTGTGCACATGCCTTTACACATTAAAGAAGTCCCAACTATAAGTATGGTGTGCGAGAAGGGCCTGAGCGCTTGTACGTAGTGCGCATTTACAGGGAGTGTATTGCTCAAATTAATATATTAAATATATATTTGACTTTATTGTAAGTCCGAAAAGTGCACCAAAAATAGCAGTATTAATTTTGTAATAATATTATTTATTTACAAGCGTAGCCTATCTCTGACAAATGACATCGAGAATTCTAACTAGCCTTTTAGAGAGCTGCATTTTCAAGTACCTGATATTTTCTACTTTGGTTAAAAGCATTTTTTACAATACATTTTTGTAGATAGTGACTGGCTACAGAAGGAATATCACGGAAATAAAAATACGCTGGACCTACGGAATGCTACAACCTACTAAACTTCAATAAAAATCAAATAGATCGTTTCGGAAGTGTTAGAGAGTGAGAAAGCAAACATATCCTACGTAGTATTTAGCATGGATGATTTTGACCTGGGGTCATGGGACTCGTCCCGAAAAGGCCGGTCCGTCCGCCGCGAGTTAGTTGAATGAATGGTTACAGACTTCTATCCGCATGGCGCCTGGCAAAGTGGTAGGAGTTGGGAGGTAGTTGGCTAGCACAATAAAGGTGTCTCATAAGCCAATTTGGCTGGCCCTTTCAATAAGGGTGACACTATAATAAAAAATAAAAAGAGACCTTTACCTTTATACAGTAGGGATCTGTTTGTTTTACATGTAACATCAAAGCATTAACCCCTCGTGAAAATATTATGCTTTCGGCGTTCACTGTATATGTATAATTATAATATTATACTTTGACGTTACACTGATACAAACAAATACCCTTTTGCATATTCATTTATATAAAAATAAAAACAAGCAAACAAACAAACAACTATGGGGAAAATGTTTATCTTTTTTATTTTGTTGGATTTAGAGTAACATCAAAACGATACAATTAACTTTTTCCATTTTTTTTTTTTTGGTGAGGAAAACCTCCAGGTTCCCCTCCAAACATTTTTGGGGCTCAGTTGAGTACCTAGATAGAGGCAGAGACCTTAGAAAAGTCAGCTTGTGGCTTCCTTACACCATCCCACGCCGGTGGCAAGGAATTCAAAGTCAGCGACCTTGGCCATCCGGTCATGGAGGCATCTATAGAAGTAATGTTTGAAATATTTACCATTATTCAATTCTCACGCTGCTTTTCATTCCTGTGAAGTGAACAATTATGTCTACGTTTTTCTTTTGCAACTATTAAACTTATATATTCAATTAAATCCCGATAATATAAATGATACTGTCAATGATATTTACCGCCTGAAATTACAAATAGTTTGTCGAATACACCATACTTTTAATTACAAAAATTTACACACCACGAGGGTCGGAAAGCACGAAATTTACGTTCTTGAATGTATATATGAAACGTCATGCATTAAATGTAAATAAAGGAATAAAGGTAATTTTTAAATGTTCGTGGAAAAGATCGAACTGTGATTGTCGATGTTTCCGGTACAGAATATATATGAACGTATATATACGAGCCGTTTCATCTTATGGGACTTACAGGAACATTGTAAGCGATTGTTTATTTATTTTATTTATGTTCTAGTAACCTTTGACACTGATTTCGAGGACAAGCCGTATTTGTGACACATACATGTCTATTGTTGGGCTGTAAAAAGATAGATCCAAAATTTAAACTAAAAGCTATATTGCATAAATTCTTCGTCATTTCTGTGCATAGAATCCGGTTGCTATTTCGTTAGAATATCAGAAAATTACTGGAAATAAAACATATCTTTGAAAAAGTCCCGATCTTTCATCATTTGTTTGGTTGGCGTATGTTTACAAATTTCATGTTAGTAGGCCGTCATGTCCAAGAAGCCGTGTAAAGTGATAATTTTGATGACACATTGGTTTTATTTTGTAATTGTGAGTGATCGTTACGTGATCAGAAAGATCGGACAGTGGGATGTTATAAAAAGTGATACTTTATTTAGATTAGAAAGTG